>NW_028126382.1:0-600000 GCF_965194825.1 Balaenoptera physalus
AGTGCAAGATGACCAATGTCATCACAAGGCCCCATGACACGTGTCATCACAATTCGCCTTGGCCCTGGACATCTCAATGCTGTATGAACCGTGTCATCGCTAGGTTCCAGGACACTTGTCATCACAATGCTCCATGAACTCTGTTATCTCAATGTTCCATGGCCTTTGTATTCACAATGCTCCATTGTCCTGATAATCGCATTGCTCCATGAACACTTTCATCACAATGCTCCTTGACCACTGTCACCCTAATTCCCCATGACGTCTCGCCTCACTGTCTTCCAAGGCCACTCTCATCAAAATGCTCCATGATCTGTGTCAGCACAATATTGCATGACACTTGTCATCACAATGCTCCATGATGCCTGTCATCACAATGCTCCATGAATTTGTTATCACAATGCTCCAGGACCAGTTTCATCACAATACTCCATCCCCCTTTTCATCACAGTGCACAATGAAACCTTTCATTACAATGCTCCATGACACTTGTCATCACAATGCTCAACGGCCTTTATCGTCACAATGCTCCCAGGCACTTTTCATCACGATGTTCCATGAAAACTTACATCACTTTGCTCCACGACCATTGTCATCACAATAGTCCATACCCTTGTCAACACAATGCTGCATAATCCCTGTCATCACAATTCTCCTTGACTGCTGTCATCACGATAATCCAGGACAATTTTCATAACAATGGTTCATTCCCCCAGTCATCTCAGTGCTCCATGATACCTTTCATCACAATTCCTAGATGATCAATGTCATCACAAGGCCCCATGACACCTGTCATCACAATTCGCTATGACCCTTGTCATCACAATACTCGATGAACCGTGTCATCACAGTGTTCCAGGGCACATGTCATCACAATGATCCATGACGACTTTCATCACAATGCTCCAATACACCTGTCATCACAATGCTCCATGGCCCCTGTTATCATATTGCTCCATGATCACTTTCATCACAATGATCCATGACCAATGTCATCACCATTCCTAATGACGCCTGTCATCTCAATGCTCCATGGCACCTTCATCACAATGCTCTATGAACCCATTCATCACAATGTTCCCTGTCCTTTTCATCACAATGCTCAATGCGCTTGTCATCAAAATGCTCCAGAACTCTTGTCATCATAATGCTCCATGCCAGTCTCATCAAAATGCCCCATGACACTTGTCATCACAATGCTCCACGTCATTTGTCATCACAATGCTCCATGACCCTTGTCATAACAATGGTCCATGGCCTTGTCATCACAATGTTCCATGGCCTCTGACATCACTATGCTCTATGGTTTTTCTCATCACAATGCTCTTTGACCCCTGTCACCACAATGCTTGATGACCATTGTCATCACAATGCTCCAAGAACCCTGTCATCACAATGCTCCATGCCGTTGACATCACAATGCTCCATGGCCCTTGTAATTAGAATGCTCCATGCCCTTGTCATCACAATGCTCCAGAACACTTGTGATCATAATACGCCTTTCCTGTGTCATCCCATTGCTCAATGACCCTTGTCATCAAAATATTCCTTGTCCTTTGTCATCACAGTGCTCCATGATACCTTTAATCAAAATTCTACATGACAACTGTCATCACAATGCAAGATGACCAATGTCATCACAAGGCCCCATGACACGTGTCATCACAATTCGCCTTGGCCCTGGACATCTCAATGCTGTATGAACCGTGTCATCACTAGGTTCCAGGACACTTGTCATCACAATGCTCCATGAACTCTGTTATCTCAATGTTCCATGGCCTTTGTATTCACAATGCTCCATTGTCCTGATAATCGCATTGCTCCATGAACACTTTCATCACAATGCTCCTTGACCACTGTCACCCTAATTCCCCATGACGTCTCGCCTCACTGTCTTCCAAGGCCACTCTCATCAAAATGCTCCATGATCTGTGTCAGCACAATATTGCATGACACTTGTCATCACAATGCTCCATGATGCCTGTCATCACAATGCTCCATGAATTTGTTATCACAATGCTCCAGGACCAGTTTCATCACAATACTCCATCCCCCTTTTCATCACAGTGCACAATGAAACCTTTCATTACAATGCTCCATGACACTTGTCATCACAATGCTCAACGGCCTTTATCGTCACAATGCTCCCAGGCACTTTTCATCACGATGTTCCATGAAAACTTACATCACTTTGCTCCACGACCATTGTCATCACAATAGTCCATACCCTTGTCAACACAATGCTGCATAATCCCTGTCATCACAATTCTCCTTGACTGCTGTCATCACGATAATCCAGGACAATTTTCATAACAATGGTTCATTCCCCCAGTCATCTCAGTGCTCCATGATACCTTTCATCACAATTCCTAGATGATCAATGTCATCACAAGGCCCCATGACACCTGTCATCACAATTCGCTATGACCCTTGTCATCACAATACTCGATGAACCGTGTCATCACAGTGTTCCAGGGCACATGTCATCACAATGATCCATGACGACTTTCATCACAATGCTCCAATACACCTGTCATCACAATGCTCCATGGCCCCTGTTATCATATTGCTCCATGATCACTTTCATCACAATGATCCATGACCAATGTCACCACCATTCCTAATGACGCCTGTCATCTCAATGCTCCATGGCACCTTCATCACAATGCTCCATGAACCCATTCATCACAATGTTCCCTGTCCTTTTCATCACAATGTTCCATGGGCCCTGTCATCACAATGCTCCATGCGCTTGTCATCAAAATGCTCCAGAACTCTTGTCATCATAATGCTCCATGCCAGTCTCATCAAAATGCCCCATGACACTTGTCATCACAATGCTCCACGTCATTTGTCATCACAATGCTCCATGACCCTTGTCATAACAATGGTCCATGGCCTTGTCATCACAATGTTCCATGGCCTCTGACATCACTATGCTCTATGGTTTTTCTCATCACAATGCTCTTTGACCCCTGTCACCACAATGCTTGATGACCATTGTCATCACAATGCTCCAAGAACCCTGTCATCACAATGCTCCATGCCGTTGACATCACAATGCTCCATGGCCCTTGTAATTAGAATGCTCCATGCCCTTGTCATCACAATGCTCCAGAACACTTGTGATCATAATACGCCTTTCCTGTGTCATCCCATTGCTCAATGACCCTTGTCATCAAAATATTCCTTGTCCTTTGTCATCACAGTGCTCCATGATACCTTTAATCAAAATTCTACATGACAACTGTCATCACAGTGCAAGATGACCAATGTCATCACAAGGCCCCATGACACGTGTCATCACAATTCGCCTTGGCCCTGGACATCTCAATGCTGTATGAACCGTGTCATCGCTAGGTTCCAGGACACTTGTCATCACAATGCTCCATGAACTCTGTTATCTCAATGTTCCATGGCCTTTGTATTCACAATGCTCCATTGTCCTGATAATCGCATTGCTCCATGAACACTTTCATCACAATGCTCCTTGACCACTGTCACCCTAATTCCCCATGACGTCTCGCCTCACTGTCTTCCAAGGCCACTCTCATCAAAATGCTCCATGATCTGTGTCAGCACAATATTGCATGACACTTGTCATCACAATGCTCCATGATGCCTGTCATCACAATGCTCCATGAATTTGTTATCACAATGCTCCAGGACCAGTTTCATCACAATACTCCATCCCCCTTTTCATCACAGTGCACAATGAAACCTTTCATTACAATGCTCCATGACACTTGTCATCACAATGCTCAACGGCCTTTATCGTCACAATGCTCCCAGGCACTTTTCATCACGATGTTCCATGAAAACTTACATCACTTTGCTCCACGACCATTGTCATCACAATAGTCCATACCCTTGTCAACACAATGCTGCATAATCCCTGTCATCACAATTCTCCTTGACTGCTGTCATCACGATAATCCAGGACAATTTTCATAACAATGGTTCATTCCCCCAGTCATCTCAGTGCTCCATGATACCTTTCATCACAATTCCTAGATGATCAATGTCATCACAAGGCCCCATGACACCTGTCATCACAATTCGCTATGACCCTTGTCATCACAATACTCGATGAACCGTGTCATCACAGTGTTCCAGGGCACATGTCATCACAATGATCCATGACGACTTTCATCACAATGCTCCAATACACCTGTCATCACAATGCTCCATGGCCCCTGTTATCATATTGCTCCATGATCACTTTCATCACAATGATCCATGACCAATGTCATCACCATTCCTAATGACGCCTGTCATCTCAATGCTCCATGGCACCTTCATCACAATGCTCCATGAACCCATTCATCACAATGTTCCCTGTCCTTTTCATCACAATGCTCCATGCGCTTGTCATCAAAATGCTCCAGAACTCTTGTCATCATAATGCTCCATGCCAGTCTCATCAAAATGCCCCATGACACTTGTCATCACAATGCTCCACGTCATTTGTCATCACAATGCTCCATGACCCTTGTCATAACAATGGTCCATGGCCTTGTCATCACAATGTTCCATGGCCTCTGACATCACTATGCTCTATGGTTTTTCTCATCACAATGCTCTTTGACCCCTGTCACCACAATGCTTGATGACCATTGTCATCACAATGCTCCAAGAACCCTGTCATCACAATGCTCCATGCCGTTGACATCACAATGCTCCATGGCCCTTGTAATTAGAATGCTCCATGCCCTTGTCATCACAATGCTCCAGAACACTTGTGATCATAATACGCCTTTCCTGTGTCATCCCATTGCTCAATGACCCTTGTCATCAAAATATTCCTTGTCCTTTGTCATCACAGTGCTCCATGATACCTTTAATCAAAATTCTACATGACAACTGTCATCACAATGCAAGATGACCAATGTCATCACAAGGCCCCATGACACGTGTCATCACAATTCGCCTTGGCCCTGGACATCTCAATGCTGTATGAACCGTGTCATCACTAGGTTCCAGGACACTTGTCATCACAATGCTCCATGAACTCTGTTATCTCAATGTTCCATGGCCTTTGTATTCACAATGCTCCATTGTCCTGATAATCGCATTGCTCCATGAACACTTTCATCACAATGCTCCTTGACCACTGTCACCCTAATTCCCCATGACGTCTCGCCTCACTGTCTTCCAAGGCCACTCTCATCAAAATGCTCCATGATCTGTGTCAGCACAATATTGCATGACACTTGTCATCACAATGCTCCATGATGCCTGTCATCACAATGCTCCATGAATTTGTTATCACAATGCTCCAGGACCAGTTTCATCACAATACTCCATCCCCCTTTTCATCACAGTGCACAATGAAACCTTTCATTACAATGCTCCATGACACTTGTCATCACAATGCTCAACGGCCTTTATCGTCACAATGCTCCCAGGCACTTTTCATCACGATGTTCCATGAAAACTTACATCACTTTGCTCCACGACCATTGTCATCACAATAGTCCATACCCTTGTCAACACAATGCTGCATAATCCCTGTCATCACAATTCTCCTTGACTGCTGTCATCACGATAATCCAGGACAATTTTCATAACAATGGTTCATTCCCCCAGTCATCTCAGTGCTCCATGATACCTTTCATCACAATTCCTAGATGATCAATGTCATCACAAGGCCCCATGACACCTGTCATCACAATTCGCTATGACCCTTGTCATCACAATACTCGATGAACCGTGTCATCACAGTGTTCCAGGGCACATGTCATCACAATGATCCATGACGACTTTCATCACAATGCTCCAATACACCTGTCATCACAATGCTCCATGGCCCCTGTTATCATATTGCTCCATGATCACTTTCATCACAATGATCCATGACCAATGTCATCACCATTCCTAATGACGCCTGTCATCTCAATGCTCCATGGCACCTTCATCACAATGCTCCATGAACCCATTCATCACAATGTTCCCTGTCCTTTTCATCACAATGCTCCATGCGCTTGTCATCAAAATGCTCCAGAACTCTTGTCATCATAATGCTCCATGCCAGTCTCATCAAAATGCCCCATGACACTTGTCATCACAATGCTCCACGTCATTTGTCATCACAATGCTCCATGACCCTTGTCATAACAATGGTCCATGGCCTTGTCATCACAATGTTCCATGGCCTCTGACATCACTATGCTCTATGGTTTTTCTCATCACAATGCTCTTTGACCCCTGTCACCACAATGCTTGATGACCATTGTCATCACAATGCTCCAAGAACCCTGTCATCACAATGCTCCATGCCGTTGACATCACAATGCTCCATGGCCCTTGTAATTAGAATGCTCCATGCCCTTGTCATCACAATGCTCCAGAACACTTGTGATCATAATACGCCTTTCCTGTGTCATCCCATTGCTCAATGACCCTTGTCATCAAAATATTCCTTGTCCTTTGTCATCACAGTGCTCCATGATACCTTTAATCAAAATTCTACATGACAACTGTCATCACAATGCAAGATGACCAATGTCATCACAAGGCCCCATGACACGTGTCATCACAATTCGCCTTGGCCCTGGACATCTCAATGCTGTATGAACCGTGTCATCACTAGGTTCCAGGACACTTGTCATCACAATGCTCCATGAACTCTGTTATCTCAATGTTCCATGGCCTTTGTATTCACAATGCTCCATTGTCCTGATAATCGCATTGCTCCATGAACACTTTCATCACAATGCTCCTTGACCACTGTCACCCTAATTCCCCATGACGTCTCGCCTCACTGTCTTCCAAGGCCACTCTCATCAAAATGCTCCATGATCTGTGTCAGCACAATATTGCATGACACTTGTCATCACAATGCTCCATGATGCCTGTCATCACAATGCTCCATGAATTTGTTATCACAATGCTCCAGGACCAGTTTCATCACAATACTCCATCCCCCTTTTCATCACAGTGCACAATGAAACCTTTCATTACAATGCTCCATGACACTTGTCATCACAATGCTCAACGGCCTTTATCGTCACAATGCTCCCAGGCACTTTTCATCACGATGTTCCATGAAAACTTACATCACTTTGCTCCACGACCATTGTCATCACAATAGTCCATACCCTTGTCAACACAATGCTGCATAATCCCTGTCATCACAATTCTCCTTGACTGCTGTCATCACGATAATCCAGGACAATTTTCATAACAATGGTTCATTCCCCCAGTCATCTCAGTGCTCCATGATACCTTTCATCACAATTCCTAGATGATCAATGTCATCACAAGGCCCCATGACACCTGTCATCACAATTCGCTATGACCCTTGTCATCACAATACTCGATGAACCGTGTCATCACAGTGTTCCAGGGCACATGTCATCACAATGATCCATGACGACTTTCATCACAATGCTCCAATACACCTGTCATCACAATGCTCCATGGCCCCTGTTATCATATTGCTCCATGATCACTTTCATCACAATGATCCATGACCAATGTCATCACCATTCCTAATGACGCCTGTCATCTCAATGCTCCATGGCACCTTCATCACAATGCTCCATGAACCCATTCATCACAATGTTCCCTGTCCTTTTCATCACAATGTTCCATGGGCCCTGTCATCACAATGCTCCATGCGCTTGTCATCAAAATGCTCCAGAACTCTTGTCATCATAATGCTCCATGCCAGTGTCATCAAAATGCCCCATGACACTTGTCATCACAATGCTCCACGTCATTTGTCATCACAATGCTCCATGACCCTTGTCATAACAATGGTCCATGGCCTTGTCATCACAATGTTCCATGGCCTCTGACATCACTATGCTCTATGGTTTTTCTCATCACAATGCTCTTTGACCCCTGTCACCACAATGCTTGATGACCATTGTCATCACAATGCTCCAAGAACCCTGTCATCACAATGCTCCATGCCGTTGACATCACAATGCTCCATGGCCCTTGTAATTAGAATGCTCCATGCCCTTGTCATCACAATGCTCCAGAACACTTGTGATCATAATACGCCTTTCCTGTGTCATCCCATTGCTCAATGACCCTTGTCATCAAAATATTCCTTGTCCTTTGTCATCACAGTGCTCCATGATACCTTTAATCAAAATTCTACATGACAACTGTCATCACAATGCAAGATGACCAATGTCATCACAAGGCCCCATGACACGTGTCATCACAATTCGCCTTGGCCCTGGACATCTCAATGCTGTATGAACCGTGTCATCACTAGGTTCCAGGACACTTGTCATCACAATGCTCCATGAACTCTGTTATCTCAATGTTCCATGGCCTTTGTATTCACAATGCTCCATTGTCCTGATAATCGCATTGCTCCATGAACACTTTCATCACAATGCTCCTTGACCACTGTCACCCTAATTCCCCATGACGTCTCGCCTCACTGTCTTCCAAGGCCACTCTCATCAAAATGCTCCATGATCTGTGTCAGCACAATATTGCATGACACTTGTCATCACAATGCTCCATGATGCCTGTCATCACAATGCTCCATGAATTTGTTATCACAATGCTCCAGGACCAGTTTCATCACAATACTCCATCCCCCTTTTCATCACAGTGCACAATGAAACCTTTCATTACAATGCTCCATGACACTTGTCATCACAATGCTCAACGGCCTTTATCGTCACAATGCTCCCAGGCACTTTTCATCACGATGTTCCATGAAAACTTACATCACTTTGCTCCACGACCATTGTCATCACAATAGTCCATACCCTTGTCAACACAATGCTGCATAATCCCTGTCATCACAATTCTCCTTGACTGCTGTCATCACGATAATCCAGGACAATTTTCATAACAATGGTTCATTCCCCCAGTCATCTCAGTGCTCCATGATACCTTTCATCACAATTCCTAGATGATCAATGTCATCACAAGGCCCCATGACACCTGTCATCACAATTCGCTATGACCCTTGTCATCACAATACTCGATGAACCGTGTCATCACAGTGTTCCAGGGCACATGTCATCACAATGATCCATGACGACTTTCATCACAATGCTCCAATACACCTGTCATCACAATGCTCCATGGCCCCTGTTATCATATTGCTCCATGATCACTTTCATCACAATGATCCATGACCAATGTCATCACCATTCCTAATGACGCCTGTCATCTCAATGCTCCATGGCACCTTCATCACAATGCTCCATGAACCCATTCATCACAATGTTCCCTGTCCTTTTCATCACAATGCTCCATGCGCTTGTCATCAAAATGCTCCAGAACTCTTGTCATCATAATGCTCCATGCCAGTCTCATCAAAATGCCCCATGACACTTGTCATCACAATGCTCCACGTCATTTGTCATCACAATGCTCCATGACCCTTGTCATAACAATGGTCCATGGCCTTGTCATCACAATGTTCCATGGCCTCTGACATCACTATGCTCTATGGTTTTTCTCATCACAATGCTCTTTGACCCCTGTCACCACAATGCTTGATGACCATTGTCATCACAATGCTCCAAGAACCCTGTCATCACAATGCTCCATGCCGTTGACATCACAATGCTCCATGGCCCTTGTAATTAGAATGCTCCATGCCCTTGTCATCACAATGCTCCAGAACACTTGTGATCATAATACGCCTTTCCTGTGTCATCCCATTGCTCAATGACCCTTGTCATCAAAATATTCCTTGTCCTTTGTCATCACAGTGCTCCATGATACCTTTAATCAAAATTCTACATGACAACTGTCATCACAATG
The DNA here is from genome assembly GCF_965194825.1 of Balaenoptera physalus. Taxonomy (NCBI): domain Eukaryota; kingdom Metazoa; phylum Chordata; class Mammalia; order Artiodactyla; family Balaenopteridae; genus Balaenoptera; species Balaenoptera physalus. Next base: position 9,751 of record NW_028126382.1, read on the forward strand.
CAAGATGACCAATGTCATCACAAGGCCCCATGACACGTGTCATCACAATTCGCCTTGGCCCTGGACATCTCAATGCTGTATGAACCGTGTCATCGCTAGGTTCCAGGACACTTGTCATCACAATGCTCCATGAACTCTGTTATCTCAATGTTCCATGGCCTTTGTATTCACAATGCTCCATTGTCCTGATAATCGCATTGCTCCATGAACACTTTCATCACAATGCTCCTTGACCACTGTCACCCTAATTCCCCATGACGTCTCGCCTCACTGTCTTCCAAGGCCACTCTCATCAAAATGCTCCATGATCTGTGTCAGCACAATATTGCATGACACTTGTCATCACAATGCTCCATGATGCCTGTCATCACAATGCTCCATGAATTTGTTATCACAATGCTCCAGGACCAGTTTCATCACAATACTCCATCCCCCTTTTCATCACAGTGCACAATGAAACCTTTCATTACAATGCTCCATGACACTTGTCATCACAATGCTCAACGGCCTTTATCGTCACAATGCTCCCAGGCACTTTTCATCACGATGTTCCATGAAAACTTACATCACTTTGCTCCACGACCATTGTCATCACAATAGTCCATACCCTTGTCAACACAATGCTGCATAATCCCTGTCATCACAATTCTCCTTGACTGCTGTCATCACGATAATCCAGGACAATTTTCATAACAATGGTTCATTCCCCCAGTCATCTCAGTGCTCCATGATACCTTTCATCACAATTCCTAGATGATCAATGTCATCACAAGGCCCCATGACACCTGTCATCACAATTCGCTATGACCCTTGTCATCACAATACTCGATGAACCGTGTCATCACAGTGTTCCAGGGCACATGTCATCACAATGATCCATGACGACTTTCATCACAATGCTCCAATACACCTGTCATCACAATGCTCCATGGCCCCTGTTATCATATTGCTCCATGATCACTTTCATCACAATGATCCATGACCAATGTCATCACCATTCCTAATGACGCCTGTCATCTCAATGCTCCATGGCACCTTCATCACAATGCTCTATGAACCCATTCATCACAATGTTCCCTGTCCTTTTCATCACAATGCTCCATGCGCTTGTCATCAAAATGCTCCAGAACTCTTGTCATCATAATGCTCCATGCCAGTCTCATCAAAATGCCCCATGACACTTGTCATCACAATGCTCCACGTCATTTGTCATCACAATGCTCCATGACCCTTGTCATAACAATGGTCCATGGCCTTGTCATCACAATGTTCCATGGCCTCTGACATCACTATGCTCTATGGTTTTTCTCATCACAATGCTCTTTGACCCCTGTCACCACAATGCTTGATGACCATTGTCATCACAATGCTCCAAGAACCCTGTCATCACAATGCTCCATGCCGTTGACATCACAATGCTCCATGGCCCTTGTAATTAGAATGCTCCATGCCCTTGTCATCACAATGCTCCAGAACACTTGTGATCATAATACGCCTTTCCTGTGTCATCCCATTGCTCAATGACCCTTGTCATCAAAATATTCCTTGTCCTTTGTCATCACAGTGCTCCATGATACCTTTAATCAAAATTCTACATGACAACTGTCATCACAATGCAAGATGACCAATGTCATCACAAGGCCCCATGACACGTGTCATCACAATTCGCCTTGGCCCTGGACATCTCAATGCTGTATGAACCGTGTCATCACTAGGTTCCAGGACACTTGTCATCACAATGCTCCATGAACTCTGTTATCTCAATGTTCCATGGCCTTTGTATTCACAATGCTCCATTGTCCTGATAATCGCATTGCTCCATGAACACTTTCATCACAATGCTCCTTGACCACTGTCACCCTAATTCCCCATGACGTCTCGCCTCACTGTCTTCCAAGGCCACTCTCATCAAAATGCTCCATGATCTGTGTCAGCACAATATTGCATGACACTTGTCATCACAATGCTCCATGATGCCTGTCATCACAATGCTCCATGAATTTGTTATCACAATGCTCCAGGACCAGTTTCATCACAATACTTCATCCCCCTTTTCATCACAGTGCACAATGAAACCTTTCATTACAATGCTCCATGACACTTGTCATCACAATGCTCAACGGCCTTTATCGTCACAATGCTCCCAGGCACTTTTCATCACGATGTTCCATGAAAACTTACATCACTTTGCTCCACGACCATTGTCATCACAATAGTCCATACCCTTGTCAACACAATGCTGCATAATCCCTGTCATCACAATTCTCCTTGACTGCTGTCATCACGATAATCCAGGACAATTTTCATAACAATGGTTCATTCCCCCAGTCATCTCAGTGCTCCATGATACCTTTCATCACAATTCCTAGATGATCAATGTCATCACAAGGCCCCATGACACCTGTCATCACAATTCGCTATGACCCTTGTCATCACAATACTCGATGAACCGTGTCATCACAGTGTTCCAGGGCACATGTCATCACAATGATCCATGACGACTTTCATCACAATGCTCCAATACACCTGTCATCACAATGCTCCATGGCCCCTGTTATCATATTGCTCCATGATCACTTTCATCACAATGATCCATGACCAATGTCACCACCATTCCTAATGACGCCTGTCATCTCAATGCTCCATGGCACCTTCATCACAATGCTCCATGAACCCATTCATCACAATGTTCCCTGTCCTTTTCATCACAATGTTCCATGGGCCCTGTCATCACAATGCTCCATGCGCTTGTCATCAAAATGCTCCAGAACTCTTGTCATCATAATGCTCCATGCCAGTCTCATCAAAATGCCCCATGACACTTGTCATCACAATGCTCCACGTCATTTGTCATCACAATGCTCCATGACCCTTGTCATAACAATGGTCCATGGCCTTGTCATCACAATGTTCCATGGCCTCTGACATCACTATGCTCTATGGTTTTTCTCATCACAATGCTCTTTGACCCCTGTCACCACAATGCTTGATGACCATTGTCATCACAATGCTCCAAGAACCCTGTCATCACAATGCTCCATGCCGTTGACATCACAATGCTCCATGGCCCTTGTAATTAGAATGCTCCATGCCCTTGTCATCACAATGCTCCAGAACACTTGTGATCATAATACGCCTTTCCTGTGTCATCCCATTGCTCAATGACCCTTGTCATCAAAATATTCCTTGTCCTTTGTCATCACAGTGCTCCATGATACCTTTAATCAAAATTCTACATGACAACTGTCATCACAGTGCAAGATGACCAATGTCATCACAAGGCCCCATGACACGTGTCATCACAATTCGCCTTGGCCCTGGACATCTCAATGCTGTATGAACCGTGTCATCGCTAGGTTCCAGGACACTTGTCATCACAATGCTCCATGAACTCTGTTATCTCAATGTTCCATGGCCTTTGTATTCACAATGCTCCATTGTCCTGATAATCGCATTGCTCCATGAACACTTTCATCACAATGCTCCTTGACCACTGTCACCCTAATTCCCCATGACGTCTCGCCTCACTGTCTTCCAAGGCCACTCTCATCAAAATGCTCCATGATCTGTGTCAGCACAATATTGCATGACACTTGTCATCACAATGCTCCATGATGCCTGTCATCACAATGCTCCATGAATTTGTTATCACAATGCTCCAGGACCAGTTTCATCACAATACTCCATCCCCCTTTTCATCACAGTGCACAATGAAACCTTTCATTACAATGCTCCATGACACTTGTCATCACAATGCTCAACGGCCTTTATCGTCACAATGCTCCCAGGCACTTTTCATCACGATGTTCCATGAAAACTTACATCACTTTGCTCCACGACCATTGTCATCACAATAGTCCATACCCTTGTCAACACAATGCTGCATAATCCCTGTCATCACAATTCTCCTTGACTGCTGTCATCACGATAATCCAGGACAATTTTCATAACAATGGTTCATTCCCCCAGTCATCTCAGTGCTCCATGATACCTTTCATCACAATTCCTAGATGATCAATGTCATCACAAGGCCCCATGACACCTGTCATCACAATTCGCTATGACCCTTGTCATCACAATACTCGATGAACCGTGTCATCACAGTGTTCCAGGGCACATGTCATCACAATGATCCATGACGACTTTCATCACAATGCTCCAATACACCTGTCATCACAATGCTCCATGGCCCCTGTTATCATATTGCTCCATGATCACTTTCATCACAATGATCCATGACCAATGTCATCACCATTCCTAATGACGCCTGTCATCTCAATGCTCCATGGCACCTTCATCACAATGCTCTATGAACCCATTCATCACAATGTTCCCTGTCCTTTTCATCACAATGCTCCATGCGCTTGTCATCAAAATGCTCCAGAACTCTTGTCATCATAATGCTCCATGCCAGTCTCATCAAAATGCCCCATGACACTTGTCATCACAATGCTCCACGTCATTTGTCATCACAATGCTCCATGACCCTTGTCATAACAATGGTCCATGGCCTTGTCATCACAATGTTCCATGGCCTCTGACATCACTATGCTCTATGGTTTTTCTCATCACAATGCTCTTTGACCCCTGTCACCACAATGCTTGATGACCATTGTCATCACAATGCTCCAAGAACCCTGTCATCACAATGCTCCATGCCGTTGACATCACAATGCTCCATGGCCCTTGTAATTAGAATGCTCCATGCCCTTGTCATCACAATGCTCCAGAACACTTGTGATCATAATACGCCTTTCCTGTGTCATCCCATTGCTCAATGACCCTTGTCATCAAAATATTCCTTGTCCTTTGTCATCACAGTGCTCCATGATACCTTTAATCAAAATTCTACATGACAACTGTCATCACAATGCAAGATGACCAATGTCATCACAAGGCCCCATGACACGTGTCATCACAATTCGCCTTGGCCCTGGACATCTCAATGCTGTATGAACCGTGTCATCACTAGGTTCCAGGACACTTGTCATCACAATGCTCCATGAACTCTGTTATCTCAATGTTCCATGGCCTTTGTATTCACAATGCTCCATTGTCCTGATAATCGCATTGCTCCATGAACACTTTCATCACAATGCTCCTTGACCACTGTCACCCTAATTCCCCATGACGTCTCGCCTCACTGTCTTCCAAGGCCACTCTCATCAAAATGCTCCATGATCTGTGTCAGCACAATATTGCATGACACTTGTCATCACAATGCTCCATGATGCCTGTCATCACAATGCTCCATGAATTTGTTATCACAATGCTCCAGGACCAGTTTCATCACAATACTCCATCCCCCTTTTCATCACAGTGCACAATGAAACCTTTCATTACAATGCTCCATGACACTTGTCATCACAATGCTCAACGGCCTTTATCGTCACAATGCTCCCAGGCACTTTTCATCACGATGTTCCATGAAAACTTACATCACTTTGCTCCACGACCATTGTCATCACAATAGTCCATACCCTTGTCAACACAATGCTGCATAATCCCTGTCATCACAATTCTCCTTGACTGCTGTCATCACGATAATCCAGGACAATTTTCATAACAATGGTTCATTCCCCCAGTCATCTCAGTGCTCCATGATACCTTTCATCACAATTCCTAGATGATCAATGTCATCACAAGGCCCCATGACACCTGTCATCACAATTCGCTATGACCCTTGTCATCACAATACTCGATGAACCGTGTCATCACAGTGTTCCAGGGCACATGTCATCACAATGATCCATGACGACTTTCATCACAATGCTCCAATACACCTGTCATCACAATGCTCCATGGCCCCTGTTATCATATTGCTCCATGACCACTTTCATCACAATGATCCATGACCAATGTCACCACCATTCCTAATGACGCCTGTCATCTCAATGCTCCATGGCACCTTCATCACAATGCTCCATGAACCCATTCATCACAATGTTCCCTGTCCTTTTCATCACAATGTTCCATGGGCCCTGTCATCACAATGCTCCATGCGCTTGTCATCAAAATGCTCCAGAACTCTTGTCATCATAATGCTCCATGCCAGTCTCATCAAAATGCCCCATGACACTTGTCATCACAATGCTCCACGTCATTTGTCATCACAATGCTCCATGACCCTTGTCATAACAATGGTCCATGGCCTTGTCATCACAATGTTCCATGGCCTCTGACATCACTATGCTCTATGGTTTTTCTCATCACAATGCTCTTTGACCCCTGTCACCACAATGCTTGATGACCATTGTCATCACAATGCTCCAAGAACCCTGTCATCACAATGCTCCATGCCGTTGACATCACAATGCTCCATGGCCCTTGTAATTAGAATGCTCCATGCCCTTGTCATCACAATGCTCCAGAACACTTGTGATCATAATACGCCTTTCCTGTGTCATCCCATTGCTCAATGACCCTTGTCATCAAAATATTCCTTGTCCTTTGTCATCACAGTGCTCCATGATACCTTTAATCAAAATTCTACATGACAACTGTCATCACAGTGCAAGATGACCAATGTCATCACAAGGCCCCATGACACGTGTCATCACAATTCGCCTTGGCCCTGGACATCTCAATGCTGTATGAACCGTGTCATCGCTAGGTTCCAGGACACTTGTCATCACAATGCTCCATGAACTCTGTTATCTCAATGTTCCATGGCCTTTGTATTCACAATGCTCCATTGTCCTGATAATCGCATTGCTCCATGAACACTTTCATCACAATGCTCCTTGACCACTGTCACCCTAATTCCCCATGACGTCTCGCCTCACTGTCTTCCAAGGCCACTCTCATCAAAATGCTCCATGATCTGTGTCAGCACAATATTGCATGACACTTGTCATCACAATGCTCCATGATGCCTGTCATCACAATGCTCCATGAATTTGTTATCACAATGCTCCAGGACCAGTTTCATCACAATACTCCATCACCCTTTTCATCACAGTGCACAATGAAACCTTTCATTACAATGCTCCATGACACTTGTCATCACAATGCTCAACGGCCTTTATCGTCACAATGCTCCCAGGCACTTTTCATCACGATGTTCCATGAAAACTTACATCACTTTGCTCCACGACCATTGTCATCACAATAGTCCATACCCTTGTCAACACAATGCTGCATAATCCCTGTCATCACAATTCTCCTTGACTGCTGTCATCACGATAATCCAGGACAATTTTCATAACAATGGTTCATTCCCCCAGTCATCTCAGTGCTCCATGATACCTTTCATCACAATTCCTAGATGATCAATGTCATCACAAGGCCCCATGACACCTGTCATCACAATTCGCTATGACCCTTGTCATCACAATACTCGATGAACCGTGTCATCACAGTGTTCCAGGGCACATGTCATCACAATGATCCATGACGACTTTCATCACAATGCTCCAATACACCTGTCATCACAATGCTCCATGGCCCCTGTTATCATATTGCTCCATGATCACTTTCATCACAATGATCCATGACCAATGTCATCACCATTCCTAATGACGCCTGTCATCTCAATGCTCCATGGCACCTTCATCACAATGCTCCATGAACCCATTCATCACAATGTTCCCTGTCCTTTTCATCACAATGCTCCATGCGCTTGTCATCAAAATGCTCCAGAACTCTTGTCATCATAATGCTCCATGCCAGTCTCATCAAAATGCCCCATGACACTTGTCATCACAATGCTCCACGTCATTTGTCATCACAATGCTCCATGACCCTTGTCATAACAATGGTCCATGGCCTTGTCATCACAATGTTCCATGGCCTCTGACATCACTATGCTCTATGGTTTTTCTCATCACAATGCTCTTTGACCCCTGTCACCACAATGCTTGATGACCATTGTCATCACAATGCTCCAAGAACCCTGTCATCACAATGCTCCATGCCGTTGACATCACAATGCTCCATGGCCCTTGTAATTAGAATGCTCCATGCCCTTGTCATCACAATGCTCCAGAACACTTGTGATCATAATACGCCTTTCCTGTGTCATCCCATTGCTCAATGACCCTTGTCATCAAAATATTCCTTGTCCTTTGTCATCACAGTGCTCCATGATACCTTTAATCAAAATTCTACATGACAACTGTCATCACAATGCAAGATGACCAATGTCATCACAAGGCCCCATGACACGTGTCATCACAATTCGCCTTGGCCCTGGACATCTCAATGCTGTATGAACCGTGTCATCACTAGGTTCCAGGACACTTGTCATCACAATGCTCCATGAACTCTGTTATCTCAATGTTCCATGGCCTTTGTATTCACAATGCTCCATTGTCCTGATAATCGCATTGCTCCATGAACACTTTCATCACAATGCTCCTTGACCACTGTCACCCTAATTCCCCATGACGTCTCGCCTCACTGTCTTCCAAGGCCACTCTCATCAAAATGCTCCATGATCTGTGTCAGCACAATATTGCATGACACTTGTCATCACAATGCTCCATGATGCCTGTCATCACAATGCTCCATGAATTTGTTATCACAATGCTCCAGGACCAGTTTCATCACAATACTCCATCCCCCTTTTCATCACAGTGCACAATGAAACCTTTCATTACAATGCTCCATGACACTTGTCATCACAATGCTCAACGGCCTTTATCGTCACAATGCTCCCAGGCACTTTTCATCACGATGTTCCATGAAAACTTACATCACTTTGCTCCACGACCATTGTCATCACAATAGTCCATACCCTTGTCAACACAATGCTGCATAATCCCTGTCATCACAATTCTCCTTGACTGCTGTCATCACGATAATCCAGGACAATTTTCATAACAATGGTTCATTCCCCCAGTCATCTCAGTGCTCCATGATACCTTTCATCACAATTCCTAGATGATCAATGTCATCACAAGGCCCCATGACACCTGTCATCACAATTCGCTATGACCCTTGTCATCACAATACTCGATGAACCGTGTCATCACAGTGTTCCAGGGCACATGTCATCACAATGATCCATGACGACTTTCATCACAATGCTCCAATACACCTGTCATCACAATGCTCCATGGCCCCTGTTATCATATTGCTCCATGATCACTTTCATCACAATGATCCATGACCAATGTCATCACCATTCCTAATGACGCCTGTCATCTCAATGCTCCATGGCACCTTCATCACAATGCTCCATGAACCCATTCATCACAATGTTCCCTGTCCTTTTCATCACAATGTTCCATGGGCCCTGTCATCACAATGCTCCATGCGCTTGTCATCAAAATGCTCCAGAACTCTTGTCATCATAATGCTCCATGCCAGTGTCATCAAAATGCCCCATGACACTTGTCATCACAATGCTCCACGTCATTTGTCATCACAATGCTCCATGACCCTTGTCATAACAATGGTCCATGGCCTTGTCATCACAATGTTCCATGGCCTCTGACATCACTATGCTCTATGGTTTTTCTCATCACAATGCTCTTTGACCCCTGTCACCACAATGCTTGATGACCATTGTCATCACAATGCTCCAAGAACCCTGTCATCACAATGCTCCATGCCGTTGACATCACAATGCTCCATGGCCCTTGTAATTAGAATGCTCCATGCCCTTGTCATCACAATGCTCCAGAACACTTGTGATCATAATACGCCTTTCCTGTGTCATCCCATTGCTCAATGACCCTTGTCATCAAAATATTCCTTGTCCTTTGTCATCACAGTGCTCCATGATACCTTTAATCAAAATTCTACATGACAACTGTCATCACAATGCAAGATGACCAATGTCATCACAAGGCCCCATGACACGTGTCATCACAATTCGCCTTGGCCCTGGACATCTCAATGCTGTATGAACCGTGTCATCACTAGGTTCCAGGACACTTGTCATCACAATGCTCCATGAACTCTGTTATCTCAATGTTCCATGGCCTTTGTATTCACAATGCTCCATTGTCCTGATAATCGCATTGCTCCATGAACACTTTCATCACAATGCTCCTTGACCACTGTCACCCTAATTCCCCATGACGTCTCGCCTCACTGTCTTCCAAGGCCACTCTCATCAAAATGCTCCATGATCTGTGTCAGCACAATATTGCATGACACTTGTCATCACAATGCTCCATGATGCCTGTCATCACAATGCTCCATGAATTTGTTATCACAATGCTCCAGGACCAGTTTCATCACAATACTCCATCCCCCTTTTCATCACAGTGCACAATGAAACCTTTCATTACAATGCTCCATGACACTTGTCATCACAATGCTCAACGGCCTTTATCGTCACAATGCTCCCAGGCACTTTTCATCACGATGTTCCATGAAAACTTACATCACTTTGCTCCACGACCATTGTCATCACAATAGTCCATACCCTTGTCAACACAATGCTGCATAATCCCTGTCATCACAATTCTCCTTGACTGCTGTCATCACGATAATCCAGGACAATTTTCATAACAATGGTTCATTCCCCCAGTCATCTCAGTGCTCCATGATACCTTTCATCACAATTCCTAGATGATCAATGTCATCACAAGGCCCCATGACACCTGTCATCACAATTCGCTATGACCCTTGTCATCACAATACTCGATGAACCGTGTCATCACAGTGTTCCAGGGCACATGTCATCACAATGATCCATGACGACTTTCATCACAATGCTCCAATACACCTGTCATCACAATGCTCCATGGCCCCTGTTATCATATTGCTCCATGATCACTTTCATCACAATGATCCATGACCAATGTCATCACCATTCCTAATGACGCCTGTCATCTCAATGCTCCATGGCACCTTCATCACAATGCTCCATGAACCCATTCATCACAATGTTCCCTGTCCTTTTCATCACAATGCTCCATGCGCTTGTCATCAAAATGCTCCAGAACTCTTGTCATCATAATGCTCCATGCCAGTCTCATCAAAATGCCCCATGACACTTGTCATCACAATGCTCCACGTCATTTGTCATCACAATGCTCCATGACCCTTGTCATAACAATGGTCCATGGCCTTGTCATCACAATGTTCCATGGCCTCTGACATCACTATGCTCTATGGTTTTTCTCATCACAATGCTCTTTGACCCCTGTCACCACAATGCTTGATGACCATTGTCATCACAATGCTCCAAGAACCCTGTCATCACAATGCTCCATGCCGTTGACATCACAATGCTCCATGGCCCTTGTAATTAGAATGCTCCATGCCCTTGTCATCACAATGCTCCAGAACACTTGTGATCATAATACGCCTTTCCTGTGTCATCCCATTGCTCAATGACCCTTGTCATCAAAATATTCCTTGTCCTTTGTCATCACAGTGCTCCATGATACCTTTAATCAAAATTCTACATGACAACTGTCATCACAATGCAAGATGACCAATGTCATCACAAGGCCCCATGACACGTGTCATCACAATTCGCCTTGGCCCTGGACATCTCAATGCTGTATGAACCGTGTCATCGCTAGGTTCCAGGACACTTGTCATCACAATGCTCCATGAACTCTGTTATCTCAATGTTCCATGGCCTTTGTATTCACAATGCTCCATTGTCCTGATAATCGCATTGCTCCATGAACACTTTCATCACAATGCTCCTTGACCACTGTCACCCTAATTCCCCATGACGTCTCGCCTCACTGTCTTCCAAGGCCACTCTCATCAAAATGCTCCATGATCTGTGTCAGCACAATATTGCATGACACTTGTCATCACAATGCTCCATGATGCCTGTCATCACAATGCTCCATGAATTTGTTATCACAATGCTCCAGGACCAGTTTCATCACAATACTCCATCCCCCTTTTCATCACAGTGCACAATGAAACCTTTCATTACAATGCTCCATGACACTTGTCATCACAATGCTCAACGGCCTTTATCGTCACAATGCTCCCAGGCACTTTTCATCACGATGTTCCATGAAAACTTACATCACTTTGCTCCACGACCATTGTCATCACAATAGTCCATACCCTTGTCAACACAATGCTGCATAATCCCTGTCATCACAATTCTCCTTGACTGCTGTCATCACGATAATCCAGGACAATTTTCATAACAATGGTTCATTCCCCCAGTCATCTCAGTGCTCCATGATACCTTTCATCACAATTCCTAGATGATCAATGTCATCACAAGGCCCCATGACACCTGTCATCACAATTCGCTATGACCCTTGTCATCACAATACTCGATGAACCGTGTCATCACAGTGTTCCAGGGCACATGTCATCACAATGATCCATGACGACTTTCATCACAATGCTCCAATACACCTGTCATCACAATGCTCCATGGCCCCTGTTATCATATTGCTCCATGATCACTTTCATCACAATGATCCATGACCAATGTCATCACCATTCCTAATGACGCCTGTCATCTCAATGCTCCATGGCACCTTCATCACAATGCTCTATGAACCCATTCATCACAATGTTCCCTGTCCTTTTCATCACAATGCTCCATGCGCTTGTCATCAAAATGCTCCAGAACTCTTGTCATCATAATGCTCCATGCCAGTCTCATCAAAATGCCCCATGACACTTGTCATCACAATGCTCCACGTCATTTGTCATCACAATGCTCCATGACCCTTGTCATAACAATGGTCCATGGCCTTGTCATCACAATGTTCCATGGCCTCTGACATCACTATGCTCTATGGTTTTTCTCATCACAATGCTCTTTGACCCCTGTCACCACAATGCTTGATGACCATTGTCATCACAATGCTCCAAGAACCCTGTCATCACAATGCTCCATGCCGTTGACATCACAATGCTCCATGGCCCTTGTAATTAGAATGCTCCATGCCCTTGTCATCACAATGCTCCAGAACACTTGTGATCATAATACGCCTTTCCTGTGTCATCCCATTGCTCAATGACCCTTGTCATCAAAATATTCCTTGTCCTTTGTCATCACAGTGCTCCATGATACCTTTAATCAAAATTCTACATGACAACTGTCATCACAATGCAAGATGACCAATGTCATCACAAGGCCCCATGACACGTGTCATCACAATTCGCCTTGGCCCTGGACATCTCAATGCTGTATGAACCGTGTCATCACTAGGTTCCAGGACACTTGTCATCACAATGCTCCATGAACTCTGTTATCTCAATGTTCCATGGCCTTTGTATTCACAATGCTCCATTGTCCTGATAATCGCATTGCTCCATGAACACTTTCATCACAATGCTCCTTGACCACTGTCACCCTAATTCCCCATGACGTCTCGCCTCACTGTCTTCCAAGGCCACTCTCATCAAAATGCTCCATGATCTGTGTCAGCACAATATTGCATGACACTTGTCATCACAATGCTCCATGATGCCTGTCATCACAATGCTCCATGAATTTGTTATCACAATGCTCCAGGACCAGTTTCATCACAATACTTCATCCCCCTTTTCATCACAGTGCACAATGAAACCTTTCATTACAATGCTCCATGACACTTGTCATCACAATGCTCAACGGCCTTTATCGTCACAATGCTCCCAGGCACTTTTCATCACGATGTTCCATGAAAACTTACATCACTTTGCTCCACGACCATTGTCATCACAATAGTCCATACCCTTGTCAACACAATGCTGCATAATCCCTGTCATCACAATTCTCCTTGACTGCTGTCATCACGATAATCCAGGACAATTTTCATAACAATGGTTCATTCCCCCAGTCATCTCAGTGCTCCATGATACCTTTCATCACAATTCCTAGATGATCAATGTCATCACAAGGCCCCATGACACCTGTCATCACAATTCGCTATGACCCTTGTCATCACAATACTCGATGAACCGTGTCATCACAGTGTTCCAGGGCACATGTCATCACAATGATCCATGACGACTTTCATCACAATGCTCCAATACACCTGTCATCACAATGCTCCATGGCCCCTGTTATCATATTGCTCCATGATCACTTTCATCACAATGATCCATGACCAATGTCACCACCATTCCTAATGACGCCTGTCATCTCAATGCTCCATGGCACCTTCATCACAATGCTCCATGAACCCATTCATCACAATGTTCCCTGTCCTTTTCATCACAATGTTCCATGGGCCCTGTCATCACAATGCTCCATGCGCTTGTCATCAAAATGCTCCAGAACTCTTGTCATCATAATGCTCCATGCCAGTCTCATCAAAATGCCCCATGACACTTGTCATCACAATGCTCCACGTCATTTGTCATCACAATGCTCCATGACCCTTGTCATAACAATGGTCCATGGCCTTGTCATCACAATGTTCCATGGCCTCTGACATCACTATGCTCTATGGTTTTTCTCATCACAATGCTCTTTGACCCCTGTCACCACAATGCTTGATGACCATTGTCATCACAATGCTCCAAGAACCCTGTCATCACAATGCTCCATGCCGTTGACATCACAATGCTCCATGGCCCTTGTAATTAGAATGCTCCATGCCCTTGTCATCACAATGCTCCAGAACACTTGTGATCATAATACGCCTTTCCTGTGTCATCCCATTGCTCAATGACCCTTGTCATCAAAATATTCCTTGTCCTTTGTCATCACAGTGCTCCATGATACCTTTAATCAAAATTCTACATGACAACTGTCATCACAGTGCAAGATGACCAATGTCATCACAAGGCCCCATGACACGTGTCATCACAATTCGCCTTGGCCCTGGACATCTCAATGCTGTATGAACCGTGTCATCGCTAGGTTCCAGGACACTTGTCATCACAATGCTCCATGAACTCTGTTATCTCAATGTTCCATGGCCTTTGTATTCACAATGCTCCATTGTCCTGATAATCGCATTGCTCCATGAACACTTTCATCACAATGCTCCTTGACCACTGTCACCCTAATTCCCCATGACGTCTCGCCTCACTGTCTTCCAAGGCCACTCTCATCAAAATGCTCCATGATCTGTGTCAGCACAATATTGCATGACACTTGTCATCACAATGCTCCATGATGCCTGTCATCACAATGCTCCATGAATTTGTTATCACAATGCTCCAGGACCAGTTTCATCACAATACTCCATCCCCCTTTTCATCACAGTGCACAATGAAACCTTTCATTACAATGCTCCATGACACTTGTCATCACAATGCTCAACGGCCTTTATCGTCACAATGCTCCCAGGCACTTTTCATCACGATGTTCCATGAAAACTTACATCACTTTGCTCCACGACCATTGTCATCACAATAGTCCATACCCTTGTCAACACAATGCTGCATAATCCCTGTCATCACAATTCTCCTTGACTGCTGTCATCACGATAATCCAGGACAATTTTCATAACAATGGTTCATTCCCCCAGTCATCTCAGTGCTCCATGATACCTTTCATCACAATTCCTAGATGATCAATGTCATCACAAGGCCCCATGACACCTGTCATCACAATTCGCTATGACCCTTGTCATCACAATACTCGATGAACCGTGTCATCACAGTGTTCCAGGGCACATGTCATCACAATGATCCATGACGACTTTCATCACAATGCTCCAATACACCTGTCATCACAATGCTCCATGGCCCCTGTTATCATATTGCTCCATGATCACTTTCATCACAATGATCCATGACCAATGTCATCACCATTCCTAATGACGCCTGTCATCTCAATGCTCCATGGCACCTTCATCACAATGCTCTATGAACCCATTCATCACAATGTTCCCTGTCCTTTTCATCACAATGCTCCATGCGCTTGTCATCAAAATGCTCCAGAACTCTTGTCATCATAATGCTCCATGCCAGTCTCATCAAAATGCCCCATGACACTTGTCATCACAATGCTCCACGTCATTTGTCATCACAATGCTCCATGACCCTTGTCATAACAATGGTCCATGGCCTTGTCATCACAATGTTCCATGGCCTCTGACATCACTATGCTCTATGGTTTTTCTCATCACAATGCTCTTTGACCCCTGTCACCACAATGCTTGATGACCATTGTCATCACAATGCTCCAAGAACCCTGTCATCACAATGCTCCATGCCGTTGACATCACAATGCTCCATGGCCCTTGTAATTAGAATGCTCCATGCCCTTGTCATCACAATGCTCCAGAACACTTGTGATCATAATACGCCTTTCCTGTGTCATCCCATTGCTCAATGACCCTTGTCATCAAAATATTCCTTGTCCTTTGTCATCACAGTGCTCCATGATACCTTTAATCAAAATTCTACATGACAACTGTCATCACAATGCAAGATGACCAATGTCATCACAAGGCCCCATGACACGTGTCATCACAATTCGCCTTGGCCCTGGACATCTCAATGCTGTATGAACCGTGTCATCACTAGGTTCCAGGACACTTGTCATCACAATGCTCCATGAACTCTGTTATCTCAATGTTCCATGGCCTTTGTATTCACAATGCTCCATTGTCCTGATAATCGCATTGCTCCATGAACACTTTCATCACAATGCTCCTTGACCACTGTCACCCTAATTCCCCATGACGTCTCGCCTCACTGTCTTCCAAGGCCACTCTCATCAAAATGCTCCATGATCTGTGTCAGCACAATATTGCATGACACTTGTCATCACAATGCTCCATGATGCCTGTCATCACAATGCTCCATGAATTTGTTATCACAATGCTCCAGGACCAGTTTCATCACAATACTCCATCCCCCTTTTCATCACAGTGCACAATGAAACCTTTCATTACAATGCTCCATGACACTTGTCATCACAATGCTCAACGGCCTTTATCGTCACAATGCTCCCAGGCACTTTTCATCACGATGTTCCATGAAAACTTACATCACTTTGCTCCACGACCATTGTCATCACAATAGTCCATACCCTTGTCAACACAATGCTGCATAATCCCTGTCATCACAATTCTCCTTGACTGCTGTCATCACGATAATCCAGGACAATTTTCATAACAATGGTTCATTCCCCCAGTCATCTCAGTGCTCCATGATACCTTTCATCACAATTCCTAGATGATCAATGTCATCACAAGGCCCCATGACACCTGTCATCACAATTCGCTATGACCCTTGTCATCACAATACTCGATGAACCGTGTCATCACAGTGTTCCAGGGCACATGTCATCACAATGATCCATGACGACTTTCATCACAATGCTCCAATACACCTGTCATCACAATGCTCCATGGCCCCTGTTATCATATTGCTCCATGACCACTTTCATCACAATGATCCATGACCAATGTCACCACCATTCCTAATGACGCCTGTCATCTCAATGCTCCATGGCACCTTCATCACAATGCTCCATGAACCCATTCATCACAATGTTCCCTGTCCTTTTCATCACAATGTTCCATGGGCCCTGTCATCACAATGCTCCATGCGCTTGTCATCAAAATGCTCCAGAACTCTTGTCATCATAATGCTCCATGCCAGTCTCATCAAAATGCCCCATGACACTTGTCATCACAATGCTCCACGTCATTTGTCATCACAATGCTCCATGACCCTTGTCATAACAATGGTCCATGGCCTTGTCATCACAATGTTCCATGGCCTCTGACATCACTATGCTCTATGGTTTTTCTCATCACAATGCTCTTTGACCCCTGTCACCACAATGCTTGATGACCATTGTCATCACAATGCTCCAAGAACCCTGTCATCACAATGCTCCATGCCGTTGACATCACAATGCTCCATGGCCCTTGTAATTAGAATGCTCCATGCCCTTGTCATCACAATGCTCCAGAACACTTGTGATCATAATACGCCTTTCCTGTGTCATCCCATTGCTCAATGACCCTTGTCATCAAAATATTCCTTGTCCTTTGTCATCACAGTGCTCCATGATACCTTTAATCAAAATTCTACATGACAACTGTCATCACAGTGCAAGATGACCAATGTCATCACAAGGCCCCATGACACGTGTCATCACAATTCGCCTTGGCCCTGGACATCTCAATGCTGTATGAACCGTGTCATCGCTAGGTTCCAGGACACTTGTCATCACAATGCTCCATGAACTCTGTTATCTCAATGTTCCATGGCCTTTGTATTCACAATGCTCCATTGTCCTGATAATCGCATTGCTCCATGAACACTTTCATCACAATGCTCCTTGACCACTGTCACCCTAATTCCCCATGACGTCTCGCCTCACTGTCTTCCAAGGCCACTCTCATCAAAATGCTCCATGATCTGTGTCAGCACAATATTGCATGACACTTGTCATCACAATGCTCCATGATGCCTGTCATCACAATGCTCCATGAATTTGTTATCACAATGCTCCAGGACCAGTTTCATCACAATACTCCATCACCCTTTTCATCACAGTGCACAATGAAACCTTTCATTACAATGCTCCATGACACTTGTCATCACAATGCTCAACGGCCTTTATCGTCACAATGCTCCCAGGCACTTTTCATCACGATGTTCCATGAAAACTTACATCACTTTGCTCCACGACCATTGTCATCACAATAGTCCATACCCTTGTCAACACAATGCTGCATAATCCCTGTCATCACAATTCTCCTTGACTGCTGTCATCACGATAATCCAGGACAATTTTCATAACAATGGTTCATTCCCCCAGTCATCTCAGTGCTCCATGATACCTTTCATCACAATTCCTAGATGATCAATGTCATCACAAGGCCCCATGACACCTGTCATCACAATTCGCTATGACCCTTGTCATCACAATACTCGATGAACCGTGTCATCACAGTGTTCCAGGGCACATGTCATCACAATGATCCATGACGACTTTCATCACAATGCTCCAATACACCTGTCATCACAATGCTCCATGGCCCCTGTTATCATATTGCTCCATGATCACTTTCATCACAATGATCCATGACCAATGTCATCACCATTCCTAATGACGCCTGTCATCTCAATGCTCCATGGCACCTTCATCACAATGCTCCATGAACCCATTCATCACAATGTTCCCTGTCCTTTTCATCACAATGCTCCATGCGCTTGTCATCAAAATGCTCCAGAACTCTTGTCATCATAATGCTCCATGCCAGTCTCATCAAAATGCCCCATGACACTTGTCATCACAATGCTCCACGTCATTTGTCATCACAATGCTCCATGACCCTTGTCATAACAATGGTCCATGGCCTTGTCGTCACAATGTTCCATGGCCTCTGACATCACTATGCTCTATGGTTTTTCTCATCACAATGCTCTTTGACCCCTGTCACCACAATGCTTGATGACCATTGTCATCACAATGCTCCAAGAACCCTGTCATCACAATGCTCCATGCCGTTGACATCACAATGCTCCATGGCCCTTGTAATTAGAATGCTCCATGCCCTTGTCATCACAATGCTCCAGAACACTTGTGATCATAATACGCCTTTCCTGTGTCATCCCATTGCTCAATGACCCTTGTCATCAAAATATTCCTTGTCCTTTGTCATCACAGTGCTCCATGATACCTTTAATCAAAATTCTACATGACAACTGTCATCACAATGCAAGATGACCAATGTCATCACAAGGCCCCATGACACGTGTCATCACAATTCGCCTTGGCCCTGGACATCTCAATGCTGTATGAACCGTGTCATCACTAGGTTCCAGGACACTTGTCATCACAATGCTCCATGAACTCTGTTATCTCAATGTTCCATGGCCTTTGTATTCACAATGCTCCATTGTCCTGATAATCGCATTGCTCCATGAACACTTTCATCACAATGCTCCTTGACCACTGTCACCCTAATTCCCCATGACGTCTCGCCTCACTGTCTTCCAAGGCCACTCTCATCAAAATGCTCCATGATCTGTGTCAGCACAATATTGCATGACACTTGTCATCACAATGCTCCATGATGCCTGTCATCACAATGCTCCATGAATTTGTTATCACAATGCTCCAGGACCAGTTTCATCACAATACTCCATCCCCCTTTTCATCACAGTGCACAATGAAACCTTTCATTACAATGCTCCATGACACTTGTCATCACAATGCTCAACGGCCTTTATCGTCACAATGCTCCCAGGCACTTTTCATCACGATGTTCCATGAAAACTTACATCACTTTGCTCCACGACCATTGTCATCACAATAGTCCATACCCTTGTCAACACAATGCTGCATAATCCCTGTCATCACAATTCTCCTTGACTGCTGTCATCACGATAATCCAGGACAATTTTCATAACAATGGTTCATTCCCCCAGTCATCTCAGTGCTCCATGATACCTTTCATCACAATTCCTAGATGATCAATGTCATCACAAGGCCCCATGACACCTGTCATCACAATTCGCTATGACCCTTGTCATCACAATACTCGATGAACCGTGTCATCACAGTGTTCCAGGGCACATGTCATCACAATGATCCATGACGACTTTCATCACAATGCTCCAATACACCTGTCATCACAATGCTCCATGGCCCCTGTTATCATATTGCTCCATGATCACTTTCATCACAATGATCCATGACCAATGTCATCACCATTCCTAATGACGCCTGTCATCTCAATGCTCCATGGCACCTTCATCACAATGCTCCATGAACCCATTCATCACAATGTTCCCTGTCCTTTTCATCACAATGCTCCATGCGCTTGTCATCAAAATGCTCCAGAACTCTTGTCATCATAATGCTCCATGCCAGTCTCATCAAAATGCCCCATGACACTTGTCATCACAATGCTCCACGTCATTTGTCATCACAATGCTCCATGACCCTTGTCATAACAATGGTCCATGGCCTTGTCATCACAATGTTCCATGGCCTCTGACATCACTATGCTCTATGGTTTTTCTCATCACAATGCTCTTTGACCCCTGTCACCACAATGCTTGATGACCATTGTCATCACAATGCTCCAAGAACCCTGTCATCACAATGCTCCATGCCGTTGACATCACAATGCTCCATGGCCCTTGTAATTAGAATGCTCCATGCCCTTGTCATCACAATGCTCCAGAACACTTGTGATCATAATACGCCTTTCCTGTGTCATCCCATTGCTCAATGACCCTTGTCATCAAAATATTCCTTGTCCTTTGTCATCACAGTGCTCCATGATACCTTTAATCAAAATTCTACATGACAACTGTCATCACAATGCAAGATGACCAATGTCATCACAAGGCCCCATGACACGTGTCATCACAATTCGCCTTGGCCCTGGACATCTCAATGCTGTATGAACCGTGTCATCACTAGGTTCCAGGACACTTGTCATCACAATGCTCCATGAACTCTGTTATCTCAATGTTCCATGGCCTTTGTATTCACAATGCTCCATTGTCCTGATAATCGCATTGCTCCATGAACACTTTCATCACAATGCTCCTTGACCACTGTCACCCTAATTCCCCATGACGTCTCGCCTCACTGTCTTCCAAGGCCACTCTCATCAAAATGCTCCATGATCTGTGTCAGCACAATATTGCATGACACTTGTCATCACAATGCTCCATGATGCCTGTCATCACAATGCTCCATGAATTTGTTATCACAATGCTCCAGGACCAGTTTCATCACAATACTCCATCCCCCTTTTCATCACAGTGCACAATGAAACCTTTCATTACAATGCTCCATGACACTTGTCATCACAATGCTCAACGGCCTTTATCGTCACAATGCTCCCAGGCACTTTTCATCACGATGTTCCATGAAAACTTACATCACTTTGCTCCACGACCATTGTCATCACAATAGTCCATACCCTTGTCAACACAATGCTGCATAATCCCTGTCATCACAATTCTCCTTGACTGCTGTCATCACGATAATCCAGGACAATTTTCATAACAATGGTTCATTCCCCCAGTCATCTCAGTGCTCCATGATACCTTTCATCACAATTCCTAGATGATCAATGTCATCACAAGGCCCCATGACACCTGTCATCACAATTCGCTATGACCCTTGTCATCACAATACTCGATGAACCGTGTCATCACAGTGTTCCAGGGCACATGTCATCACAATGATCCATGACGACTTTCATCACAATGCTCCAATACACCTGTCATCACAATGCTCCATGGCCCCTGTTATCATATTGCTCCATGATCACTTTCATCACAATGATCCATGACCAATGTCATCACCATTCCTAATGACGCCTGTCATCTCAATGCTCCATGGCACCTTCATCACAATGCTCCATGAACCCATTCATCACAATGTTCCCTGTCCTTTTCATCACAATGCTCCATGCGCTTGTCATCAAAATGCTCCAGAACTCTTGTCATCATAATGCTCCATGCCAGTCTCATCAAAATGCCCCATGACACTTGTCATCACAATGCTCCACGTCATTTGTCATCACAATGCTCCATGACCCTTGTCATAACAATGGTCCATGGCCTTGTCATCACAATGTTCCATGGCCTCTGACATCACTATGCTCTATGGTTTTTCTCATCACAATGCTCTTTGACCCCTGTCACCACAATGCTTGATGACCATTGTCATCACAATGCTCCAAGAACCCTGTCATCACAATGCTCCATGCCGTTGACATCACAATGCTCCATGGCCCTTGTAATTAGAATGCTCCATGCCCTTGTCATCACAATGCTCCAGAACACTTGTGATCATAATACGCCTTTCCTGTGTCATCCCATTGCTCAATGACCCTTGTCATCAAAATATTCCTTGTCCTTTGTCATCACAGTGCTCCATGATACCTTTAATCAAAATTCTACATGACAACTGTCATCACAATGCAAGATGACCAATGTCATCACAAGGCCCCATGACACGTGTCATCACAATTCGCCTTGGCCCTGGACATCTCAATGCTGTATGAACCGTGTCATCACTAGGTTCCAGGACACTTGTCATCACAATGCTCCATGAACTCTGTTATCTCAATGTTCCATGGCCTTTGTATTCACAATGCTCCATTGTCCTGATAATCGCATTGCTCCATGAACACTTTCATCACAATGCTCCTTGACCACTGTCACCCTAATTCCCCATGACGTCTCGCCTCACTGTCTTCCAAGGCCACTCTCATCAAAATGCTCCATGATCTGTGTCAGCACAATATTGCATGACACTTGTCATCACAATGCTCCATGATGCCTGTCATCACAATGCTCCATGAATTTGTTATCACAATGCTCCAGGACCAGTTTCATCACAATACTCCATCCCCCTTTTCATCACAGTGCACAATGAAACCTTTCATTACAATGCTCCATGACACTTGTCATCACAATGCTCAACGGCCTTTATCGTCACAATGCTCCCAGGCACTTTTCATCACGATGTTCCATGAAAACTTACATCACTTTGCTCCACGACCATTGTCATCACAATAGTCCATACCCTTGTCAACACAATGCTGCATAATCCCTGTCATCACAATTCTCCTTGACTGCTGTCATCACGATAATCCAGGACAATTTTCATAACAATGGTTCATTCCCCCAGTCATCTCAGTGCTCCATGATACCTTTCATCACAATTCCTAGATGATCAATGTCATCACAAGGCCCCATGACACCTGTCATCACAATTCGCTATGACCCTTGTCATCACAATACTCGATGAACCGTGTCATCACAGTGTTCCAGGGCACATGTCATCACAATGATCCATGACGACTTTCATCACAATGCTCCAATACACCTGTCATCACAATGCTCCATGGCCCCTGTTATCATATTGCTCCATGATCACTTTCATCACAATGATCCATGACCAATGTCATCACCATTCCTAATGACGCCTGTCATCTCAATGCTCCATGGCACCTTCATCACAATGCTCCATGAACCCATTCATCACAATGTTCCCTGTCCTTTTCATCACAATGCTCCATGCGCTTGTCATCAAAATGCTCCAGAACTCTTGTCATCATAATGCTCCATTCCAGTCTCATCAAAATGCCCCATGACACTTGTCATCACAATGCTCCACGTCATTTGTCATCACAATGCTCCATGACCCTTGTCATAACAATGGTCCATGGCCTTGTCATCACAATGTTCCATGGCCTCTGACATCACTATGCTCTATGGTTTTTCTCATCACAATGCTCTTTGACCCCTGTCACCACAATGCTTGATGACCATTGTCATCACAATGCTCCAAGAACCCTGTCATCACAATGCTCCATGCCGTTGACATCACAATGCTCCATGGCCCTTGTAATTAGAATGCTCCATGCCCTTGTCATCACAATGCTCCAGAACACTTGTGATCATAATACGCCTTTCCTGTGTCATCCCATTGCTCAATGACCCTTGTCATCAAAATATTCCTTGTCCTTTGTCATCACAGTGCTCCATGATACCTTTAATCAAAATTCTACATGACAACTGTCATCACAATGCAAGATGACCAATGTCATCACAAGGCCCCATGACACGTGTCATCACAATTCGCCTTGGCCCTGGACATCTCAATGCTGTATGAACCGTGTCATCACTAGGTTCCAGGACACTTGTCATCACAATGCTCCATGAACTCTGTTATCTCAATGTTCCATGGCCTTTGTATTCACAATGCTCCATTGTCCTGATAATCGCATTGCTCCATGAACACTTTCATCACAATGCTCCTTGACCACTGTCACCCTAATTCCCCATGACGTCTCGCCTCACTGTCTTCCAAGGCCACTCTCATCAAAATGCTCCATGATCTGTGTCAGCACAATATTGCATGACACTTGTCATCACAATGCTCCATGAATTTGTTATCACAATGCTCCAGGACCAGTTTCATCACAATACTCCATCCCCCTTTTCATCACAGTGCACAATGAAACCTTTCATTACAATGCTCCATGACACTTGTCATCACAATGCTCAACGGCCTTTATCGTCACAATGCTCCCAGGCACTTTTCATCACGATGTTCCATGAAAACTTACATCACTTTGCTCCACGACCATTGTCATCACAATAGTCCATACCCTTGTCAACACAATGCTGCATAATCCCTGTCATCACAATTCTCCTTGACTGCTGTCATCACGATAATCCAGGACAATTTTCATAACAATGGTTCATTCCCCCAGTCATCTCAGTGCTCCATGATACCTTTCATCACAATTCCTAGATGATCAATGTCATCACAAGGCCCCATGACACCTGTCATCACAATTCGCTATGACCCTTGTCATCACAATACTCGATGAACCGTGTCATCACAGTGTTCCAGGGCACATGTCATCACAATGATCCATGACGACTTTCATCACAATGCTCCAATACACCTGTCATCACAATGCTCCATGGCCCCTGTTATCATATTGCTCCATGATCACTTTCATCACAATGATCCATGACCAATGTCATCACCATTCCTAATGACGCCTGTCATCTCAATGCTCCATGGCACCTTCATCACAATGCTCCATGAACCCATTCATCACAATGTTCCCTGTCCTTTTCATCACAATGTTCCATGGGCCCTGTCATCACAATGCTCCATGCGCTTGTCATCAAAATGCTCCAGAACTCTTGTCATCATAATGCTCCATGCCAGTCTCATCAAAATGCCCCATGACACTTGTCATCACAATGCTCCACGTCATTTGTCATCACAATGCTCCATGACCCTTGTCATAACAATGGTCCATGGCCTTGTCATCACAATGTTCCATGGCCTCTGACATCACTATGCTCTATGGTTTTTCTCATCACAATGCTCTTTGACCCCTGTCACCACAATGCTTGATGACCATTGTCATCACAATGCTCCAAGAACCCTGTCATCACAATGCTCCATGCCGTTGACATCACAATGCTCCATGCCCTTGTCATCACAATGCTCCAGAACACTTGTGATCATAATACGCCTTTCCTGTGTCATCCCATTGCTCAATGACCCTTGTCATCAAAATATTCCTTGTCCTTTGTCATCACAGTGCTCCATGATACCTTTAATCAAAATTCTACATGACAACTGTCATCACAATGCAAGATGACCAATGTCATCACAAGGCCCCATGACACGTGTCATCACAATTCGCCTTGGCCCTGGACATCTCAATGCTGTATGAACCGTGTCATCGCTAGGTTCCAGGACACTTGTCATCACAATGCTCCATGAACTCTGTTATCTCAATGTTCCATGGCCTTTGTATTCACAATGCTCCATTGTCCTGATAATCGCATTGCTCCATGAACACTTTCATCACAATGCTCCTTGACCACTGTCACCCTAATTCCCCATGACGTCTCGCCTCACTGTCTTCCAAGGCCACTCTCATCAAAATGCTCCATGATCTGTGTCAGCACAATATTGCATGACACTTGTCATCACAATGCTCCATGATGCCTGTCATCACAATGCTCCATGAATTTGTTATCACAATGCTCCAGGACCAGTTTCATCACAATACTCCATCCCCCTTTTCATCACAGTGCACAATGAAACCTTTCATTACAATGCTCCATGACACTTGTCATCACAATGCTCAACGGCCTTTATCGTCGCAATGCTCCCAGGCACTTTTCATCACGATGTTCCATGAAAACTTACATCACTTTGCTCCACGACCATTGTCATCACAATAGTCCATACCCTTGTCAACACAATGCTGCATAATCCCTGTCATCACAATTCTCCTTGACTGCTGTCATCACGATAATCCAGGACAATTTTCATAACAATGGTTCATTCCCCCAGTCATCTCAGTGCTCCATGATACCTTTCATCACAATTCCTAGATGATCAATGTCATCACAAGGCCCCATGACACCTGTCATCACAATTCGCTATGACCCTTGTCATCACAATACTCGATGAACCGTGTCATCACAGTGTTCCAGGGCACATGTCATCACAATGATCCATGACGACTTTCATCACAATGCTCCAATACACCTGTCATCACAATGCTCCATGGCCCCTGTTATCATATTGCTCCATGATCACTTTCATCACAATGATCCATGACCAATGTCATCACCATTCCTAATGACGCCTGTCATCTCAATGCTCCATGGCACCTTCATCACAATGCTCCATGAACCCATTCATCACAATGTTCCCTGTCCTTTTCATCACAATGTTCCATGGGCCCTGTCATCACAATGCTCCATGCGCTTGTCATCAAAATGCTCCAGAACTCTTGTCATCATAATGCTCCATGCCAGTCTCATCAAAATGCCCCATGACACTTGTCATCACAATGCTCCACGTCATTTGTCATCACAATGCTCCATGACCCTTGTCATAACAATGGTCCATGGCCTTGTCATCACAATGTTCCATGGCCTCTGACATCACTATGCTCTATGGTTTTTCTCATCACAATGCTCTTTGACCCCTGTCACCACAATGCTTGATGACCATTGTCATCACAATGCTCCAAGAACCCTGTCATCACAATGCTCCATGCCGTTGACATCACAATGCTCCATGGCCCTTGTAATTAGAATGCTCCATGCCCTTGTCATCACAATGCTCCAGAACACTTGTGATCATAATACGCCTTTCCTGTGTCATCCCATTGCTCAATGACCCTTGTCATCAAAATATTCCTTGTCCTTTGTCATCACAGTGCTCCATGATACCTTTAATCAAAATTCTACATGACAACTGTCATCACAATGCAAGATGACCAATGTCATCACAAGGCCCCATGACACGTGTCATCACAATTCGCCTTGGCCCTGGACATCTCAATGCTGTATGAACCGTGTCATCACTAGGTTCCAGGACACTTGTCATCACAATGCTCCATGAACTCTGTTATCTCAATGTTCCATGGCCTTTGTATTCACAATGCTCCATTGTCCTGATAATCGCATTGCTCCATGAACACTTTCATCACAATGCTCCTTGACCACTGTCACCCTAATTCCCCATGACGTCTCGCCTCACTGTCTTCCATGGCCACTCTCATCAAAATGCTCCATGATCTGTGTCAGCACAATATTGCATGACACTTGTCATCACAATGCTCCATGATGCCTGTCATCACAATGCTCCATGAATTTGTTATCACAATGCTCCAGGACCAGTTTCATCACAATACTCCATCCCCCTTTTCATCACAGTGCACAATGAAACCTTTCATTACAATGCTCCATGACACTTGTCATCACAATGCTCAACGGCCTTTATCGTCACAATGCTCCCAGGCACTTTTCATCACGATGTTCCATGAAAACTTACATCACTTTGCTCCACGACCATTGTCATCACAATAGTCCATACCCTTGTCAACACAATGCTGCATAATCCCTGTCATCACAATTCTCCTTGACTGCTGTCATCACGATAATCCAGGACAATTTTCATAACAATGGTTCATTCCCCCAGTCATCTCAGTGCTCCATGATACCTTTCATCACAATTCCTAGATGATCAATGTCATCACAAGGCCCCATGACACCTGTCATCACAATTCGCTATGACCCTTGTCATCACAATACTCGATGAACCGTGTCATCACAGTGTTCCAGGGCACATGTCATCACAATGATCCATGACGACTTTCATCACAATGCTCCAATACACCTGTCATCACAATGCTCCATGGCCCCTGTTATCATATTGCTCCATGATCACTTTCATCACAATGATCCATGACCAATGTCATCACCATTCCTAATGACGCCTGTCATCTCAATGCTCCATGGCACCTTCATCACAATGCTCCATGAACCCATTCATCACAATGTTCCCTGTCCTTTTCATCACAATGTTCCATGGGCCCTGTCATCACAATGCTCCATGCGCTTGTCATCAAAATGCTCCAGAACTCTTGTCATCATAATGCTCCATGCCAGTGTCATCAAAATGCCCCATGACACTTGTCATCACAATGCTCCACGTCATTTGTCATCACAATGCTCCATGACCCTTGTCATAACAATGGTCCATGGCCTTGTCATCACAATGTTCCATGGCCTCTGACATCACTATGCTCTATGGTTTTTCTCATCACAATGCTCTTTGACCCCTGTCACCACAATGCTTGATGACCATTGTCATCACAATGCTCCAAGAACCCTGTCATCACAATGCTCCATGCCGTTGACATCACAATGCTCCATGGCCCTTGTAATTAGAATGCTCCATGCCCTTGTCATCACAATGCTCCAGAACACTTGTGATCATAATACGCCTTTCCTGTGTCATCCCATTGCTCAATGACCCTTGTCATCAAAATATTCCTTGTCCTTTGTCATCACAGTGCTCCATGATACCTTTAATCAAAATTCTACATGACAACTGTCATCACAATGCAAGATGACCAATGTCATCACAAGGCCCCATGACACGTGTCATCACAATTCGCCTTGGCCCTGGACATCTCAATGCTGTATGAACCGTGTCATCACTAGGTTCCAGGACACTTGTCATCACAATGCTCCATGAACTCTGTTATCTCAATGTTCCATGGCCTTTGTATTCACAATGCTCCATTGTCCTGATAATCGCATTGCTCCATGAACACTTTCATCACAATGCTCCTTGACCACTGTCACCCTAATTCCCCATGACGTCTCGCCTCACTGTCTTCCAAGGCCACTCTCATCAAAATGCTCCATGATCTGTGTCAGCACAATATTGCATGACACTTGTCATCACAATGCTCCATGATGCCTGTCATCACAATGCTCCATGAATTTGTTATCACAATGCTCCAGGACCAGTTTCATCACAATACTCCATCCCCCTTTTCATCACAGTGCACAATGAAACCTTTCATTACAATGCTCCATGACACTTGTCATCACAATGCTCAACGGCCTTTATCGTCACAATGCTCCCAGGCACTTTTCATCACGATGTTCCATGAAAACTTACATCACTTTGCTCCACGACCATTGTCATCACAATAGTCCATACCCTTGTCAACACAATGCTGCATAATCCCTGTCATCACAATTCTCCTTGACTGCTGTCATCACGATAATCCAGGACAATTTTCATAACAATGGTTCATTCCCCCAGTCATCTCAGTGCTCCATGATACCTTTCATCACAATTCCTAGATGATCAATGTCATCACAAGGCCCCATGACACCTGTCATCACAATTCGCTATGACCCTTGTCATCACAATACTCGATGAACCGTGTCATCACAGTGTTCCAGGGCACATGTCATCACAATGATCCATGACGACTTTCATCACAATGCTCCAATACACCTGTCATCACAATGCTCCATGGCCCCTGTTATCATATTGCTCCATGATCACTTTCATCACAATGATCCATGACCAATGTCATCACCATTCCTAATGACGCCTGTCATCTCAATGCTCCATGGCACCTTCATCACAATGCTCCATGAACCCATTCATCACAATGTTCCCTGTCCTTTTCATCACAATGTTCCATGGGCCCTGTCATCACAATGCTCCATGCGCTTGTCATCAAAATGCTCCAGAACTCTTGTCATCATAATGCTCCATGCCAGTCTCATCAAAATGCCCCATGACACTTGTCATCACAATGCTCCACGTCATTTGTCATCACAATGCTCCATGACCCTTGTCATAACAATGGTCCATGGCCTTGTCATCACAATGTTCCATGGCCTCTGACATCACTATGCTCTATGGTTTTTCTCATCACAATGCTCTTTGACCCCTGTCACCACAATGCTTGATGACCATTGTCATCACAATGCTCCAAGAACCCTGTCATCACAATGCTCCATGCCGTTGACATCACAATGCTCCATGGCCCTTGTAATTAGAATGCTCCATGCCCTTGTCATCACAATGCTCCAGAACACTTGTGATCATAATACGCCTTTCCTGTGTCATCCCATTGCTCAATGACCCTTGTCATCAAAATATTCCTTGTCCTTTGTCATCACAGTGCTCCATGATACCTTTAATCAAAATTCTACATGACAACTGTCATCACAATGCAAGATGACCAATGTCATCACAAGGCCCCATGACACGTGTCATCACAATTCGCCTTGGCCCTGGACATCTCAATGCTGTATGAACCGTGTCATCGCTAGGTTCCAGGACACTTGTCATCACAATGCTCCATGAACTCTGTTATCTCAATGTTCCATGGCCTTTGTATTCACAATGCTCCATTGTCCTGATAATCGCATTGCTCCATGAACACTTTCATCACAATGCTCCTTGACCACTGTCACCCTAATTCCCCATGACGTCTCGCCTCACTGTCTTCCATGGCCACTCTCATCAAAATGCTCCATGATCTGTGTCAGCACAATATTGCATGACACTTGTCATCACAATGCTCCATGATGCCTGTCATCACAATGCTCCATGAATTTGTTATCACAATGCTCCAGGACCAGTATCATCACAATACTCCATCCCCCTTTTCATCACAGTGCACAATGAAACCTTTCATTACAATGCTCCATGACACTTGTCATCACAATGCTCAACGGCCTTTATCGTCACAATGCTCCCAGGCACTTTTCATCACGATGTTCCATGAAAACTTACATCACTTTGCTCCACGACCATTGTCATCACAATAGTCCATACCCTTGTCAACACAATGCTGCATAATCCCTGTCATCACAATTCTCCTTGACTGCTGTCATCACGATAATCCAGGACAATTTTCATAACAATGGTTCATTCCCCCAGTCATCTCAGTGCTCCATGATACCTTTCATCACAATTCCTAGATGATCAATGTCATCACAAGGCCCCATGACACCTGTCATCACAATTCGCTATGACCCTTGTCATCACAATACTCGATGAACCGTGTCATCACAGTGTTCCAGGGCACATGTCATCACAATGATCCATGACGACTTTCATCACAATGCTCCAATACACCTGTCATCACAATGCTCCATGGCCCCTGTTATCATATTGCTCCATGATCACTTTCATCACAATGATCCATGACCAATGTCATCACCATTCCTAATGACGCCTGTCATCTCAATGCTCCATGGCACCTTCATCACAATGCTCCATGAACCCATTCATCACAATGTTCCCTGTCCTTTTCATCACAATGTTCCATGGGCCCTGTCATCACAATGCTCCATGCGCTTGTCATCAAAATGCTCCAGAACTCTTGTCATCATAATGCTCCATGCCAGTGTCATCAAAATGCCCCATGACACTTGTCATCACAATGCTCCACGTCATTTGTCATCACAATGCTCCATGACCCTTGTCATAACAATGGTCCATGGCCTTGTCATCACAATGTTCCATGGCCTCTGACATCACTATGCTCTATGGTTTTTCTCATCACAATGCTCTTTGACCCCTGTCACCACAATGCTTGATGACCATTGTCATCACAATGCTCCAAGAACCCTGTCATCACAATGCTCCATGCCGTTGACATCACAATGCTCCATGGCCCTTGTAATTAGAATGCTCCATGCCCTTGTCATCACAATGCTCCAGAACACTTGTGATCATAATACGCCTTTCCTGTGTCATCCCATTGCTCAATGACCCTTGTCATCAAAATATTCCTTGTCCTTTGTCATCACAGTGCTCCATGATACCTTTAATCAAAATTCTACATGACAACTGTCATCACAATGCAAGATGACCAATGTCATCACAAGGCCCCATGACACGTGTCATCACAATTCGCCTTGGCCCTGGACATCTCAATGCTGTATGAACCGTGTCATCACTAGGTTCCAGGACACTTGTCATCACAATGCTCCATGAACTCTGTTATCTCAATGTTCCATGGCCTTTGTATTCACAATGCTCCATTGTCCTGATAATCGCATTGCTCCATGAACACTTTCATCACAATGCTCCTTGACCACTGTCACCCTAATTCCCCATGACGTCTCGCCTCACTGTCTTCCAAGGCCACTCTCATCAAAATGCTCCATGATCTGTGTCAGCACAATATTGCATGACACTTGTCATCACAATGCTCCATGATGCCTG
Organism: Balaenoptera physalus; assembly: GCF_965194825.1. Lineage (NCBI taxonomy): Eukaryota > Metazoa > Chordata > Mammalia > Artiodactyla > Balaenopteridae > Balaenoptera > Balaenoptera physalus. Next base: position 42,635 of record NW_028126382.1, read on the forward strand.
TCATCACAATGCTCCATGAATTTGTTATCACAATGCTCCAGGACCAGTTTCATCACAATACTCCATCCCCCTTTTCATCACAGTGCACAATGAAACCTTTCATTACAATGCTCCATGACACTTGTCATCACAATGCTCAACGGCCTTTATCGTCACAATGCTCCCAGGCACTTTTCATCACGATGTTCCATGAAAACTTACATCACTTTGCTCCACGACCATTGTCATCACAATAGTCCATACCCTTGTCAACACAATGCTGCATAATCCCTGTCATCACAATTCTCCTTGACTGCTGTCATCACGATAATCCAGGACAATTTTCATAACAATGGTTCATTCCCCCAGTCATCTCAGTGCTCCATGATACCTTTCATCACAATTCCTAGATGATCAATGTCATCACAAGGCCCCATGACACCTGTCATCACAATTCGCTATGACCCTTGTCATCACAATACTCGATGAACCGTGTCATCACAGTGTTCCAGGGCACATGTCATCACAATGATCCATGACGACTTTCATCACAATGCTCCAATACACCTGTCATCACAATGCTCCATGGCCCCTGTTATCATATTGCTCCATGATCACTTTCATCACAATGATCCATGACCAATGTCATCACCATTCCTAATGACGCCTGTCATCTCAATGCTCCATGGCACCTTCATCACAATGCTCCATGAACCCATTCATCACAATGTTCCCTGTCCTTTTCATCACAATGTTCCATGGGCCCTGTCATCACAATGCTCCATGCGCTTGTCATCAAAATGCTCCAGAACTCTTGTCATCATAATGCTCCATGCCAGTCTCATCAAAATGCCCCATGACACTTGTCATCACAATGCTCCACGTCATTTGTCATCACAATGCTCCATGACCCTTGTCATAACAATGGTCCATGGCCTTGTCATCACAATGTTCCATGGCCTCTGACATCACTATGCTCTATGGTTTTTCTCATCACAATGCTCTTTGACCCCTGTCACCACAATGCTTGATGACCATTGTCATCACAATGCTCCAAGAACCCTGTCATCACAATGCTCCATGCCGTTGACATCACAATGCTCCATGGCCCTTGTAATTAGAATGCTCCATGCCCTTGTCATCACAATGCTCCAGAACACTTGTGATCATAATACGCCTTTCCTGTGTCATCCCATTGCTCAATGACCCTTGTCATCAAAATATTCCTTGTCCTTTGTCATCACAGTGCTCCATGATACCTTTAATCAAAATTCTACATGACAACTGTCATCACAATGCAAGATGACCAATGTCATCACAAGGCCCCATGACACGTGTCATCACAATTCGCCTTGGCCCTGGACATCTCAATGCTGTATGAACCGTGTCATCGCTAGGTTCCAGGACACTTGTCATCACAATGCTCCATGAACTCTGTTATCTCAATGTTCCATGGCCTTTGTATTCACAATGCTCCATTGTCCTGATAATCGCATTGCTCCATGAACACTTTCATCACAATGCTCCTTGACCACTGTCACCCTAATTCCCCATGACGTCTCGCCTCACTGTCTTCCAAGGCCACTCTCATCAAAATGCTCCATGATCTGTGTCAGCACAATATTGCATGACACTTGTCATCACAATGCTCCATGATGCCTGTCATCACAATGCTCCATGAATTTGTTATCACAATGCTCCAGGACCAGTTTCATCACAATACTCCATCCCCCTTTTCATCACAGTGCACAATGAAACCTTTCATTACAATGCTCCATGACACTTGTCATCACAATGCTCAACGGCCTTTATCGTCACAATGCTCCCAGGCACTTTTCATCACGATGTTCCATGAAAACTTACATCACTTTGCTCCACGACCATTGTCATCACAATAGTCCATACCCTTGTCAACACAATGCTGCATAATCCCTGTCATCACAATTCTCCTTGACTGCTGTCATCACGATAATCCAGGACAATTTTCATAACAATGGTTCATTCCCCCAGTCATCTCAGTGCTCCATGATACCTTTCATCACAATTCCTAGATGATCAATGTCATCACAAGGCCCCATGACACCTGTCATCACAATTCGCTATGACCCTTGTCATCACAATACTCGATGAACCGTGTCATCACAGTGTTCCAGGGCACATGTCATCACAATGATCCATGACGACTTTCATCACAATGCTCCAATACACCTGTCATCACAATGCTCCATGGCCCCTGTTATCATATTGCTCCATGATCACTTTCATCACAATGATCCATGACCAATGTCACCACCATTCCTAATGACGCCTGTCATCTCAATGCTCCATGGCACCTTCATCACAATGCTCCATGAACCCATTCATCACAATGTTCCCTGTCCTTTTCATCACAATGTTCCATGGGCCCTGTCATCACAATGCTCCATGCGCTTGTCATCAAAATGCTCCAGAACTCTTGTCATCATAATGCTCCATGCCAGTGTCATCAAAATGCCCCATGACACTTGTCATCACAATGCTCCACGTCATTTGTCATCACAATGCTCCATGACCCTTGTCATAACAATGGTCCATGGCCTTGTCATCACAATGTTCCATGGCCTCTGACATCACTATGCTCTATGGTTTTTCTCATCACAATGCTCTTTGACCCCTGTCACCACAATGCTTGATGACCATTGTCATCACAATGCTCCAAGAACCCTGTCATCACAATGCTCCATGCCGTTGACATCACAATGCTCCATGGCCCTTGTAATTAGAATGCTCCATGCCCTTGTCATCACAATGCTCCAGAACACTTGTGATCATAATACGCCTTTCCTGTGTCATCCCATTGCTCAATGACCCTTGTCATCAAAATATTCCTTGTCCTTTGTCATCACAGTGCTCCATGATACCTTTAATCAAAATTCTACATGACAACTGTCATCACAGTGCAAGATGACCAATGTCATCACAAGGCCCCATGACACGTGTCATCACAATTCGCCTTGGCCCTGGACATCTCAATGCTGTATGAACCGTGTCATCACTAGGTTCCAGGACACTTGTCATCACAATGCTCCATGAACTCTGTTATCTCAATGTTCCATGGCCTTTGTATTCACAATGCTCCATTGTCCTGATAATCGCATTGCTCCATGAACACTTTCATCACAATGCTCCTTGACCACTGTCACCCTAATTCCCCATGACGTCTCGCCTCACTGTCTTCCAAGGCCACTCTCATCAAAATGCTCCATGATCTGTGTCAGCACAATATTGCATGACACTTGTCATCACAATGCTCCATGATGCCTGTCATCACAATGCTCCATGAATTTGTTATCACAATGCTCCAGGACCAGTTTCATCACAATACTCCATCCCCCTTTTCATCACAGTGCACAATGAAACCTTTCATTACAATGCTCCATGACACTTGTCATCACAATGCTCAACGGCCTTTATCGTCACAATGCTCCCAGGCACTTTTCATCACGATGTTCCATGAAAACTTACATCACTTTGCTCCACGACCATTGTCATCACAATAGTCCATACCCTTGTCAACACAATGCTGCATAATCCCTGTCATCACAATTCTCCTTGACTGCTGTCATCACGATAATCCAGGACAATTTTCATAACAATGGTTCATTCCCCCAGTCATCTCAGTGCTCCATGATACCTTTCATCACAATTCCTAGATGATCAATGTCATCACAAGGCCCCATGACACCTGTCATCACAATTCGCTATGACCCTTGTCATCACAATACTCGATGAACCGTGTCATCACAGTGTTCCAGGGCACATGTCATCACAATGATCCATGACGACTTTCATCACAATGCTCCAATACACCTGTCATCACAATGCTCCATGGCCCCTGTTATCATATTGCTCCATGATCACTTTCATCACAATGATCCATGACCAATGTCATCACCATTCCTAATGACGCCTGTCATCTCAATGCTCCATGGCACCTTCATCACAATGCTCCATGAACCCATTCATCACAATGTTCCCTGTCCTTTTCATCACAATGTTCCATGGGCCCTGTCATCACAATGCTCCATGCGCTTGTCATCAAAATGCTCCAGAACTCTTGTCATCATAATGCTCCATGCCAGTCTCATCAAAATGCCCCATGACACTTGTCATCACAATGCTCCACGTCATTTGTCATCACAATGCTCCATGACCCTTGTCATAACAATGGTCCATGGCCTTGTCATCACAATGTTCCATGGCCTCTGACATCACTATGCTCTATGGTTTTTCTCATCACAATGCTCTTTGACCCCTGTCACCACAATGCTTGATGACCATTGTCATCACAATGCTCCAAGAACCCTGTCATCACAATGCTCCATGCCGTTGACATCACAATGCTCCATGGCCCTTGTAATTAGAATGCTCCATGCCCTTGTCATCACAATGCTCCAGAACACTTGTGATCATAATACGCCTTTCCTGTGTCATCCCATTGCTCAATGACCCTTGTCATCAAAATATTCCTTGTCCTTTGTCATCACAGTGCTCCATGATACCTTTAATCAAAATTCTACATGACAACTGTCATCACAATGCAAGATGACCAATGTCATCACAAGGCCCCATGACACGTGTCATCACAATTCGCCTTGGCCCTGGACATCTCAATGCTGTATGAACCGTGTCATCGCTAGGTTCCAGGACACTTGTCATCACAATGCTCCATGAACTCTGTTATCTCAATGTTCCATGGCCTTTGTATTCACAATGCTCCATTGTCCTGATAATCGCATTGCTCCATGAACACTTTCATCACAATGCTCCTTGACCACTGTCACCCTAATTCCCCATGACGTCTCGCCTCACTGTCTTCCAAGGCCACTCTCATCAAAATGCTCCATGATCTGTGTCAGCACAATATTGCATGACACTTGTCATCACAATGCTCCATGATGCCTGTCATCACAATGCTCCATGAATTTGTTATCACAATGCTCCAGGACCAGTTTCATCACAATACTCCATCCCCCTTTTCATCACAGTGCACAATGAAACCTTTCATTACAATGCTCCATGACACTTGTCATCACAATGCTCAACGGCCTTTATCGTCACAATGCTCCCAGGCACTTTTCATCACGATGTTCCATGAAAACTTACATCACTTTGCTCCACGACCATTGTCATCACAATAGTCCATACCCTTGTCAACACAATGCTGCATAATCCCTGTCATCACAATTCTCCTTGACTGCTGTCATCACGATAATCCAGGACAATTTTCATAACAATGGTTCATTCCCCCAGTCATCTCAGTGCTCCATGATACCTTTCATCACAATTCCTAGATGATCAATGTCATCACAAGGCCCCATGACACCTGTCATCACAATTCGCTATGACCCTTGTCATCACAATACTCGATGAACCGTGTCATCACAGTGTTCCAGGGCACATGTCATCACAATGATCCATGACGACTTTCATCACAATGCTCCAATACACCTGTCATCACAATGCTCCATGGCCCCTGTTATCATATTGCTCCATGATCACTTTCATCACAATGATCCATGACCAATGTCACCACCATTCCTAATGACGCCTGTCATCTCAATGCTCCATGGCACCTTCATCACAATGCTCCATGAACCCATTCATCACAATGTTCCCTGTCCTTTTCATCACAATGTTCCATGGGCCCTGTCATCACAATGCTCCATGCGCTTGTCATCAAAATGCTCCAGAACTCTTGTCATCATAATGCTCCATGCCAGTCTCATCAAAATGCCCCATGACACTTGTCATCACAATGCTCCACGTCATTTGTCATCACAATGCTCCATGACCCTTGTCATAACAATGGTCCATGGCCTTGTCATCACAATGTTCCATGGCCTCTGACATCACTATGCTCTATGGTTTTTCTCATCACAATGCTCTTTGACCCCTGTCACCACAATGCTTGATGACCATTGTCATCACAATGCTCCAAGAACCCTGTCATCACAATGCTCCATGCCGTTGACATCACAATGCTCCATGGCCCTTGTAATTAGAATGCTCCATGCCCTTGTCATCACAATGCTCCAGAACACTTGTGATCATAATACGCCTTTCCTGTGTCATCCCATTGCTCAATGACCCTTGTCATCAAAATATTCCTTGTCCTTTGTCATCACAGTGCTCCATGATACCTTTAATCAAAATTCTACATGACAACTGTCATCACAGTGCAAGATGACCAATGTCATCACAAGGCCCCATGACACGTGTCATCACAATTCGCCTTGGCCCTGGACATCTCAATGCTGTATGAACCGTGTCATCACTAGGTTCCAGGACACTTGTCATCACAATGCTCCATGAACTCTGTTATCTCAATGTTCCATGGCCTTTGTATTCACAATGCTCCATTGTCCTGATAATCGCATTGCTCCATGAACACTTTCATCACAATGCTCCTTGACCACTGTCACCCTAATTCCCCATGACGTCTCACCTCACTGTCTTCCAAGGCCACTCTCATCAAAATGCTCCATGATCTGTGTCAGCACAATATTGCATGACACTTGTCATCACAATGCTCCATGATGCCTGTCATCACAATGCTCCATGAATTTGTTATCACAATGCTCCAGGACCAATTTCATCACAATACTCCATCCCCCTTTTCATCACAGTGCACAATGAAACCTTTCATTACAATGCTCCATGACACTTGTCATCACAATGCTCAACGGCCTTTATTGTCACAATGCTCCCAGGCACTTTTCATCACGATGTTCCATGAAAACTTACATCACTTTGCTCCACGACCATTGTCATCACAATAGTCCATACCCTTGTCAACACAATGCTGCATAATCCCTGTCATCACAATTCTCCTTGACTGCTGTCATCACGATAATCCAGGACAATTTTCATAACAATGGTTCATTCCCCCAGTCATCTCAGTGCTCCATGATACCTTTCATCACAATTCCTAGATGATCAATGTCATCACAAGGCCCCATGACACCTGTCATCACAATTCGCTATGACCCTTGTCATCACAATACTCGATGAACCGTGTCATCACAGTGTTCCAGGGCACATGTCATCACAATGATCCATGACGACTTTCATCACAATGCTCCAATACACCTGTCATCACAATGCTCCATGGCCCCTGTTATCATATTGCTCCATGATCACTTTCATCACAATGATCCATGACCAATGTCATCACCATTCCTAATGACGCCTGTCATCTCAATGCTCCATGGCACCTTCATCACAATGCTCCATGAACCCATTCATCACAATGTTCCCTGTCCTTTTCATCACAATGTTCCATGGGCCCTGTCATCACAATGCTCCATGCGCTTGTCATCAAAATGCTCCAGAACTCTTGTCATCATAATGCTCCATGCCAGTGTCATCAAAATGCCCCATGACACTTGTCATCACAATGCTCCACGTCATTTGTCATCACAATGCTCCATGACCCTTGTCATAACAATGGTCCATGGCCTTGTCATCACAATGTTCCATGGCCTCTGACATCACTATGCTCTATGGTTTTTCTCATCACAATGCTCTTTGACCCCTGTCACCACAATGCTTGATGACCATTGTCATCACAATGCTCCAAGAACCCTGTCATCACAATGCTCCATGCCGTTGACATCACAATGCTCCATGGCCCTTGTAATTAGAATGCTCCATGCCCTTGTCATCACAATGCTCCAGAACACTTGTGATCATAATACGCCTTTCCTGTGTCATCCCATTGCTCAATGACCCTTGTCATCAAAATATTCCTTGTCCTTTGTCATCACAGTGCTCCATGATACCTTTAATCAAAATTCTACATGACAACTGTCATCACAATGCAAGATGACCAATGTCATCACAAGGCCCCATGACACGTGTCATCACAATTCGCCTTGGCCCTGGACATCTCAATGCTGTATGAACCGTGTCATCACTAGGTTCCAGGACACTTGTCATCACAATGCTCCATGAACTCTGTTATCTCAATGTTCCATGGCCTTTGTATTCACAATGCTCCATTGTCCTGATAATCGCATTGCTCCATGAACACTTTCATCACAATGCTCCTTGACCACTGTCACCCTAATTCCCCATGACGTCTCGCCTCACTGTCTTCCAAGGCCACTCTCATCAAAATGCTCCATGATCTGTGTCAGCACAATATTGCATGACACTTGTCATCACAATGCTCCATGATGCCTGTCATCACAATGCTCCATGAATTTGTTATCACAATGCTCCAGGACCAGTTTCATCACAATACTCCATCCCCCTTTTCATCACAGTGCACAATGAAACCTTTCATTACAATGCTCCATGACACTTGTCATCACAATGCTCAACGGCCTTTATCGTCACAATGCTCCCAGGCACTTTTCATCACGATGTTCCATGAAAACTTACATCACTTTGCTCCACGACCATTGTCATCACAATAGTCCATACCCTTGTCAACACAATGCTGCATAATCCCTGTCATCACAATTCTCCTTGACTGCTGTCATCACGATAATCCAGGACAATTTTCATAACAATGGTTCATTCCCCCAGTCATCTCAGTGCTCCATGATACCTTTCATCACAATTCCTAGATGATCAATGTCATCACAAGGCCCCATGACACCTGTCATCACAATTCGCTATGACCCTTGTCATCACAATACTCGATGAACCGTGTCATCACAGTGTTCCAGGGCACATGTCATCACAATGATCCATGACGACTTTCATCACAATGCTCCAATACACCTGTCATCACAATGCTCCATGGCCCCTGTTATCATATTGCTCCATGATCACTTTCATCACAATGATCCATGACCAATGTCATCACCATTCCTAATGACGCCTGTCATCTCAATGCTCCATGGCACCTTCATCACAATGCTCCATGAACCCATTCATCACAATGTTCCCTGTCCTTTTCATCACAATGTTCCATGGGCCCTGTCATCACAATGCTCCATGCGCTTGTCATCAAAATGCTCCAGAACTCTTGTCATCATAATGCTCCATGCCAGTGTCATCAAAATGCCCCATGACACTTGTCATCACAATGCTCCACGTCATTTGTCATCACAATGCTCCATGACCCTTGTCATAACAATGGTCCATGGCCTTGTCATCACAATGTTCCATGGCCTCTGACATCACTATGCTCTATGGTTTTTCTCATCACAATGCTCTTTGACCCCTGTCACCACAATGCTTGATGACCATTGTCATCACAATGCTCCAAGAACCCTGTCATCACAATGCTCCATGCCGTTGACATCACAATGCTCCATGGCCCTTGTAATTAGAATGCTCCATGCCCTTGTCATCACAATGCTCCAGAACACTGTGATCATAATACGCCTTTCCTGTGTCATCCCATTGCTCAATGACCCTTGTCATCAAAATATTCCTTGTCCTTTGTCATCACAGTGCTCCATGATACCTTTAATCAAAATTCTACATGACAACTGTCATCACAGTGCAAGATGACCAATGTCATCACAAGGCCCCATGACACGTGTCATCACAATTCGCCTTGGCCCTGGACATCTCAATGCTGTATGAACCGTGTCATCACTAGGTTCCAGGACACTTGTCATCACAATGCTCCATGAACTCTGTTATCTCAATGTTCCATGGCCTTTGTATTCACAATGCTCCATTGTCCTGATAATCGCATTGCTCCATGAACACTTTCATCACAATGCTCCTTGACCACTGTCACCCTAATTCCCCATGACGTCTCGCCTCACTGTCTTCCAAGGCCACTCTCATCAAAATGCTCCATGATCTGTGTCAGCACAATATTGCATGACACTTGTCATCACAATGCTCCATGATGCCTGTCATCACAATGCTCCATGAATTTGTTATCACAATGCTCCAGGACCAGTTTCATCACAATACTCCATCCCCCTTTTCATCACAGTGCACAATGAAACCTTTCATTACAATGCTCCATGACACTTGTCATCACAATGCTCAACGGCCTTTATCGTCACAATGCTCCCAGGCACTTTTCATCACGATGTTCCATGAAAACTTACATCACTTTGCTCCACGACCATTGTCATCACAATAGTCCATACCCTTGTCAACACAATGCTGCATAATCCCTGTCATCACAATTCTCCTTGACTGCTGTCATCACGATAATCCAGGACAATTTTCATAACAATGGTTCATTCCCCCAGTCATCTCAGTGCTCCATGATACCTTTCATCACAATTCCTAGATGATCAATGTCATCACAAGGCCCCATGACACCTGTCATCACAATTCGCTATGACCCTTGTCATCACAATACTCGATGAACCGTGTCATCACAGTGTTCCAGGGCACATGTCATCACAATGATCCATGACGACTTTCATCACAATGCTCCAATACACCTGTCATCACAATGCTCCATGGCCCCTGTTATCATATTGCTCCATGATCACTTTCATCACAATGATCCATGACCAATGTCATCACCATTCCTAATGACGCCTGTCATCTCAATGCTCCATGGCACCTTCATCACAATGCTCCATGAACCCATTCATCACAATGTTCCCTGTCCTTTTCATCACAATGTTCCATGGGCCCTGTCATCACAATGCTCCATGCGCTTGTCATCAAAATGCTCCAGAACTCTTGTCATCATAATGCTCCATGCCAGTGTCATCAAAATGCCCCATGACACTTGTCATCACAATGCTCCACGTCATTTGTCATCACAATGCTCCATGACCCTTGTCATAACAATGGTCCATGGCCTTGTCATCACAATGTTCCATGGCCTCTGACATCACTATGCTCTATGGTTTTTCTCATCACAATGCTCTTTGACCCCTGTCACCACAATGCTTGATGACCATTGTCACCACAATGCTCCAAGAACCCTGTCATCACAATGCTCCATGCCGTTGACATCACAATGCTCCATGGCCCTTGTAATTAGAATGCTCCATGCCCTTGTCATCACAATGCTCCAGAACACTTGTGATCATAATACGCCTTTCCTGTGTCATCCCATTGCTCAATGACCCTTGTCATCAAAATATTCCTTGTCCTTTGTCATCACAGTGCTCCATGATACCTTTAATCAAAATTCTACATGACAACTGTCATCACAATGCAAGATGACCAATGTCATCACAAGGCCCCATGACACGTGTCATCACAATTCGCCTTGGCCCTGGACATCTCAATGCTGTATGAACCGTGTCATCACTAGGTTCCAGGACACTTGTCATCACAATGCTCCATGAACTCTGTTATCTCAATGTTCCATGGCCTTTGTATTCACAATGCTCCATTGTCCTGATAATCGCATTGCTCCATGAACACTTTCATCACAATGCTCCTTGACCACTGTCACCCTAATTCCCCATGACGTCTCGCCTCACTGTCTTCCAAGGCCACTCTCATCAAAATGCTCCATGATCTGTGTCAGCACAATATTGCATGACACTTGTCATCACAATGCTCCATGATGCCTGTCATCACAGTGCTCCATGAATTTGTTATCACAATGCTCCAGGACCAGTTTCATCACAATACTCCATCCCCCTTTTCATCACAGTGCACAATGAAACCTTTCATTACAATGCTCCATGACACTTGTCATCACAATGCTCAACGGCCTTTATCGTCACAATGCTCCCAGGCACTTTTCATCACGATGTTCCATGAAAACTTACATCACTTTGTTCCACGACCATTGTCATCACAATAGTCCATACCCTTGTCAACACAATGCTGCATAATCCCTGTCATCACAATTCTCCTTGACTGCTGTCATCACGATAATCCAGGACAATTTTCATAACAATGGTTCATTCCCCCAGTCATCTCAGTGCTCCATGATACCTTTCATCACAATTCCTAGATGATCAATGTCATCACAAGGCCCCATGACACCTGTCATCACAATTCGCTATGACCCTTGTCATCACAATACTCGATGAACCGTGTCATCACAGTGTTCCAGGGCACATGTCATCACAATGATCCATGACGACTTTCATCACAATGCTCCAATACACCTGTCATCACAATGCTCCATGGCCCCTGTTATCATATTGCTCCATGATCACTTTCATCACAATGATCCATGACCAATGTCATCACCATTCCTAATGACGCCTGTCATCTCAATGCTCCATGGCACCTTCATCACAATGCTCCATGAACCCATTCATCACAATGTTCCCTGTCCTTTTCATCACAATGTTCCATGGGCCCTGTCATCACAATGCTCCATGCGCTTGTCATCAAAATGCTCCAGAACTCTTGTCATCATAATGCTCCATGCCAGTCTCATCAAAATGCCCCATGACACTTGTCATCACAATGCTCCACGTCATTTGTCATCACAATGCTCCATGACCCTTGTCATAACAATGGTCCATGGCCTTGTCATCACAATGTTCCATGGCCTCTGACATCACTATGCTCTATGGTTTTTCTCATCACAATGCTCTTTGACCCCTGTCACCACAATGCTTGATGACCATTGTCATCACAATGCTCCAAGAACCCTGTCATCACAATGCTCCATGCCGTTGACATCACAATGCTCCATGGCCCTTGTAATTAGAATGCTCCATGCCCTTGTCATCACAATGCTCCAGAACACTTGTGATCATAATACGCCTTTCCTGTGTCATCCCATTGCTCAATGACCCTTGTCATCAAAATATTCCTTGTCCTTTGTCATCACAGTGCTCCATGATACCTTTAATCAAAATTCTACATGACAACTGTCATCACAATGCAAGATGACCAATGTCATCACAAGGCCCCATGACACGTGTCATCACAATTCGCCTTGGCCCTGGACATCTCAATGCTGTATGAACCGTGTCATCACTAGGTTCCAGGACACTTGTCATCACAATGCTCCATGAACTCTGTTATCTCAATGTTCCATGGCCTTTGTATTCACAATGCTCCATTGTCCTGATAATCGCATTGCTCCATGAACACTTTCATCACAATGCTCCTTGACCACTGTCACCCTAATTCCCCATGACGTCTCGCCTCACTGTCTTCCATGGCCACTCTCATCAAAATGCTCCATGATCTGTGTCAGCACAATATTGCATGACACTTGTCATCACAATGCTCCATGATGCCTGTCATCACAATGCTCCATGAATTTGTTATCACAATGCTCCAGGACCAGTTTCATCACAATACTCCATCCCCCTTTTCATCACAGTGCACAATGAAACCTTTCATTACAATGCTCCATGACACTTGTCATCACAATGCTCAACGGCCTTTATCGTCACAATGCTCCCAGGCACTTTTCATCACGATGTTCCATGAAAACTTACATCACTTTGCTCCACGACCATTGTCATCACAATAGTCCATACCCTTGTCAACACAATGCTGCATAATCCCTGTCATCACAATTCTCCTTGACTGCTGTCATCACCATAATCCAGGACAATTTTCATAACAATGGTTCATTCCCCCAGTCATCTCAGTGCTCCATGATACCTTTCATCACAATTCCTAGATGATCAATGTCATCACAAGGCCCCATGACACCTGTCATCACAATTCGCTATGACCCTTGTCATCACAATACTCGATGAACCGTGTCATCACAGTGTTCCAGGGCACATGTCATCACAATGATCCATGACGACTTTCATCACAATGCTCCAATACACCTGTCATCACAATGCTCCATGGCCCCTGTTATCATATTGCTCCATGATCACTTTCATCACAATGATCCATGACCAATGTCATCACCATTCCTAATGACGCCTGTCATCTCAATGCTCCATGGCACCTTCATCACAATGCTCCATGAACCCATTCATCACAATGTTCCCTGTCCTTTTCATCACAATGTTCCATGGGCCCTGTCATCACAATGCTCCATGCGCTTGTCATCAAAATGCTCCAGAACTCTTGTCATCATAATGCTCCATGCCAGTCTCATCAAACTGCCCCATGACACTTGTCATCACAATGCTCCACGTCATTTGTCATCACAATGCTCCATGACCCTTGTCATAACAATGGTCCATGGCCTTGTCATCACAATGTTCCATGGCCTCTGACATCACTATGCTCTATGGTTTTTCTCATCACAATGCTCTTTGACCCCTGTCACCACAATGCTTGATGACCATTGTCATCACAATGCTCCAAGAACCCTGTCATCACAATGCTCCATGCCGTTGACATCACAATGCTCCATGGCCCTTGTAATTAGAATGCTCCATGCCCTTGTCATCACAATGCTCCAGAACACTTGTGATCATAATACGCCTTTCCTGTGTCATCCCATTGCTCAATGACCCTTGTCATCAAAATATTCCTTGTCCTTTGTCATCACAGTGCTCCATGATACCTTTAATCAAAATTCTACATGACAACTGTCATCACAATGCAAGATGACCAATGTCATCACAAGGCCCCATGACACGTGTCATCACAATTCGCCTTGGCCCTGGACATCTCAATGCTGTATGAACCGTGTCATCACTAGGTTCCAGGACACTTGTCATCACAATGCTCCATGAACTCTGTTATCTCAATGTTCCATGGCCTTTGTATTCACAATGCTCCATTGTCCTGATAATCGCATTGCTCCATGAACACTTTCATCACAATGCTCCTTGACCACTGTCACCCTAATTCCCCATGACGTCTCGCCTCACTGTCTTCCATGGCCACTCTCATCAAAATGCTCCATGATCTGTGTCAGCACAATATTGCATGACACTTGTCATCACAATGCTCCATGATGCCTGTCATCACAATGCTCCATGAATTTGTTATCACAATGCTCCAGGACCAGTTTCATCACAATACTCCATCCCCCTTTTCATCACAGTGCACAATGAAACCTTTCATTACAATGCTCCATGACACTTGTCATCACAATGCTCAACGGCCTTTATCGTCACAATGCTCCCAGGCACTTTTCATCACGATGTTCCATGAAAACTTACATCACTTTGCTCCACGACCATTGTCATCACAATAGTCCATACCCTTGTCAACACAATGCTGCATAATCCCTGTCATCACAATTCTCCTTGACTGCTGTCATCACGATAATCCAGGACAATTTTCATAACAATGGTTCATTCCCCCAGTCATCTCAGTGCTCCATGATACCTTTCATAACAATTCCTAGATGATCAATGTCATCACAAGGCCCCATGACACCTGTCATCACAATTCGCTATGACCCTTGTCATCACAATACTCGATGAACCGTGTCATCACAGTGTTCCAGGGCACATGTCATCACAATGATCCATGACGACTTTCATCACAATGCTCCAATACACCTGTCATCACAATGCTCCATGGCCCCTGTTATCATATTGCTCCATGATCACTTTCATCACAATGATCCATGACCAATGTCATCACCATTCCTAATGACGCCTGTCATCTCAATGCTCCATGGCACCTTCATCACAATGCTCCATGAACCCATTCATCACAATGTTCCCTGTCCTTTTCATCACAATGTTCCATGGGCCCTGTCATCACAATGCTCCATGCGCTTGTCATCAAAATGCTCCAGAACTCTTGTCATCATAATGCTCCATGCCAGTCTCATCAAAATGCCCCATGACACTTGTCATCACAATGCTCCACGTCATTTGTCATCACAATGCTCCATGACCCTTGTCATAACAATGGTCCATGGCCTTGTCATCACAATGTTCCATGGCCTCTGACATCACTATGCTCTATGGTTTTTCTCATCACAATGCTCTTTGACCCCTGTCACCACAATGCTTGATGACCATTGTCATCACAATGCTCCAAGAACCCTGTCATCACAATGCTCCATGCCGTTGACATCACAATGCTCCATGGCCCTTGTAATTAGAATGCTCCATGCCCTTGTCATCACAATGCTCCAGAACACTTGTGATCATAATACGCCTTTCCTGTGTCATCCCATTGCTCAATGACCCTTGTCATCAAAATATTCCTTGTCCTTTGTCATCACAGTGCTCCATGATACCTTTAATCAAAATTCTACATGACAACTGTCATCACAATGCAAGATGACCAATGTCATCACAAGGCCCCATGACACGTGTCATCACAATTCGCCTTGGCCCTGGACATCTCAATGCTGTATGAACCGTGTCATCACTAGGTTCCAGGACACTTGTCATCACAATGCTCCATGAACTCTGTTATCTCAATGTTCCATGGCCTTTGTATTCACAATGCTCCATTGTCCTGATAATCGCATTGCTCCATGAACACTTTCATCACAATGCTCCTTGACCACTGTCACCCTAATTCCCCATGACGTCTCGCCTCACTGTCTTCCAAGGCCACTCTCATCAAAATGCTCCATGATCTGTGTCAGCACAATATTGCATGACACTTGTCATCACAATGCTCCATGATGCCTGTCATCACAATGCTCCATGAATTTGTTATCACAATGCTCCAGGACCAGTTTCATCACAATACTCCATCCCCCTTTTCATCACAGTGCACAATGAAACCTTTCATTACAATGCTCCATGACACTTGTCATCACAATGCTCAACGGCCTTTATCGTCACAATGCTCCCAGGCACTTTTCATCACGATGTTCCATGAAAACTTACATCACTTTGCTCCACGACCATTGTCATCACAATAGTCCATACCCTTGTCAACACAATGCTGCATAATCCCTGTCATCACAATTCTCCTTGACTGCTGTCATCACGATAATCCAGGACAATTTTCATAACAATGGTTCATTCCCCCAGTCATCTCAGTGCTCCATGATACCTTTCATCACAATTCCTAGATGATCAATGTCATCACAAGGCCCCATGACACCTGTCATCACAATTCGCTATGACCCTTGTCATCACAATACTCGATGAACCGTGTCATCACAGTGTTCCAGGGCACATGTCATCACAATGATCCATGACGACTTTCATCACAATGCTCCAATACACCTGTCATCACAATGCTCCATGGCCCCTGTTATCATATTGCTCCATGATCACTTTCATCACAATGATCCATGACCAATGTCATCACCATTCCTAATGACGCCTGTCATCTCAATGCTCCATGGCACCTTCATCACAATGCTCCATGAACCCATTCATCACAATGTTCCCTGTCCTTTTCATCACAATGTTCCATGGGCCCTGTCATCACAATGCTCCATGCGCTTGTCATCAAAATGCTCCAGAACTCTTGTCATCATAATGCTCCATGCCAGTGTCATCAAAATGCCCCATGACACTTGTCATCACAATGCTCCACGTCATTTGTCATCACAATGCTCCATGACCCTTGTCATAACAATGGTCCATGGCCTTGTCATCACAATGTTCCATGGCCTCTGACATCACTATGCTCTATGGTTTTTCTCATCACAATGCTCTTTGACCCCTGTCACCACAATGCTTGATGACCATTGTCACCACAATGCTCCAAGAACCCTGTCATCACAATGCTCCATGCCGTTGACATCACAATGCTCCATGGCCCTTGTAATTAGAATGCTCCATGCCCTTGTCATCCCAATGCTCCAGAACACTTGTGATCATAATACGCCTTTCCTGTGTCATCCCATTGCTCAATGACCCTTGTCATCAAAATATTCCTTGTCCTTTGTCATCACAGTGCTCCATGATACCTTTAATCAAAATTCTACATGACAACTGTCATCACAATGCAAGATGACCAATGTCATCACAAGGCCCCATGACACGTGTCATCACAATTCGCCTTGGCCCTGGACATCTCAATGCTGTATGAACCGTGTCATCACTAGGTTCCAGGACACTTGTCATCACAATGCTCCATGAACTCTGTTATCTCAATGTTCCATGGCCTTTGTATTCACAATGCTCCATTGTCCTGATAATCGCATTGCTCCATGAACACTTTCATCACAATGCTCCTTGACCACTGTCACCCTAATTCCCCATGACGTCTCGCCTCACTGTCTTCCAAGGCCACTCTCATCAAAATGCTCCATGATCTGTGTCAGCACAATATTGCATGACACTTGTCATCACAATGCTCCATGATGCCTGTCATCACAATGCTCCATGAATTTGTTATCACAATGCTCCAGGACCAGTTTCATCACAATACTCCATCCCCCTTTTCATCACAGTGCACAATGAAACCTTTCATTACAATGCTCCATGACACTTGTCATCACAATGCTCAATGGCCTTTATCGTCACAATGCTCCCAGGCACTTTTCATCACGATGTTCCATGAAAACTTACATCACTTTGCTCCACGACCATTGTCATCACAATAGTCCATACCCTTGTCAACACAATGCTGCATAATCCCTGTCATCACAATTCTCCTTGACTGCTGTCATCACGATAATCCAGGACAATTTTCATAACAATGGTTCATTCCCCCAGTCATCTCAGTGCTCCATGATACCTTTCATCACAATTCCTAGATGATCAATGTCATCACAAGGCCCCATGACACCTGTCATCACAATTCGCTATGACCCTTGTCATCACAATACTCGATGAACCGTGTCATCACAGTGTTCCAGGGCACATGTCATCACAATGATCCATGACGACTTTCATCACAATGCTCCAATACACCTGTCATCACAATGCTCCATGGCCCCTGTTATCATATTGCTCCATGATCACTTTCATCACAATGATCCATGACCAATGTCATCACCATTCCTAATGACGCCTGTCATCTCAATGCTCCATGGCACCTTCATCACAATGCTCCATGAACCCATTCATCACAATGTTCCCTGTCCTTTTCATCACAATGTTCCATGGGCCCTGTCATCACAATGCTCCATGCGCTTGTCATCAAAATGCTCCAGAACTCTTGTCATCATAATGCTCCATGCCAGTGTCATCAAAATGCCCCATGACACTTGTCATCACAATGCTCCACGTCATTTGTCATCACAATGCTCCATGACCCTTGTCATAACAATGGTCCATGGCCTTGTCATCACAATGTTCCATGGCCTCTGACATCACTATGCTCTATGGTTTTTCTCATCACAATGCTCTTTGACCCCTGTCACCACAATGCTTGATGACCATTGTCATCACAATGCTCCAAGAACCCTGTCATCACAATGCTCCATGCCGTTGACATCACAATGCTCCATGGCCCTTGTAATTAGAATGCTCCATGCCCTTGTCATCACAATGCTCCAGAACACTTGTGATCATAATACGCCTTTCCTGTGTCATCCCATTGCTCAATGACCCTTGTCATCAAAATATTCCTTGTCCTTTGTCATCACAGTGCTCCATGATACCTTTAATCAAAATTCTACATGACAACTGTCATCACAATGCAAGATGACCAATGTCATCACAAGGCCCCATGACACGTGTCATCACAATTCGCCTTGGCCCTGGACATCTCAATGCTGTATGAACCGTGTCATCACTAGGTTCCAGGACACTTGTCATCACAATGCTCCATGAACTCTGTTATCTCAATGTTCCATGGCCTTTGTATTCACAATGCTCCATTGTCCTGATAATCGCATTGCTCCATGAACACTTTCATCACAATGCTCCTTGACCACTGTCACCCTAATTCCCCATGACGTCTCGCCTCACTGTCTTCCATGGCCACTCTCATCAAAATGCTCCATGATCTGTGTCAGCACAATATTGCATGACACTTGTCATCACAATGCTCCATGATGCCTGTCATCACAATGCTCCATGAATTTGTTATCACAATGCTCCAGGACCAGTTTCATCACAATACTCCATCCCCCTTTTCATCACAGTGCACAATGAAACCTTTCATTACAATGCTCCATGACACTTGTCATCACAATGCTCAACGGCCTTTATCGTCACAATGCTCCCAGGCACTTTTCATCACGATGTTCCATGAAAACTTACATCACTTTGTTCCACGACCATTGTCATCACAATAGTCCATACCCTTGTCAACACAATGCTGCATAATCCCTGTCATCACAATTCTCCTTGACTGCTGTCATCACGATAATCCAGGACAATTTTCATAACAATGGTTCATTCCCCCAGTCATCTCAGTGCTCCATGATACCTTTCATCACAATTCCTAGATGATCAATGTCATCACAAGGCCCCATGACACCTGTCATCACAATTCGCTATGACCCTTGTCATCACAATACTCGATGAACCGTGTCATCACAGTGTTCCAGGGCACATGTCATCACAATGATCCATGACGACTTTCATCACAATGCTCCAATACACCTGTCATCACAATGCTCCATGGCCCCTGTTATCATATTGCTCCATGATCACTTTCATCACAATGATCCATGACCAATGTCATCACCATTCCTAATGACGCCTGTCATCTCAATGCTCCATGGCACCTTCATCACAATGCTCCATGAACCCATTCATCACAATGTTCCCTGTCCTTTTCATCACAATGTTCCATGGGCCCTGTCATCACAATGCTCCATGCGCTTGTCATCAAAATGCTCCAGAACTCTTGTCATCATAATGCTCCATGCCAGTCTCATCAAAATGCCCCATGACACTTGTCATCACAATGCTCCACGTCATTTGTCATCACAATGCTCCATGACCCTTGTCATAACAATGGTCCATGGCCTTGTCATCACAATGTTCCATGGCCTCTGACATCACTATGCTCTATGGTTTTTCTCATCACAATGCTCTTTGACCCCTGTCACCACAATGCTTGATGACCATTGTCATCACAATGCTCCAAGAACCCTGTCATCACAATGCTCCATGCCGTTGACATCACAATGCTCCATGGCCCTTGTAATTAGAATGCTCCATGCCCTTGTCATCACAATGCTCCAGAACACTTGTGATCATAATACGCCTTTCCTGTGTCATCCCATTGCTCAATGACCCTTGTCATCAAAATATTCCTTGTCCTTTGTCATCACAGTGCTCCATGATACCTTTAATCAAAATTCTACATGACAACTGTCATCACAATGCAAGATGACCAATGTCATCACAAGGCCCCATGACACGTGTCATCACAATTCGCCTTGGCCCTGGACATCTCAATGCTGTATGAACCGTGTCATCGCTAGGTTCCAGGACACTTGTCATCACAATGCTCCATGATGCCTGTCATCACAATGCTCCATGAATTTGTTATCACAATGCTCCAGGACCAGTTTCATCACAATACTCCATCCCCCTTTTCATCACAGTGCACAATGAAACCTTTCATTACAATGCTCCATGACACTTGTCATCACAATGCTCAACGGCCTTTATCGTCACAATGCTCCCAGGCACTTTTCATCACGATGTTCCATGAAAACTTACATCACTTTGCTCCACGACCATTGTCATCACAATAGTCCATACCCTTGTCAACACAATGCTGCATAATCCCTGTCATCACAATTCTCCTTGACTGCTGTCATCACGATAATCCAGGACAATTTTCATAACAATGGTTCATTCCCCCAGTCATCTCAGTGCTCCATGATACCTTTCATCACAATTCCTAGATGATCAATGTCATCACAAGGCCCCATGACACCTGTCATCACAATTCGCTATGACCCTTGTCATCACAATACTCGATGAACCGTGTCATCACAGTGTTCCAGGGCACATGTCATCACAATGATCCATGACGACTTTCATCACAATGCTCCAATACACCTGTCATCACAATGCTCCATGGCCCCTGTTATCATATTGCTCCATGATCACTTTCATCACAATGATCCATGACCAATGTCATCACCATTCCTAATGACGCCTGTCATCTCAATGCTCCATGGCACCTTCATCACAATGCTCCATGAACCCATTCATCACAATGTTCCCTGTCCTTTTCATCACAATGTTCCATGGGCCCTGTCATCACAATGCTCCATGCGCTTGTCATCAAAATGCTCCAGAACTCTTGTCATCATAATGCTCCATGCCAGTCTCATCAAAATGCCCCATGACACTTGTCATCACAATGCTCCACGTCATTTGTCATCACAATGCTCCATGACCCTTGTCATAACAATGGTCCATGGCCTTGTCATCACAATGTTCCATGGCCTCTGACATCACTATGCTCTATGGTTTTTCTCATCACAATGCTCTTTGACCCCTGTCACCACAATGCTTGATGACCATTGTCATCACAATGCTCCAAGAACCCTGTCATCACAATGCTCCATGCCGTTGACATCACAATGCTCCATGGCCCTTGTAATTAGAATGCTCCATGCCCTTGTCATCACAATGCTCCAGAACACTTGTGATCATAATACGCCTTTCCTGTGTCATCCCATTGCTCAATGACCCTTGTCATCAAAATATTCCTTGTCCTTTGTCATCACAGTGCTCCATGATACCTTTAATCAAAATTCTACATGACAACTGTCATCACAATGCAAGATGACCAATGTCATCACAAGGCCCCATGACACGTGTCATCACAATTCGCCTTGGCCCTGGACATCTCAATGCTGT
Organism: Balaenoptera physalus; assembly: GCF_965194825.1. Classification (NCBI taxonomy): domain Eukaryota; kingdom Metazoa; phylum Chordata; class Mammalia; order Artiodactyla; family Balaenopteridae; genus Balaenoptera; species Balaenoptera physalus. Next base: position 65,098 of record NW_028126382.1, read on the forward strand.
ATGAACCGTGTCATCACTAGGTTCCAGGACACTTGTCATCACAATGCTCCATGAACTCTGTTATCTCAATGTTCCATGGCCTTTGTATTCACAATGCTCCATTGTCCTGATAATCGCATTGCTCCATGAACACTTTCATCACAATGCTCCTTGACCACTGTCACCCTAATTCCCCATGACGTCTCGCCTCACTGTCTTCCATGGCCACTCTCATCAAAATGCTCCATGATCTGTGTCAGCACAATATTGCATGACACTTGTCATCACAATGCTCCATGATGCCTGTCATCACAATGCTCCATGAATTTGTTATCACAATGCTCCAGGACCAGTTTCATCACAATACTCCATCCCCCTTTTCATCACAGTGCACAATGAAACCTTTCATTACAATGCTCCATGACACTTGTCATCACAATGCTCAACGGCCTTTATCGTCACAATGCTCCCAGGCACTTTTCATCACGATGTTCCATGAAAACTTACATCACTTTGCTCCACGACCATTGTCATCACAATAGTCCATACCCTTGTCAACACAATGCTGCATAATCCCTGTCATCACAATTCTCCTTGACTGCTGTCATCACCATAATCCAGGACAATTTTCATAACAATGGTTCATTCCCCCAGTCATCTCAGTGCTCCATGATACCTTTCATCACAATTCCTAGATGATCAATGTCATCACAAGGCCCCATGACACCTGTCATCACAATTCGCTATGACCCTTGTCATCACAATACTCGATGAACCGTGTCATCACAGTGTTCCAGGGCACATGTCATCACAATGATCCATGACGACTTTCATCACAATGCTCCAATACACCTGTCATCACAATGCTCCATGGCCCCTGTTATCATATTGCTCCATGATCACTTTCATCACAATGATCCATGACCAATGTCATCACCATTCCTAATGACGCCTGTCATCTCAATGCTCCATGGCACCTTCATCACAATGCTCCATGAACCCATTCATCACAATGTTCCCTGTCCTTTTCATCACAATGTTCCATGGGCCCTGTCATCACAATGCTCCATGCGCTTGTCATCAAAATGCTCCAGAACTCTTGTCATCATAATGCTCCATGCCAGTCTCATCAAAATGCCCCATGACACTTGTCATCACAATGCTCCACGTCATTTGTCATCACAATGCTCCATGACCCTTGTCATAACAATGGTCCATGGCCTTGTCATCACAATGTTCCATGGCCTCTGACATCACTATGCTCTATGGTTTTTCTCATCACAATGCTCTTTGACCCCTGTCACCACAATGCTTGATGACCATTGTCATCACAATGCTCCAAGAACCCTGTCATCACAATGCTCCATGCCGTTGACATCACAATGCTCCATGGCCCTTGTAATTAGAATGCTCCATGCCCTTGTCATCACAATGCTCCAGAACACTTGTGATCATAATACGCCTTTCCTGTGTCATCCCATTGCTCAATGACCCTTGTCATCAAAATATTCCTTGTCCTTTGTCATCACAGTGCTCCATGATACCTTTAATCAAAATTCTACATGACAACTGTCATCACAATGCAAGATGACCAATGTCATCACAAGGCCCCATGACACGTGTCATCACAATTCGCCTTGGCCCTGGACATCTCAATGCTGTATGAACCGTGTCATCACTAGGTTCCAGGACACTTGTCATCACAATGCTCCATGAACTCTGTTATCTCAATGTTCCATGGCCTTTGTATTCACAATGCTCCATTGTCCTGATAATCGCATTGCTCCATGAACACTTTCATCACAATGCTCCTTGACCACTGTCACCCTAATTCCCCATGACGTCTCGCCTCACTGTCTTCCATGGCCACTCTCATCAAAATGCTCCATGATCTGTGTCAGCACAATATTGCATGACACTTGTCATCACAATGCTCCATGATGCCTGTCATCACAATGCTCCATGAATTTGTTATCACAATGCTCCAGGACCAGTTTCATCACAATACTCCATCCCCCTTTTCATCACAGTGCACAATGAAACCTTTCATTACAATGCTCCATGACACTTGTCATCACAATGCTCAACGGCCTTTATCGTCACAATGCTCCCAGGCACTTTTCATCACGATGTTCCATGAAAACTTACATCACTTTGCTCCACGACCATTGTCATCACAATAGTCCATACCCTTGTCAACACAATGCTGCATAATCCCTGTCATCACAATTCTCCTTGACTGCTGTCATCACCATAATCCAGGACAATTTTCATAACAATGGTTCATTCCCCCAGTCATCTCAGTGCTCCATGATACCTTTCATCACAATTCCTAGATGATCAATGTCATCACAAGGCCCCATGACACCTGTCATCACAATTCGCTATGACCCTTGTCATCACAATACTCGATGAACCGTGTCATCACAGTGTTCCAGGGCACATGTCATCACAATGATCCATGACGACTTTCATCACAATGCTCCAATACACCTGTCATCACAATGCTCCATGGCCCCTGTTATCATATTGCTCCATGATCACTTTCATCACAATGATCCATGACCAATGTCATCACCATTCCTAATGACGCCTGTCATCTCAATGCTCCATGGCACCTTCATCACAATGCTCCATGAACCCATTCATCACAATGTTCCCTGTCCTTTTCATCACAATGTTCCATGGGCCCTGTCATCACAATGCTCCATGCGCTTGTCATCAAAATGCTCCAGAACTCTTGTCATCATAATGCTCCATGCCAGTCTCATCAAAATGCCCCATGACACTTGTCATCACAATGCTCCACGTCATTTGTCATCACAATGCTCCATGACCCTTGTCATAACAATGGTCCATGGCCTTGTCATCACAATGTTCCATGGCCTCTGACATCACTATGCTCTATGGTTTTTCTCATCACAATGCTCTTTGACCCCTGTCACCACAATGCTTGATGACCATTGTCATCACAATGCTCCAAGAACCCTGTCATCACAATGCTCCATGCCGTTGACATCACAATGCTCCATGGCCCTTGTAATTAGAATGCTCCATGCCCTTGTCATCACAATGCTCCAGAACACTTGTGATCATAATACGCCTTTCCTGTGTCATCCCATTGCTCAATGACCCTTGTCATCAAAATATTCCTTGTCCTTTGTCATCACAGTGCTCCATGATACCTTTAATCAAAATTCTACATGACAACTGTCATCACAATGCAAGATGACCAATGTCATCACAAGGCCCCATGACACGTGTCATCACAATTCGCCTTGGCCCTGGACATCTCAATGCTGTATGAACCGTGTCATCACTAGGTTCCAGGACACTTGTCATCACAATGCTCCATGAACTCTGTTATCTCAATGTTCCATGGCCTTTGTATTCACAATGCTCCATTGTCCTGATAATCGCATTGCTCCATGAACACTTTCATCACAATGCTCCTTGACCACTGTCACCCTAATTCCCCATGACGTCTCGCCTCACTGTCTTCCATGGCCACTCTCATCAAAATGCTCCATGATCTGTGTCAGCACAATATTGCATGACACTTGTCATCACAATGCTCCATGATGCCTGTCATCACAATGCTCCATGAATTTGTTATCACAATGCTCCAGGACCAGTTTCATCACAATACTCCATCCCCCTTTTCATCACAGTGCACAATGAAACCTTTCATTACAATGCTCCATGACACTTGTCATCACAATGCTCAACGGCCTTTATCGTCACAATGCTCCCAGGCACTTTTCATCACGATGTTCCATGAAAACTTACATCACTTTGCTCCACGACCATTGTCATCACAATAGTCCATACCCTTGTCAACACAATGCTGCATAATCCCTGTCATCACAATTCTCCTTGACTGCTGTCATCACGATAATCCAGGACAATTTTCATAACAATGGTTCATTCCCCCAGTCATCTCAGTGCTCCATGATACCTTTCATCACAATTCCTAGATGATCAATGTCATCACAAGGCCCCATGACACCTGTCATCACAATTCGCTATGACCCTTGTCATCACAATACTCGATGAACCGTGTCATCACAGTGTTCCAGGGCACATGTCATCACAATGATCCATGACGACTTTCATCACAATGCTCCAATACACCTGTCATCACAATGCTCCATGGCCCCTGTTATCATATTGCTCCATGATCACTTTCATCACAATGATCCATGACCAATGTCATCACCATTCCTAATGACGCCTGTCATCTCAATGCTCCATGGCACCTTCATCACAATGCTCCATGAACCCATTCATCACAATGTTCCCTGTCCTTTTCATCACAATGTTCCATGGGCCCTGTCATCACAATGCTCCATGCGCTTGTCATCAAAATGCTCCAGAACTCTTGTCATCATAATGCTCCATGCCAGTCTCATCAAAATGCCCCATGACACTTGTCATCACAATGCTCCACGTCATTTGTCATCACAATGCTCCATGACCCTTGTCATAACAATGGTCCATGGCCTTGTCATCACAATGTTCCATGGCCTCTGACATCACTATGCTCTATGGTTTTTCTCATCACAATGCTCTTTGACCCCTGTCACCACAATGCTTGATGACCATTGTCATCACAATGCTCCAAGAACCCTGTCATCACAATGCTCCATGCCGTTGACATCACAATGCTCCATGGCCCTTGTAATTAGAATGCTCCATGCCCTTGTCATCACAATGCTCCAGAACACTTGTGATCATAATACGCCTTTCCTGTGTCATCCCATTGCTCAATGACCCTTGTCATCAAAATATTCCTTGTCCTTTGTCATCACAGTGCTCCATGATACCTTTAATCAAAATTCTACATGACAACTGTCATCACAATGCAAGATGACCAATGTCATCACAAGGCCCCATGACACGTGTCATCACAATTCGCCTTGGCCCTGGACATCTCAATGCTGTATGAACCGTGTCATCACTAGGTTCCAGGACACTTGTCATCACAATGCTCCATGAACTCTGTTATCTCAATGTTCCATGGCCTTTGTATTCACAATGCTCCATTGTCCTGATAATCGCATTGCTCCATGAACACTTTCATCACAATGCTCCTTGACCACTGTCACCCTAATTCCCCATGACGTCTCGCCTCACTGTCTTCCAAGGCCACTCTCATCAAAATGCTCCATGATCTGTGTCAGCACAATATTGCATGACACTTGTCATCACAATGCTCCATGATGCCTGTCATCACAATGCTCCATGAATTTGTTATCACAATGCTCCAGGACCAGTTTCATCACAATACTCCATCCCCCTTTTCATCACAGTGCACAATGAAACCTTTCATTACAATGCTCCATGACACTTGTCATCACAATGCTCAACGGCCTTTATCGTCACAATGCTCCCAGGCACTTTTCATCACGATGTTCCATGAAAACTTACATCACTTTGCTCCACGACCATTGTCATCACAATAGTCCATACCCTTGTCAACACAATGCTGCATAATCCCTGTCATCACAATTCTCCTTGACTGCTGTCATCACGATAATCCAGGACAATTTTCATAACAATGGTTCATTCCCCCAGTCATCTCAGTGCTCCATGATACCTTTCATCACAATTCCTAGATGATCAATGTCATCACAAGGCCCCATGACACCTGTCATCACAATTCGCTATGACCCTTGTCATCACAATACTCGATGAACCGTGTCATCACAGTGTTCCAGGGCACATGTCATCACAATGATCCATGACGACTTTCATCACAATGCTCCAATACACCTGTCATCACAATGCTCCATGGCCCCTGTTATCATATTGCTCCATGATCACTTTCATCACAATGATCCATGACCAATGTCATCACCATTCCTAATGACGCCTGTCATCTCAATGCTCCATGGCACCTTCATCACAATGCTCCATGAACCCATTCATCACAATGTTCCCTGTCCTTTTCATCACAATGTTCCATGGGCCCTGTCATCACAATGCTCCATGCGCTTGTCATCAAAATGCTCCAGAACTCTTGTCATCATAATGCTCCATGCCAGTCTCATCAAAATGCCCCATGACACTTGTCATCACAATGCTCCACGTCATTTGTCATCACAATGCTCCATGACCCTTGTCATAACAATGGTCCATGGCCTTGTCATCACAATGTTCCATGGCCTCTGACATCACTATGCTCTATGGTTTTTCTCATCACAATGCTCTTTGACCCCTGTCACCACAATGCTTGATGACCATTGTCATCACAATGCTCCAAGAACCCTGTCATCACAATGCTCCATGCCGTTGACATCACAATGCTCCATGCCCTTGTCATCACAATGCTCCAGAACACTTGTGATCATAATACGCCTTTCCTGTGTCATCCCATTGCTCAATGACCCTTGTCATCAAAATATTCCTTGTCCTTTGTCATCACAGTGCTCCATGATACCTTTAATCAAAATTCTACATGACAACTGTCATCACAATGCAAGATGACCAATGTCATCACAAGGCCCCATGACACGTGTCATCACAATTCGCCTTGGCCCTGGACATCTCAATGCTGTATGAACCGTGTCATCGCTAGGTTCCAGGACACTTGTCATCACAATGCTCCATGAACTCTGTTATCTCAATGTTCCATGGCCTTTGTATTCACAATGCTCCATTGTCCTGATAATCGCATTGCTCCATGAACACTTTCATCACAATGCTCCTTGACCACTGTCACCCTAATTCCCCATGACGTCTCGCCTCACTGTCTTCCAAGGCCACTCTCATCAAAATGCTCCATGATCTGTGTCAGCACAATATTGCATGACACTTGTCATCACAATGCTCCATGATGCCTGTCATCACAATGCTCCATGAATTTGTTATCACAATGCTCCAGGACCAGTTTCATCACAATACTCCATCCCCCTTTTCATCACAGTGCACAATGAAACCTTTCATTACAATGCTCCATGACACTTGTCATCACAATGCTCAACGGCCTTTATCGTCACAATGCTCCCAGGCACTTTTCATCACGATGTTCCATGAAAACTTACATCACTTTGCTCCACGACCATTGTCATCACAATAGTCCATACCCTTGTCAACACAATGCTGCATAATCCCTGTCATCACAATTCTCCTTGACTGCTGTCATCACGATAATCCAGGACAATTTTCATAACAATGGTTCATTCCCCCAGTCATCTCAGTGCTCCATGATACCTTTCATCACAATTCCTAGATGATCAATGTCATCACAAGGCCCCATGACACCTGTCATCACAATTCGCTATGACCCTTGTCATCACAATACTCGATGAACCGTGTCATCACAGTGTTCCAGGGCACATGTCATCACAATGATCCATGACGACTTTCATCACAATGCTCCAATACACCTGTCATCACAATGCTCCATGGCCCCTGTTATCATATTGCTCCATGATCACTTTCATCACAATGATCCATGACCAATGTCATCACCATTCCTAATGACGCCTGTCATCTCAATGCTCCATGGCACCTTCATCACAATGCTCCATGAACCCATTCATCACAATGTTCCCTGTCCTTTTCATCACAATGTTCCATGGGCCCTGTCATCACAATGCTCCATGCGCTTGTCATCAAAATGCTCCAGAACTCTTGTCATCATAATGCTCCATGCCAGTCTCATCAAAATGCCCCATGACACTTGTCATCACAATGCTCCACGTCATTTGTCATCACAATGCTCCATGACCCTTGTCATAACAATGGTCCATGGCCTTGTCATCACAATGTTCCATGGCCTCTGACATCACTATGCTCTATGGTTTTTCTCATCACAATGCTCTTTGACCCCTGTCACCACAATGCTTGATGACCATTGTCATCACAATGCTCCAAGAACCCTGTCATCACAATGCTCCATGCCGTTGACATCACAATGCTCCATGGCCCTTGTAATTAGAATGCTCCATGCCCTTGTCATCACAATGCTCCAGAACACTTGTGATCATAATACGCCTTTCCTGTGTCATCCCATTGCTCAATGACCCTTGTCATCAAAATATTCCTTGTCCTTTGTCATCACAGTGCTCCATGATACCTTTAATCAAAATTCTACATGACAACTGTCATCACAATGCAAGATGACCAATGTCATCACAAGGCCCCATGACACGTGTCATCACAATTCGCCTTGGCCCTGGACATCTCAATGCTGTATGAACCGTGTCATCGCTAGGTTCCAGGACACTTGTCATCACAATGCTCCATGAACTCTGTTATCTCAATGTTCCATGGCCTTTGTATTCACAATGCTCCATTGTCCTGATAATCGCATTGCTCCATGAACACTTTCATCACAATGCTCCTTGACCACTGTCACCCTAATTCCCCATGACGTCTCGCCTCACTGTCTTCCAAGGCCACTCTCATCAAAATGCTCCATGATCTGTGTCAGCACAATATTGCATGACACTTGTCATCACAATGCTCCATGATGCCTGTCATCACAATGCTCCATGAATTTGTTATCACAATGCTCCAGGACCAGTTTCATCACAATACTCCATCCCCCTTTTCATCACAGTGCACAATGAAACCTTTCATTACAATGCTCCATGACACTTGTCATCACAATGCTCAACGGCCTTTATCGTCACAATGCTCCCAGGCACTTTTCATCACGATGTTCCATGAAAACTTACATCACTTTGCTCCACGACCATTGTCATCACAATAGTCCATACCCTTGTCAACACAATGCTGCATAATCCCTGTCATCACAATTCTCCTTGACTGCTGTCATCACGATAATCCAGGACAATTTTCATAACAATGGTTCATTCCCCCAGTCATCTCAGTGCTCCATGATACCTTTCATCACAATTCCTAGATGATCAATGTCATCACAAGGCCCCATGACACCTGTCATCACAATTCGCTATGACCCTTGTCATCACAATACTCGATGAACCGTGTCATCACAGTGTTCCAGGGCACATGTCATCACAATGATCCATGACGACTTTCATCACAATGCTCCAATACACCTGTCATCACAATGCTCCATGGCCCCTGTTATCATATTGCTCCATGATCACTTTCATCACAATGATCCATGACCAATGTCATCACCATTCCTAATGACGCCTGTCATCTCAATGCTCCATGGCACCTTCATCACAATGCTCCATGAACCCATTCATCACAATGTTCCCTGTCCTTTTCATCACAATGTTCCATGGGCCCTGTCATCACAATGCTCCATGCGCTTGTCATCAAAATGCTCCAGAACTCTTGTCATCATAATGCTCCATGCCAGTCTCATCAAAATGCCCCATGACACTTGTCATCACAATGCTCCACGTCATTTGTCATCACAATGCTCCATGACCCTTGTCATAACAATGGTCCATGGCCTTGTCATCACAATGTTCCATGGCCTCTGACATCACTATGCTCTATGGTTTTTCTCATCACAATGCTCTTTGACCCCTGTCACCACAATGCTTGATGACCATTGTCATCACAATGCTCCAAGAACCCTGTCATCACAATGCTCCATGCCGTTGACATCACAATGCTCCATGGCCCTTGTAATTAGAATGCTCCATGCCCTTGTCATCACAATGCTCCAGAACACTTGTGATCATAATACGCCTTTCCTGTGTCATCCCATTGCTCAATGACCCTTGTCATCAAAATATTCCTTGTCCTTTGTCATCACAGTGCTCCATGATACCTTTAATCAAAATTCTACATGACAACTGTCATCACAATGCAAGATGACCAATGTCATCACAAGGCCCCATGACACGTGTCATCACAATTCGCCTTGGCCCTGGACATCTCAATGCTGTATGAACCGTGTCATCACTAGGTTCCAGGACACTTGTCATCACAATGCTCCATGAACTCTGTTATCTCAATGTTCCATGGCCTTTGTATTCACAATGCTCCATTGTCCTGATAATCGCATTGCTCCATGAACACTTTCATCACAATGCTCCTTGACCACTGTCACCCTAATTCCCCATGACGTCTCGCCTCACTGTCTTCCAAGGCCACTCTCATCAAAATGCTCCATGATCTGTGTCAGCACAATATTGCATGACACTTGTCATCACAATGCTCCATGATGCCTGTCATCACAATGCTCCATGAATTTGTTATCACAATGCTCCAGGACCAGTTTCATCACAATACTCCATCCCCCTTTTCATCACAGTGCACAATGAAACCTTTCATTACAATGCTCCATGACACTTGTCATCACAATGCTCAACGGCCTTTATCGTCACAATGCTCCCAGGCACTTTTCATCACGATGTTCCATGAAAACTTACATCACTTTGCTCCACGACCATTGTCATCACAATAGTCCATACCCTTGTCAACACAATGCTGCATAATCCCTGTCATCACAATTCTCCTTGACTGCTGTCATCACGATAATCCAGGACAATTTTCATAACAATGGTTCATTCCCCCAGTCATCTCAGTGCTCCATGATACCTTTCATCACAATTCCTAGATGATCAATGTCATCACAAGGCCCCATGACACCTGTCATCACAATTCGCTATGACCCTTGTCATCACAATACTCGATGAACCGTGTCATCACAGTGTTCCAGGGCACATGTCATCACAATGATCCATGACGACTTTCATCACAATGCTCCAATACACCTGTCATCACAATGCTCCATGGCCCCTGTTATCATATTACTCCATGATCACTTTCATCACAATGATCCATGACCAATGTCATCACCATTCCTAATGACGCCTGTCATCTCAATGCTCCATGGCACCTTCATCACAATGCTCCATGAACCCATTCATCACAATGTTCCCTGTCCTTTTCATCACAATGTTCCATGGGCCCTGTCATCACAATGCTCCATGCGCTTGTCATCAAAATGCTCCAGAACTCTTGTCATCATAATGCTCCATGCCAGTGTCATCAAAATGCCCCATGACACTTGTCATCACAATGCTCCACGTCATTTGTCATCACAATGCTCCATGACCCTTGTCATAACAATGGTCCATGGCCTTGTCATCACAATGTTCCATGGCCTCTGACATCACTATGCTCTATGGTTTTTCTCATCACAATGCTCTTTGACCCCTGTCACCACAATGCTTGATGACCATTGTCATCACAATGCTCCAAGAACCCTGTCATCACAATGCTCCATGCCGTTGACATCACAATGCTCCATGGCCCTTGTAATTAGAATGCTCCATGCCCTTGTCATCACAATGCTCCAGAACACTTGTGATCATAATACGCCTTTCCTGTGTCATCCCATTGCTCAATGACCCTTGTCATCAAAATATTCCTTGTCCTTTGTCATCACAGTGCTCCATGATACCTTTAATCAAAATTCTACATGACAACTGTCATCACAGTGCAAGATGACCAATGTCATCACAAGGCCCCATGACACGTGTCATCACAATTCGCCTTGGCCCTGGACATCTCAATGCTGTATGAACCGTGTCATCACTAGGTTCCAGGACACTTGTCATCACAATGCTCCATGAACTCTGTTATCTCAATGTTCCATGGCCTTTGTATTCACAATGCTCCATTGTCCTGATAATCGCATTGCTCCATGAACACTTTCATCACAATGCTCCTTGACCACTGTCACCCTAATTCCCCATGACGTCTCGCCTCACTGTCTTCCAAGGCCACTCTCATCAAAATGCTCCATGATCTGTGTCAGCACAATATTGCATGACACTTGTCATCACAATGCTCCATGATGCCTGTCATCACAATGCTCCATGAATTTGTTATCACAATGCTCCAGGACCAGTTTCATCACAATACTCCATCCCCCTTTTCATCACAGTGCACAATGAAACCTTTCATTACAATGCTCCATGACACTTGTCATCACAATGCTCAACGGCCTTTATCGTCACAATGCTCCCAGGCACTTTTCATCACGATGTTCCATGAAAACTTACATCACTTTGCTCCACGACCATTGTCATCACAATAGTCCATACCCTTGTCAACACAATGCTGCATAATCCCTGTCATCACAATTCTCCTTGACTGCTGTCATCACGATAATCCAGGACAATTTTCATAACAATGGTTCATTCCCCCAGTCATCTCAGTGCTCCATGATACATTTCATCACAATTCCTAGATGATCAATGTCATCACAAGGCCCCATGACACCTGTCATCACAATTCGCTATGACCCTTGTCATCACAATACTCGATGAACCGTGTCATCACAGTGTTCCAGGGCACATGTCATCACAATGATCCATGACGACTTTCATCACAATGCTCCAATACACCTGTCATCACAATGCTCCATGGCCCCTGTTATCATATTGCTCCATGATCACTTTCATCACAATGATCCATGACCAATGTCATCACCATTCCTAATGACGCCTGTCATCTCAATGCTCCATGGCACCTTCATCACAATGCTCCATGAACCCATTCATCACAATGTTCCCTGTCCTTTTCATCACAATGTTCCATGGGCCCTGTCATCACAATGCTCCATGCGCTTGTCATCAAAATGCTCCAGAACTCTTGTCATCATAATGCTCCATGCCAGTGTCATCAAAATGCCCCATGACACTTGTCATCACAATGCTCCACGTCATTTGTCATCACAATGCTCCATGACCCTTTTCATAACAATGGTCCATGGCCTTGTCATCACAATGTTCCATGGCCTCTGACATCACTATGCTCTATGGTTTTTCTCATCACAATGCTCTTTGACCCCTGTCACCACAATGCTTGATGACCATTGTCATCACAATGCTCCAAGAACCCTGTCATCACAATGCTCCATGCCGTTGACATCACAATGCTCCATGGCCCTTGTAATTAGAATGCTCCATGCCCTTGTCATCACAATGCTCCAGAACACTTGTGATCATAATACGCCTTTCCTGTGTCATCCCATTGCTCAATGACCCTTGTCATCAAAATATTCCTTGTCTTTTGTCATCACAGTGCTCCATGATACCTTTAATCAAAATTCTACATGACAACTGTCATCACAATGCAAGATGACCAATGTCATCACAAGGCCCCATGACACATGTCATCACAATTCGCCTTGGCCCTGGACATCTCAATGCTGTATGAACCGTGTCATCACTAGGTTCCAGGACACTTGTCATCACAATGCTCCATGAACTCTGTTATCTCAATGTTCCATGGCCTTTGTATTCACAATGCTCCATTGTCCTGATAATCGCATTGCTCCATGAACACTTTCATCACAATGCTCCTTGACCACTGTCACCCTAATTCCCCATGACGTCTCGCCTCACTGTCTTCCAAGGCCACTCTCATCAAAATGCTCCATGATCTGTGTCAGCACAATATTGCATGACACTTGTCATCACAATGCTCCATGATGCCTGTCATCACAATGCTCCATGAATTTGTTATCACAATGCTCCAGGACCAGTTTCATCACAATACTCCATCCCCCTTTTCATCACAGTGCACAATGAAACCTTTCATTACAATGCTCCATGACACTTGTCATCACAATGCTCAACGGCCTTTATCGTCACAATGCTCCCAGGCACTTTTCATCACGATGTTCCATGAAAACTTACATCACTTTGCTCCACGACCATTGTCATCACAATAGTCCATACCCTTGTCAACACAATGCTGCATAATCCCTGTCATCACAATTCTCCTTGACTGCTGTCATCACGATAATCCAGGACAATTTTCATAACAATGGTTCATTCCCCCAGTCATCTCAGTGCTCCATGATACCTTTCATCACAATTCCTAGATGATCAATGTCATCACAAGGCCCCATGACACCTGTCATCACAATTCGCTATGACCCTTGTCATCACAATACTCGATGAACCGTGTCATCACAGTGTTCCAGGGCACATGTCATCACAATGATCCATGACGACTTTCATCACAATGCTCCAATACACCTGTCATCACAATGCTCCATGGCCCCTGTTATCATATTGCTCCATGATCACTTTCATCACAATGATCCATGACCAATGTCACCACCATTCCTAATGACGCCTGTCATCTCAATGCTCCATGGCACCTTCATCACAATGCTCCATGAACCCATTCATCACAATGTTCCCTGTCCTTTTCATCACAATGTTCCATGGGCCCTGTCATCACAATGCTCCATGCGCTTGTCATCAAAATGCTCCAGAACTCTTGTCATCATAATGCTCCATGCCAGTCTCATCAAAATGCCCCATGACACTTGTCATCACAATGCTCCACGTCATTTGTCATCACAATGCTCCATGACCCTTGTCATAACAATGGTCCATGGCCTTGTCATCACAATGTTCCATGGCCTCTGACATCACTACGCTCTATGGTTTTTCTCATCACAATGCTCTTTGACCCCTGTCACCACAATGCTTGATGACCATTGTCATCACAATGCTCCAAGAACCCTGTCATCACAATGCTCCATGCCGTTGACATCACAATGCTCCATGGCCCTTGTAATTAGAATGCTCCATGCCCTTGTCATCACAATGCTCCAGAACACTTGTGATCATAATACGCCTTTCCTGTGTCATCCCATTGCTCAATGACCCTTGTCATCAAAATATTCCTTGTCCTTTGTCATCACAGTGCTCCATGATACCTTTAATCAAAATTCTACATGACAACTGTCATCACAATGCAAGATGACCAATGTCATCACAAGGCCCCATGACACGTGTCATCACAATTCGCCTTGGCCCTGGACATCTCAATGCTGTATGAACCGTGTCATCACTAGGTTCCAGGACACTTGTCATCACAATGCTCCATGAACTCTGTTATCTCAATGTTCCATGGCCTTTGTATTCACAATGCTCCATTGTCCTGATAATCGCATTGCTCCATGAACACTTTCATCACAATGCTCCTTGACCACTGTCACCCTAATTCCCCATGACGTCTCGCCTCACTGTCTTCCATGGCCACTCTCATCAAAATGCTCCATGATCTGTGTCAGCACAATATTGCATGACACTTGTCATCACAATGCTCCATGATGCCTGTCATCACAATGCTCCATGAATTTGTTATCACAATGCTCCAGGACCAGTTTCATCACAATACTCCATCCCCCTTTTCATCACAGTGCACAATGAAACCTTTCATTACAATGCTCCATGACACTTGTCATCACAATGCTCAACGGCCTTTATCGTCACAATGCTCCCAGGCACTTTTCATCACGATGTTCCATGAAAACTTACATCACTTTGCTCCACGACCATTGTCATCACAATAGTCCATACCCTTGTCAACACAATGCTGCATAATCCCTGTCATCACAATTCTCCTTGACTGCTGTCATCACGATAATCCAGGACAATTTTCATAACAATGGTTCATTCCCCCAGTCATCTCAGTGCTCCATGATACCTTTCATCACAATTCCTAGATGATCAATGTCATCACAAGGCCCCATGACACCTGTCATCACAATTCGCTATGACCCTTGTCATCACAATACTCGATGAACCGTGTCATCACAGTGTTCCAGGGCACATGTCATCACAATGATCCATGACGACTTTCATCACAATGCTCCAATACACCTGTCATCACAATGCTCCATGGCCCCTGTTATCATATTGCTCCATGATCACTTTCATCACAATGATCCATGACCAATGTCATCACCATTCCTAATGACGCCTGTCATCTCAATGCTCCATGGCACCTTCATCACAATGCTCCATGAACCCATTCATCACAATGTTCCCTGTCCTTTTCATCACAATGTTCCATGGGCCCTGTCATCACAATGCTCCATGCGCTTGTCATCAAAATGCTCCAGAACTCTTGTCATCATAATGCTCCATGCCAGTCTCATCAAAATGCCCCATGACACTTGTCATCACAATGCTCCACGTCATTTGTCATCACAATGCTCCATGACCCTTGTCATAACAATGGTCCAAGGCCTTGTCATCACAATGTTCCATGGCCTCTGACATCACTATGCTCTATGGTTTTTCTCATCACAATGCTCTTTGACCCCTGTCACCACAATGCTTGATGACCATTGTCATCACAATGCTCCAAGAACCCTGTCATCACAATGCTCCATGCCGTTGACATCACAATGCTCCATGGCCCTTGTAATTAGAATGCTCCATGCCCTTGTCATCACAATGCTCCAGAACACTTGTGATCATAATACGCCTTTCCTGTGTCATCCCATTGCTCAATGACCCTTGTCATCAAAATATTCCTTGTCCTTTGTCATCACAGTGCTCCATGATACCTTTAATCAAAATTCTACATGACAACTGTAATCACAGTGCAAGATGACCAATGTCATCACAAGGCCCCATGACACGTGTCATCACAATTCGCCTTGGCCCTGGACATCTCAATGCTGTATGAACCGTGTCATCACTAGGTTCCAGGACACTTGTCATCACAATGCTCCATGAACTCTGTTATCTCAATGTTCCATGGCCTTTGTATTCACAATGCTCCATTGTCCTGATAATCGCATTGCTCCATGAACACTTTCATCACAATGCTCCTTGACCACTGTCACCCTAATTCCCCATGACGTCTCGCCTCACTGTCTTCCAAGGCCACTCTCATCAAAATGCTCCATGATCTGTGTCAGCACAATATTGCATGACACTTGTCATCACAATGCTCCATGATGCCTGTCATCACAATGCTCCATGAATTTGTTATCACAATGCTCCAGGACCAGTTTCATCACAATACTCCATCCCCCTTTTCATCACAGTGCACAATGAAACCTTTCATTACAATGCTCCATGACACTTGTCATCACAATGCTCAACGGCCTTTATCGTCACAATGCTCCCAGGCACTTTTCATCACGATGTTCCATGAAAACTTACATCACTTTGCTCCACGACCATTGTCATCACAATAGTCCATACCCTTGTCAACACAATGCTGCATAATCCCTGTCATCACAATTCTCCTTGACTGCTGTCATCACGATAATCCAGGACAATTTTCATAACAATGGTTCATTCCCCCAGTCATCTCAGTGCTCCATGATACCTTTCATCACAATTCCTAGATGATCAATGTCATCACAAGGCCCCATGACACCTGTCATCACAATTCGCTATGACCCTTGTCATCACAATACTCGATGAACCGTGTCATCACAGTGTTCCAGGGCACATGTCATCACAATGATCCATGACGACTTTCATCACAATGCTCCAATACACCTGTCATCACAATGCTCCATGGCCCCTGTTATCATATTGCTCCATGATCACTTTCATCACAATGATCCATGACCAATGTCACCACCATTCCTAATGACGCCTGTCATCTCAATGCTCCATGGCACCTTCATCACAATGCTCCATGAACCCATTCATCACAATGTTCCCTGTCCTTTTCATCACATTGTTCCATGGGCCCTGTCATCACAATGCTCCATGCGCTTGTCATCAAAATGCTCCAGAACTCTTCTCATCATAATGCTCCATGCCAGTGTCATCAAAATGCCCCATGACACTTGTCATCACAATGCTCCACGTCATTTGTCATCACAATGCTCCATGACCCTTGTCATAACAATGGTCCATGGCCTTGTCATCACAATGTTCCATGGCCTCTGACATCACTATGCTCTATGGTTTTTCTCATCACAATGCTCTTTGACCCCTGTCACCACAATGCTTGATGACCATTGTCATCACAATGCTCCAAGAACCCTGTCATCACAATGCTCCATGCCGTTGACATCACAATGCTCCATGGCCCTTGTAATTAGAATGCTCCATGCCCTTGTCATCACAATGCTCCAGAACACTTGTGATCATAATACGCCTTTCCTGTGTCATCCCATTGCTCAATGACCCTTGTCATCAAAATATTCCTTGTCCTTTGTCATCACAGTGCTCCATGATACCTTTAATCAAAATTCTACATGACAACTGTCATCACAGTGCAAGATGACCAATGTCATCACAAGGCCCCATGACACGTGTCATCACAATTCGCCTTGGCCCTGGACATCTCAATGCTGTATGAACCGTGTCATCACTAGGTTCCAGGACACTTGTCATCACAATGCTCCATGAACTCTGTTATCTCAATGTTCCATGGCCTTTGTATTCACAATGCTCCATTGTCCTGATAATCGCATTGCTCCATGAACACTTTCATCACAATGCTCCTTGACCACTGTCACCCTAATTCCCCATGACGTCTCGCCTCACTGTCTTCCAAGGCCACTCTCATCAAAATGCTCCATGATCTGTGTCAGCACAATATTGCATGACACTTGTCATCACAATGCTCCATGATGCCTGTCATCACAATGCTCCATGAATTTGTTATCACAATGCTCCAGGACCAGTTTCATCACAATACTCCATCCCCCTTTTCATCACAGTGCACAATGAAACCTTTCATTACAATGCTCCATGACACTTGTCATCACAATGCTCAACGGCCTTTATCGTCACAATGCTCCCAGGCACTTTTCATCACGATGTTCCATGAAAACTTACATCACTTTGCTCCACGACCATTGTCATCACAATAGTCCATACCCTTGTCAACACAATGCTGCATAATCCCTGTCATCACAATTCTCCTTGACTGCTGTCATCACGATAATCCAGGACAATTTTCATAACAATGGTTCATTCCCCCAGTCATCTCAGTGCTCCATGATACCTTTCATCACAATTCCTAGATGATCAATGTCATCACAAGGCCCCATGACACCTGTCATCACAATTCGCTATGACCCTTGTCATCACAATACTCGATGAACCGTGTCATCACAGTGTTCCAGGGCACATGTCATCACAATGATCCATGACGACTTTCATCACAATGCTCCAATACACCTGTCATCACAATGCTCCATGGCCCCTGTTATCATATTGCTCCATGATCACTTTCATCACAATGATCCATGACCAATGTCACCACCATTCCTAATGACGCCTGTCATCTCAATGCTCCATGGCACCTTCATCACAATGCTCCATGAACCCATTCATCACAATGTTCCCTGTCCTTTTCATCACAATGTTCCATGGGCCCTGTCATCACAATGCTCCATGCGCTTGTCATCAAAATGCTCCAGAACTCTTGTCATCATAATGCTCCATGCCAGTCTCATCAAAATGCCCCATGACACTTGTCATCACAATGCTCCACGTCATTTGTCATCACAATGCTCCATGACCCTTGTCATAACAATGGTCCATGGCCTTGTCATCACAATGTTCCATGGCCTCTGACATCACTATGCTCTATGGTTTTTCTCATCACAATGCTCTTTGACCCCTGTCATCACAATGCTTGATGACCATTGTCATCACAATGCTCCAAGAACCCTGTCATCACAATGCTCCATGCCGTTGACATCACAATGCTCCATGGCCCTTGTAATTAGAATGCTCCATGCCCTTGTCATCACAATGCTCCAGAACACTTGTGATCATAATACGCCTTTCCTGTGTCATCCCATTGCTCAATGACCCTTGTCATCAAAATATTCCTTGTCCTTTGTCATCACAGTGCTCCATGATACCTTTAATCAAAATTCTACATGACAACTGTCATCACAATGCAAGATGACCAATGTCATCACAAGGCCCCATGACACGTGTCATCACAATTCGCCTTGGCCCTGGACATCTCAATGCTGTATGAACCGTGTCATCACTAGGTTCCAGGACACTTGTCATCACAATGCTCCATGAACTCTGTTATCTCAATGTTCCATGGCCTTTGTATTCACAATGCTCCATTGTCCTGATAATCGCATTGCTCCATGAACACTTTCATCACAATGCTCCTTGACCACTGTCACCCTAATTCCCCATGACGTCTCGCCTCACTGTCTTCCAAGGCCACTCTCATCAAAATGCTCCATGATCTGTGTCAGCACAATATTGCATGACACTTGTCATCACAATGCTCCATGATGCCTGTCATCACAATGCTCCATGAATTTGTTATCACAATGCTCCAGGACCAGTTTCATCACAATACTCCATCCCCCTTTTCATCACAGTGCACAATGAAACCTTTCATTACAGTGCTCCATGACACTTGTCATCACAATGCTCAACGGCCTTTATCGTCACAATGCTCCCAGGCACTTTTCATCACGATGTTCCATGAAAACTTACATCACTTTGCTCCACGACCATTGTCATCACAATAGTCCATACCCTTGTCAACACAATGCTGCATAATCCCTGTCATCACAATTCTCCTTGACTGCTGTCATCACGATAATCCAGGACAATTTTCATAACAATGGTTCATTCCCCCAGTCATCTCAGTGCTCCATGATACCTTTCATCACAATTCCTAGATGATCAATGTCATCACAAGGCCCCATGACACCTGTCATCACAATTCGCTATGACCCTTGTCATCACAATACTCGATGAACCGTGTCATCACAGTGTTCCAGGGCACATGTCATCACAATGATCCATGACGACTTTCATCACAATGCTCCAATACACCTGTCATCACAATGCTCCATGGCCCCTGTTATCATATTGCTCCATGATCACTTTCATCACAATGATCCATGACCAATGTCACCACCATTCCTAATGACGCCTGTCATCTCAATGCTCCATGGCACCTTCATCACAATGCTCCATGAACCCATTCATCACAATGTTCCCTGTCCTTTTCATCACAATGTTCCATGGGCCCTGTCATCACAATGCTCCATGCGCTTGTCATCAAAATGCTCCAGAACTCTTGTCATCATAATGCTCCATGCCAGTCTCATCAAAATGCCCCATGACACTTGTCATCACAATGCTCCACGTCATTTGTCATCACAATGCTCCATGACCCTTGTCATAACAATGGTCCATGGCCTTGTCATCACAATGTTCCATGGCCTCTGACATCACTATGCTCTATGGTTTTTCTCATCACAATGCTCTTTGACCCCTGTCACCACAATGCTTGATGACCATTGTCATCACAATGCTCCAAGAACCCTGTCATCACAATGCTCCATGCCGTTGACATCACAATGCTCCATGGCCCTTGTAATTAGAATGCTCCATGCCCTTGTCATCACAATGCTCCAGAACACTTGTGATCATAATACGCCTTTCCTGTGTCATCACATTGCTCAATGACCCTTGTCATCAAAATATTCCTTGTCCTTTGTCATCACAGTGCTCCATGATACCTTTAATCAAAATTCTACATGACAACTGTCATCACAATGCAAGATGACCAATGTCATCACAAGGCCCCATGACACGTGTCATCACAATTCGCCTTGGCCCTGGACATCTCAATGCTGTATGAACCGTGTCATCACTAGGTTCCAGGACACTTGTCATCACAATGCTCCATGAACTCTGTTATCTCAATGTTCCATGGCCTTTGTATTCACAATGCTCCATTGTCCTGATAATCGCATTGCTCCATGAACACTTTCATCACAATGCTCCTTGACCACTGTCACCCTAATTCCCCATGACGTCTCGCCTCACTGTCTTCCAAGGCCACTCTCATCAAAATGCTCCATGATCTGTGTCAGCACAATATTGCATGACACTTGTCATCACAATGCTCCATGATGCCTGTCATCACAATGCTCCATGAATTTGTTATCACAATGCTCCAGGACCAGTTTCATCACAATACTCCATCCCCCTTTTCATCACAGTGCACAATGAAACCTTTCATTACAATGCTCCATGACACTTGTCATCACAATGCTCAACGGCCTTTATCGTCACAATGCTCCCAGGCACTTTTCATCACGATGTTCCATGAAAACTTACATCACTTTGCTCCACGACCATTGTCATCACAATAGTCCATACCCTTGTCAACACAATGCTGCATAATCCCTGTCATCACAATTCTCCTTGACTGCTGTCATCACAATAATCCAGGACAATTTTCATAACAATGGTTCATTCCCCCAGTCATCTCAGTGCTCCATGATACCTTTCATCACAATTCCTAGATGATCAATGTCATCACAAGGCCCCATGACACCTGTCATCACAATTCGCTATGACCCTTGTCATCACAATACTCGATGAACCGTGTCATCACAGTGTTCCAGGGCACATGTCATCACAATGATCCATGACGACTTTCATCACAATGCTCCAATACACCTGTCATCACAATGCTCCATGGCCCCTGTTATCATATTGCTCCATGATCACTTTCATCACAATGATCCATGACCAATGTCATCACCATTCCTAATGACGCCTGTCATCTCAATGCTCCATGGCACCTTCATCACAATGCTCCATGAACCCATTCATCACAATGTTCCCTGTCCTTTTCATCACAATGTTCCATGGGCCCTGTCATCACAATGCTCCATGCGCTTGTCATCAAAATGCTCCAGAACTCTTGTCATCATAATGCTCCATGCCAGTCTCATCAAAATGCCCCATGACACTTGTCATCACAATGCTCCACGTCATTTGTCATCACAATGCTCCATGACCCTTGTCATAACAATGGTCCATGGCCTTGTCATCACAATGTTCCATGGCCTCTGACATCACTATGCTCTATGGTTTTTCTCATCACAATGCTCTTTGACCCCTGTCACCACAATGCTTGATGACCATTGTCATCACAATGCTCCAAGAACCCTGTCATCACAATGCTCCATGCCGTTGACATCACAATGCTCCATGGCCCTTGTAATTAGAATGCTCCATGCCCTTGTCATCACAATGCTCCAGAACACTTATGATCATTATACGCCTTTCCTGTGTCATCCCATTGCTCAATGACCCTTGTCATCAAAATATTCCTTGTCCTTTGTCATCACAGTGCTCCATGATACCTTTAATCAAAATTCTACATGACAACTGTCATCACAATGCAAGATGACCAATGTCATCACAAGGCCCCATGACACGTGTCATCACAATTCGCCTTGGCCCTGGACATCTCAATGCTGTATGAACCGTGTCATCACTAGGTTCCAGGACACTTGTCATCACAATGCTCCATGAACTCTGTTATCTCAATGTTCCATGGCCTTTGTATTCACAATGCTCCATTGTCCTGATAATCGCATTGCTCCATGAACACTTTCATCACAATGCTCCTTGACCACTGTCACCCTAATTCCCCATGACGTCTCGCCTCACTGTCTTCCAAGGCCACTCTCATCAAAATGCTCCATGATCTGTGTCAGCACAATATTGCATGACACTTGTCATCACAATGCTCCATGATGCCTGTCATCACAATGCTCCATGAATTTGTTATCACAATGCTCCAGGACCAGTTTCATCACAATACTCCATCCCCCTTTTCATCACAGTGCACAATGAAACCTTTCATTACAATGCTCCATGACACTTGTCATCACAATGCTCAACGGCCTTTATCGTCACAATGCTCCCAGGCACTTTTCATCACGATGTTCCATGAAAACTTACATCACTTTGCTCCACGACCATTGTCATCACAATAGTCCATACCCTTGTCAACACAATGCTGCATAATCCCTGTCATCACAATTCTCCTTGACTGCTGTCATCACGATAATCCAGGACAATTTTCATAACAATGGTTCATTCCCCCAGTCATCTCAGTGCTCCATGATACCTTTCATCACAATTCCTAGATGATCAATGTCATCACAAGGCCCCATGACACCTGTCATCACAATTCGCTATGACCCTTGTCATCACAATACTCGATGAACCGTGTCATCACAGTGTTCCAGGGCACATGTCATCACAATGATCCATGACGACTTTCATCACAATGCTCCAATACACCTGTCATCACAATGCTCCATGGCCCCTGTTATCATATTGCTCCATGATCACTTTCATCACAATGATCCATGACCAATGTCATCACCATTCCTAATGACGCCTGTCATCTCAATGCTCCATGGCACCTTCATCACAATGCTCCATGAACCCATTCATCACAATGTTCCCTGTCCTTTTCATCACAATGTTCCATGGGCCCTGTCATCACAATGCTCCATGCGCTTGTCATCAAAATGCTCCAGAACTCTTGTCATCATAATGCTCCATGCCAGTCTCATCAAAATGCCCCATGACACTTGTCATCACAATGCTCCACGTCATTTGTCATCACAATGCTCCATGACCCTTGTCATAACAATGGTCCATGGCCTTGTCATCACAATGTTCCATGGCCTCTGACATCACTATGCTCTATGGTTTTTCTCATCACAATGCTCTTTGACCCCTGTCACCACAATGCTTGATGACCATTGTCATCACAATGCTCCAAGAACCCTGTCATCACAATGCTCCATGCCGTTGACATCACAATGCTCCATGGCCCTTGTAATTAGAATGCTCCATGCCCTTGTCATCACAATGCTCCAGAACACTTGTGATCATAATACGCCTTTCCTGTGTCATCCCATTGCTCAATGACCCTTGTCATCAAAATATTCCTTGTCCTTTGTCATCACAGTGCTCCATGATACCTTTAATCAAAATTCTACATGACAACTGTCATCACAGTGCAAGATGACCAATGTCATCACAAGGCCCCATGACACGTGTCATCACAATTCGCCTTGGCCCTGGACATCTCAATGCTGTATGAACCGTGTCATCACTAGGTTCCAGGACACTTGTCATCACAATGCTCCATGAACTCTGTTATCTCAATGTTCCATGGCCTTTGTATTCACAATGCTCCATTGTCCTGATAATCGCATTGCTCCATGAACACTTTCATCACAATGCTCCTTGACCACTGTCACCCTAATTCCCCATGACGTCTCGCCTCACTGTCTTCCAAGGCCACTCTCATCAAAATGCTCCATGATCTGTGTCAGCACAATATTGCATGACACTTGTCATCACAATGCTCCATGATGCCTGTCATCACAATGCTCCATGAATTTGTTATCACAATGCTCCAGGACCAGTTTCATCACAATACTCCATCCCCCTTTTCATCACAGTGCACAATGAAACCTTTCATTACAATGCTCCATGACACTTGTCATCACAATGCTCAACGGCCTTTATCGTCACAATGCTCCCAGGCACTTTTCATCACGATGTTCCATGAAAACTTACATCACTTTGCTCCACGACCATTGTCATCACAATAGTCCATACCCTTGTCAACACAATGCTGCATAATCCCTGTCATCACAATTCTCCTTGACTGCTGTCATCACGATAATCCAGGACAATTTTCATAACAATGGTTCATTCCCCCAGTCATCTCAGTGCTCCATGATACCTTTCATCACAATTCCTAGATGATCAATGTCATCACAAGGCCCCATGACACCTGTCATCACAATTCGCTATGACCCTTGTCATCACAATACTCGATGAACCGTGTCATCACAGTGTTCCAGGGCACATGTCATCACAATGATCCATGACGACTTTCATCACAATGCTCCAATACACCTGTCATCACAATGCTCCATGGCCCCTGTTATCATATTGCTCCATGATCACTTTCATCACAATGATCCATGACCAATGTCACCACCATTCCTAATGACGCCTGTCATCTCAATGCTCCATGGCACCTTCATCACAATGCTCCATGAACCCATTCATCACAATGTTCCCTGTCCTTTTCATCACAATGTTCCATGGGCCCTGTCATCACAATGCTCCATGCGCTTGTCATCAAAATGCTCCAGAACTCTTGTCATCATAATGCTCCATGCCAGTCTCATCAAAATGCCCCATGACACTTGTCATCACAATGCTCCACGTCATTTGTCATCACAATGCTCCATGACCCTTGTCATAACAATGGTCCATGGCCTTGTCATCACAATGTTCCATGGCCTCTGACATCACTATGCTCTATGGTTTTTCTCATCACAATGCTCTTTGACCCCTGTCATCACAATGCTTGATGACCATTGTCATCACAATGCTCCAAGAACCCTGTCATCACAATGCTCCATGCCGTTGACATCACAATGCTCCATGGCCCTTGTAATTAGAATGCTCCATGCCCTTGTCATCACAATGCTCCAGAACACTTGTGATCATAATACGCCTTTCCTGTGTCATCCCATTGCTCAATGACCCTTGTCATCAAAATATTCCTTGTCCTTTGTCATCACAGTGCTCCATGATACCTTTAATCAAAATTCTACATGACAACTGTCATCACAATGCAAGATGACCAATGTCATCACAAGGCCCCATGACACGTGTCATCACAATTCGCCTTGGCCCTGGACATCTCAATGCTGTATGAACCGTGTCATCACTAGGTTCCAGGACACTTGTCATCACAATGCTCCATGAACTCTGTTATCTCAATGTTCCATGGCCTTTGTATTCACAATGCTCCATTGTCCTGATAATCGCATTGCTCCATGAACACTTTCATCACAATGCTCCTTGACCACTGTCACCCTAATTCCCCATGACGTCTCGCCTCACTGTCTTCCAAGGCCACTCTCATCAAAATGCTCCATGATCTGTGTCAGCACAATATTGCATGACACTTGTCATCACAATGCTCCATGTTGCCTGTCATCACAATGCTCCATGAATTTGTTATCACAATGCTCCAGGACCAGTTTCATCACAATACTCCATCCCCCTTTTCATCACAGTGCACAATGAAACCTTTCATTACAGTGCTCCATGACACTTGTCATCACAATGCTCAACGGCCTTTATCGTCACAATGCTCCCAGGCACTTTTCATCACGATGTTCCATGAAAACTTACATCACTTTGCTCCACGACCATTGTCATCACAATAGTCCATACCCTTGTCAACACAATGCTGCATAATCCCTGTCATCACAATTCTCCTTGACTGCTGTCATCACGATAATCCAGGACAATTTTCATAACAATGGTTCATTCCCCCAGTCATCTCAGTGCTCCATGATACCTTTCATCACAATTCCTAGATGATCAATGTCATCACAAGGCCCCATGACACCTGTCATCACAATTCGCTATGACCCTTGTCATCACAATACTCGATGAACCGTGTCATCACAGTGTTCCAGGGCACATGTCATCACAATGATCCATGACGACTTTCATCACAATGCTCCAATACACCTGTCATCACAATGCTCCATGGCCCCTGTTATCATATTGCTCCATGATCACTTTCATCACAATGATCCATGACCAATGTCACCACCATTCCTAATGACGCCTGTCATCTCAATGCTCCATGGCACCTTCATCACAATGCTCCATGAACCCATTCATCACAATGTTCCCTGTCCTTTTCATCACAATGTTCCATGGGCCCTGTCATCACAATGCTCCATGCGCTTGTCATCAAAATGCTCCAGAACTCTTGTCATCATAATGCTCCATGCCAGTCTCATCAAAATGCCCCATGACACTTGTCATCACAATGCTCCACGTCATTTGTCATCACAATGCTCCATGACCCTTGTCATAACAATGGTCCATGGCCTTGTCATCACAATGTTCCATGGCCTCTGACATCACTATGCTCTATGGTTTTTCTCATCACAATGCTCTTTGACCCCTGTCACCACAATGCTTGATGACCATTGTCATCACAATGCTCCAAGAACCCTGTCATCACAATGCTCCATGCCGTTGACATCACAATGCTCCATGGCCCTTGTAATTAGAATGCTCCATGCCCTTGTCATCACAATGCTCCAGAACACTTGTGATCATAATACGCCTTTCCTGTGTCATCACATTGCTCAATGACCCTTGTCATCAAAATATTCCTTGTCCTTTGTCATCACAGTGCTCCATGATACCTTTAATCAAAATTCTACATGACAACTGTCATCACAATGCAAGATGACCAATGTCATCACAAGGCCCCATGACACGTGTCATCACAATTCGCCTTGGCCCTGGACATCTCAATGCTGTATGAACCGTGTCATCACTAGGTTCCAGGACACTTGTCATCACAATGCTCCATGAACTCTGTTATCTCAATGTTCCATGGCCTTTGTATTCACAATGCTCCATTGTCCTGATAATCGCATTGCTCCATGAACACTTTCATCACAATGCTCCTTGACCACTGTCACCCTAATTCCCCATGACGTCTCGCCTCACTGTCTTCCAAGGCCACTCTCATCAAAATGCTCCATGATCTGTGTCAGCACAATATTGCATGACACTTGTCATCACAATGCTCCATGATGCCTGTCATCACAATGCTCCATGAATTTGTTATCACAATGCTCCAGGACCAGTTTCATCACAATACTCCATCCCCCTTTCCATCACAGTGCACAATGAAACCTTTCATTACAATGCTCCATGACACTTGTCATCACAATGCTCAACGGCCTTTATCGTCACAATGCTCCCAGGCACTTTTCATCACGATGTTCCATGAAAACTTACATCACTTTGCTCCACGACCATTGTCATCACAATAGTCCATACCCTTGTCAACACAATGCTGCATAATCCCTGTCATCACAATTCTCCTTGACTGCTGTCATCACAATAATCCAGGACAATTTTCATAACAATGGTTCATTCCCCCAGTCATCTCAGTGCTCCATGATACCTTTCATCACAATTCCTAGATGATCAATGTCATCACAAGGCCCCATGACACCTGTCATCACAATTCGCTATGACCCTTGTCATCACAATACTCGATGAACCGTGTCATCACAGTGTTCCAGGGCACATGTCATCACAATGATCCATGACGACTTTCATCACAATGCTCCAATACACCTGTCATCACAATGCTCCATGGCCCCTGTTATCATATTGCTCCATGATCACTTTCATCACAATGATCCATGACCAATGTCATCACCATTCCTAATGACGCCTGTCATCTCAATGCTCCATGGCACCTTCATCACAATGCTCCATGAACCCATTCATCACAATGTTCCCTGTCCTTTTCATCACAATGTTCCATGGGCCCTGTCATCACAATGCTCCATGCGCTTGTCATCAAAATGCTCCAGAACTCTTGTCATCATAATGCTCCATGCCAGTCTCATCAAAATGCCCCATGACACTTGTCATCACAATGCTCCACGTCATTTGTCATCACAATGCTCCATGACCCTTGTCATAACAATGGTCCATGGCCTTGTCATCACAATGTTCCATGGCCTCTGACATCACTATGCTCTATGGTTTTTCTCATCACAATGCTCTTTGACCCCTGTCACCACAATGCTTGATGACCATTGTCATCACAATGCTCCAAGAACCCTGTCATCACAATGCTCCATGCCGTTGACATCACAATGCTCCATGGCCCTTGTAATTAGAATGCTCCATGCCCTTGTCATCACAATGCTCCAGAACACTTGTGATCATAATACGCCTTTCCTGTGTCATCCCATTGCTCAATGACCCTTGTCATCAAAATATTCCTTGTCCTTTGTCATCACAGTGCTCCATGATACCTTTAATCAAAATTCTACATGACAACTGTCATCACAATGCAAGATGACCAATGTCATCACAAGGCCCCATGACACGTGTCATCACAATTCGCCTTGGCCCTGGACATCTCAATGCTGTATGAACCGTGTCATCACTAGGTTCCAGGACACTTGTCATCACAATGCTCCATGAACTCTGTTATCTCAATGTTCCATGGCCTTTGTATTCACAATGCTCCATTGTCCTGATAATCGCATTGCTCCATGAACACTTTCATCACAATGCTCCTTGACCACTGTCACCCTAATTCCCCATGACGTCTCGCCTCACTGTCTTCCAAGGCCACTCTCATCAAAATGCTCCATGATCTGTGTCAGCACAATATTGCATGACACTTGTCATCACAATGCTCCATGATGCCTGTCATCACAATGCTCCATGAATTTGTTATCACAATGCTCCAGGACCAGTTTCATCACAATACTCCATCCCCCTTTTCATCACAGTGCACAATGAAACCTTTCATTACAATGCTCCATGACACTTGTCATCACAATGCTCAACGGCCTTTATCGTCACAATGCTCCCAGGCACTTTTCATCACGATGTTCCATGAAAACTTACATCACTTTGCTCCACGACCATTGTCATCACAATAGTCCATACCCTTGTCAACACAATGCTGCATAATCCCTGTCATCACAATTCTCCTTGACTGCTGTCATCACGATAATCCAGGACAATTTTCATAACAATGGTTCATTCCCCCAGTCATCTCAGTGCTCCATGATACCTTTCATCACAATTCCTAGATGATCAATGTCATCACAAGGCCCCATGACACCTGTCATCACAATTCGCTATGACCCTTGTCATCACAATACTCGATGAACCGTGTCATCACAGTGTTCCAGGGCACATGTCATCACAATGATCCATGACGACTTTCATCACAATGCTCCAATACACCTGTCATCACAATGCTCCATGGCCCCTGTTATCATATTGCTCCATGATCACTTTCATCACAATGATCCATGACCAATGTCATCACCATTCCTAATGACGCCTGTCATCTCAATGCTCCATGGCACCTTCATCACAATGCTCCATGAACCCATTCATCACAATGTTCCCTGTCCTTTTCATCACAATGTTCCATGGGCCCTGTCATCACAATGCTCCATGCGCTTGTCATCAAAATGCTCCAGAACTCTTGTCATCATAATGCTCCATGCCAGTGTCATCAAAATGCCCCATGACACTTGTCATCACAATGCTCCACGTCATTTGTCATCACAATGCTCCATGACCCTTGTCATAACAATGGTCCATGGCCTTGTCATCACAATGTTCCATGGCCTCTGACATCACTATGCTCTATGGTTTTTCTCATCACAATGCTCTTTGACCCCTGTCACCACAATGCTTGATGACCATTGTCATCACAATGCTCCAAGAACCCTGTCATCACAATGCTCCATGCCGTTGACATCACAATGCTCCATGGCCCTTGTAATTAGAATGCTCCATGCCCTTGTCATCACAATGCTCCAGAACACTTGTGATCATAATACGCCTTTCCTGTGTCATCCCATTGCTCAATGACCCTTGTCATCAAAATATTCCTTGTCCTTTGTCATCACAGTGCTCCATGATACCTTTAATCAAAATTCTACATGACAACTGTCATCACAGTGCAAGATGACCAATGTCATCACAAGGCCCCATGACACGTGTCATCACAATTCGCCTTGGCCCTGGACATCTCAATGCTGTATGAACCGTGTCATCACTAGGTTCCAGGACACTTGTGATCACAATGCTCCATGAACTCTGTTATCTCAATGTTCCATGGCCTTTGTATTCACAATGCTCCATTGTCCTGATAATCGCATTGCTCCATGAACACTTTCATCACAATGCTCCTTGACCACTGTCACCCTAATTCCCCATGACGTCTCGCCTCACTGTCTTCCAAGGCCACTCTCATCAAAATGCTCCATGATCTGTGTCAGCACAATATTGCATGACACTTGTCATCACAATGCTCCATGATGCCTGTCATCACAATGCTCCATGAATTTGTTATCACAATGCTCCAGGACCAGTTTCATCACAATACTCCATCCCCCTTTTCATCACAGTGCACAATGAAACCTTTCATTACAATGCTCCATGACACTTGTCATCACAATGCTCAACGGCCTTTATCGTCACAATGCTCCCAGGCACTTTTCATCACGATGTTCCATGAAAACTTACATCACTTTGCTCCACGACCATTGTCATCACAATAGTCCATACCCTTGTCAACACAATGCTGCATAATCCCTGTCATCACAATTCTCCTTGACTGCTGTCATCACGATAATCCAGGACAATTTTCATAACAATGGTTCATTCCCCCAGTCATCTCAGTGCTCCATGATACCTTTCATCACAATTCCTAGATGATCAATGTCATCACAAGGCCCCATGACACCTGTCATCACAATTCGCTATGACCCTTGTCATCACAATACTCGATGAACCGTGTCATCACAGTGTTCCAGGGCACATGTCATCACAATGATCCATGACGACTTTCATCACAATGCTCCAATACACCTGTCATCACAATGCTCCATGGCCCCTGTTATCATATTGCTCCATGATCACTTTCATCACAATGATCCATGACCAATGTCATCACCATTCCTAATGACGCCTGTCATCTCAATGCTCCATGGCACCTTCATCACAATGCTCCATGAACCCATTCATCACAATGTTCCCTGTCCTTTTCATCACAATGTTCCATGGGCCCTGTCATCACAATGCTCCATGCGCTTGTCATCAAAATGCTCCAGAACTCTTGTCATCATAATGCTCCATGCCAGTCTCATCAAAATGCCCCATGACACTTGTCATCACAATGCTCCACGTCATTTGTCATCACAATGCTCCATGACCCTTGTCATAACAATGGTCCATGGCCTTGTCATCACAATGTTCCATGGCCTCTGACATCACTATGCTCTATGGTTTTTCTCATCACAATGCTCTTTGACCCCTGTCACCACAATGCTTGATGACCATTGTCATCACAATGCTCCAAGAACCCTGTCATCACAATGCTCCATGCCGTTGACATCACAATGCTCCATGGCCCTTGTAATTAGAATGCTCCATGCCCTTGTCATCACAATGCTCCAGAACACTTGTGATCATAATACGCCTTTCCTGTGTCATCCCATTGCTCAATGACCCTTGTCATCAAAATATTCCTTGTCCTTTGTCATCACAGTGCTCCATGATACCTTTAATCAAAATTCTACATGACAACTGTCATCACAGTGCAAGATGACCAATGTCATCACAAGGCCCCATGACACGTGTCATCACAATTCGCCTTGGCCCTGGACATCTCAATGCTGTATGAACCGTGTCATCACTAGGTTCCAGGACACTTGTGATCACAATGCTCCATGAACTCTGTTATCTCAATGTTCCATGGCCTTTGTATTCACAATGCTCCATTGTCCTGATAATCGCATTGCTCCATGAACACTTTCATCACAATGCTCCTTGACCACTGTCACCCTAATTCCCCATGACGTCTCGCCTCACTGTCTTCCAAGGCCACTCTCATCAAAATGCTCCATGATCTGTGTCAGCACAATATTGCATGACACTTGTCATCACAATGCTCCATGATGCCTGTCATCACAATGCTCCATGAATTTGTTATCACAATGCTCCAGGACCAGTTTCATCACAATACTCCATCCCCCTTTTCATCACAGTGCACAATGAAACCTTTCATTACAGTGCTCCATGACACTTGTCATCACAATGCTCAACGGCCTTTATCGTCACAATGCTCCCAGGCACTTTTCATCATGATGTTCCATGAAAACTTACATCACTTTGCTCCACGACCATTGTCATCACAATAGTCCATACCCTTGTCAACACAATGCTGCATAATCCCTGTCATCACAATTCTCCTTGACTGCTGTCATCACGATAATCCAGGACAATTTTCATAACAATGGTTCATTCCCCCAGTCATCTCAGTGCTCCATGATACCTTTCATCACAATTCCTAGATGATCAATGTCATCACAAGGCCCCATGACACCTGTCATCACAATTCGCTATGACCCTTGTCATCACAATACTCGATGAACCGTGTCATCACAGTGTTCCAGGGCACATGTCATCACAATGATCCATGACGACTTTCATCACAATGCTCCAATACACCTGTCATCACAATGCTCCATGGCCCCTGTTATCATATTGCTCCATGATCACTTTCATCACAATGATCCATGACCAATGTCACCACCATTCCTAATGACGCCTGTCATCTCAATGCTCCATGGCACCTTCATCACAATGCTCCATGAACCCATTCATCACAATGTTCCCTGTCCTTTTCATCACAATGTTCCATGGGCCCTGTCATCACAATGCTCCATGCGCTTGTCATCAAAATGCTCCAGAACTCTTGTCATCATAATGCTCCATGCCAGTCTCATCAAAATGCCCCATGACACTTGTCATCACAATGCTCCACGTCATTTGTCATCACAATGCTCCATGACCCTTGTCATAACAATGGTCCATGGCCTTGTCATCACAATGTTCCATGGCCTCTGACATCACTATGCTCTATGGTTTTTCTCATCACAATGCTCTTTGACCCCTGTCATCACAATGCTTGATGACCATTGTCATCACAATGCTCCAAGAACCCTGTCATCACAATGCTCCATGCCGTTGACATCACAATGCTCCATGGCCCTTGTAATTAGAATGCTCCATGCCCTTGTCATCACAATGCTCCAGAACACTTGTGATCATAATACGCCTTTCCTGTGTCATCCCATTGCTCAATGACCCTTGTCATCAAAATATTCCTTGTCCTTTGTCATCACAGTGCTCCATGATACCTTTAATCAAAATTCTACATGACAACTGTCATCACAATGCAAGATGACCAATGTCATCACAAGGCCCCATGACACGTGTCATCACAATTCGCCTTGGCCCTGGACATCTCAATGCTGTATGAACCGTGTCATCACTAGGTTCCAGGACACTTGTCATCACAATGCTCCATGAACTCTGTTATCTCAATGTTCCATGGCCTTTGTATTCACAATGCTCCATTGTCCTGATAATCGCATTGCTCCATGAACACTTTCATCACAATGCTCCTTGACCACTGTCACCCTAATTCCCCATGACGTCTCGCCTCACTGTCTTCCAAGGCCACTCTCATCAAAATGCTCCATGATCTGTGTCAGCACAATATTGCATGACACTTGTCATCACAATGCTCCATGATGCCTGTCATCACAATGCTCCATGAATTTGTTATCACAATGCTCCAGGACCAGTTTCATCACAATACTCCATCCCCCTTTTCATCACAGTGCACAATGAAACCTTTCATTACAATGCTCCATGACACTTGTCATCACAATGCTCAACGGCCTTTATCGTCACAATGCTCCCAGGCACTTTTCATCACGATGTTCCATGAAAACTTACATCACTTTGCTCCACGACCATTGTCATCACAATAGTCCATACCCTTGTCAACACAATGCTGCATAATCCCTGTCATCACAATTCTCCTTGACTGCTGTCATCACGATAATCCAGGACAATTTTCATAACAATGGTTCATTCCCCCAGTCATCTCAGTGCTCCATGATACCTTTCATCACAATTCCTAGATGATCAATGTCATCACAAGGCCCCATGACACCTGTCATCACAATTCGCTATGACCCTTGTCATCACAATACTCGATGAACCGTGTCATCACAGTGTTCCAGGGCACATGTCATCACAATGATCCATGACGACTTTCATCACAATGCTCCAATACACCTGTCATCACAATGCTCCATGGCCCCTGTTATCATATTGCTCCATGATCACTTTCATCACAATGATCCATGACCAATGTCACCACCATTCCTAATGACGCCTGTCATCTCAATGCTCCATGGCACCTTCATCACAATGCTCCATGAACCCATTCATCACAATGTTCCCTGTCCTTTTCATCACAATGTTCCATGGGCCCTGTCATCACAATGCTCCATGCGCTTGTCATCAAAATGCTCCAGAACTCTTGTCATCATAATGCTCCATGCCAGTCTCATCAAAATGCCCCATGACACTTGTCATCACAATGCTCCACGTCATTTGTCATCACAATGCTCCATGACCCTTGTCATAACAATGGTCCATGGCCTTGTCATCACAATGTTCCATGGCCTCTGACATCACTATGCTCTATGGTTTTTCTCATCACAATGCTCTTTGACCCCTGTCACCACAATGCTTGATGACCATTGTCATCACAATGCTCCAAGAACCCTGTCATCACAATGCTCCATGCCGTTGACATCACAATGCTCCATGGCCCTTGTAATTAGAATGCTCCATGCCCTTGTCATCACAATGCTCCAGAACACTTGTGATCATAATACGCCTTTCCTGTGTCATCCCATTGCTCAATGACCCTTGTCATCAAAATATTCCTTGTCCTTTGTCATCACAGTGCTCCATGATACCTTTAATCAAAATTCTACATGACAACTGTCATCACAGTGCAAGATGACCAATGTCATCACAAGGCCCCATGACACGTGTCATCACAATTCGCCTTGGCCCTGGACATCTCAATGCTGTATGAACCGTGTCATCGCTAGGTTCCAGGACACTTGTCATCACAATGCTCCATGAACTCTGTTATCTCAATGTTCCATGGCCTTTGTATTCACAATGCTCCATTGTCCTGATAATCGCATTGCTCCATGAACACTTTCATCACAATGCTCCTTGACCACTGTCACCCTAATTCCCCATGACGTCTCGCCTCACTGTCTTCCAAGGCCACTCTCATCAAAATGCTCCATGATCTGTGTCAGCACAATATTGCATGACACTTGTCATCACAATGCTCCATGATGCCTGTCATCACAATGCTCCATGAATTTGTTATCACAATGCTCCAGGACCAGTTTCATCACAATACTCCATCCCCCTTTTCATCACAGTGCACAATGAAACCTTTCATTACAATGCTCCATGACACTTGTCATCACAATGCTCAACGGCCTTTATCGTCACAATGCTCCCAGGCACTTTTCATCACGATGTTCCATGAAAACTTACATCACTTTGCTCCACGACCATTGTCATCACAATAGTCCATACCCTTGTCAACACAATGCTGCATAATCCCTGTCATCACAATTCTCCTTGACTGCTGTCATCACGATAATCCAGGACAATTTTCATAACAATGGTTCATTCCCCCAGTCATCTCAGTGCTCCATGATACCTTTCATCACAATTCCTAGATGATCAATGTCATCACAAGGCCCCATGACACCTGTCATCACAATTCGCTATGACCCTTGTCATCACAATACTCGATGAACCGTGTCATCACAGTGTTCCAGGGCACATGTCATCACAATGATCCATGACGACTTTCATCACAATGCTCCAATACACCTGTCATCACAATGCTCCATGGCCCCTGTTATCATATTGCTCCATGATCACTTTCATCACAATGATCCATGACCAATGTCATCACCATTCCTAATGACGCCTGTCATCTCAATGCTCCATGGCACCTTCATCACAATGCTCCATGAACCCATTCATCACAATGTTCCCTGTCCTTTTCATCACAATGTTCCATGGGCCCTGTCATCACAATGCTCCATGCGCTTGTCATCAAAATGCTCCAGAACTCTTGTCATCATAATGCTCCATGCCAGTCTCATCAAAATGCCCCATGACACTTGTCATCACAATGCTCCACGTCATTTGTCATCACAATGCTCCATGACCCTTGTCATAACAATGGTCCATGGCCTTGTCATCACAATGTTCCATGGCCTCTGACATCACTATGCTCTATGGTTTTTCTCATCACAATGCTCTTTGACCCCTGTCACCACAATGCTTGATGACCATTGTCATCACAATGCTCCAAGAACCCTGTCATCACAATGCTCCATGCCGTTGACATCACAATGCTCCATGGCCCTTGTAATTAGAATGCTCCATGCCCTTGTCATCACAATGCTCCAGAACACTTGTGATCATAATACGCCTTTCCTGTGTCATCCCATTGCTCAATGACCCTTGTCATCAAAATATTCCTTGTCCTTTGTCATCACAGTGCTCCATGATACCTTTAATCAAAATTCTACATGACAACTGTCATCACAATGCAAGATGACCAATGTCATCACAAGGCCCCATGACACGTGTCATCACAATTCGCCTTGGCCCTGGACATCTCAATGCTGTATGAACCGTGTCATCACTAGGTTCCAGGACACTTGTCATCACAATGCTCCATGAACTCTGTTATCTCAATGTTCCATGGCCTTTGTATTCACAATGCTCCATTGTCCTGATAATCGCATTGCTCCATGAACACTTTCATCACAATGCTCCTTGACCACTGTCACCCTAATTCCCCATGACGTCTCGCCTCACTGTCTTCCAAGGCCACTCTCATCAAAATGCTCCATGATCTGTGTCAGCACAATATTGCATGACACTTGTCATCACAATGCTCCATGATGCCTGTCATCACAATGCTCCATGAATTTGTTATCACAATGCTCCAGGACCAGTTTCATCA
Source organism: Balaenoptera physalus (assembly GCF_965194825.1). Taxonomy (NCBI): domain Eukaryota; kingdom Metazoa; phylum Chordata; class Mammalia; order Artiodactyla; family Balaenopteridae; genus Balaenoptera; species Balaenoptera physalus. Next base: position 103,156 of record NW_028126382.1, read on the forward strand.
CAATACTCCATCCCCCTTTTCATCACAGTGCACAATGAAACCTTTCATTACAATGCTCCATGACACTTGTCATCACAATGCTCAACGGCCTTTATCATCACAATGCTCCCAGGCACTTTTCATCACGATGTTCCATGAAAACTTACATCACTTTGCTCCACGACCGTTGTCATCACAATAGTCCATACCCTTGTCAACACAATGCTGCATAATCCCTGTCATCACAATTCTCCTTGACTGCTGTCATCACGATAATCCAGGACAATTTTCATAACAATGGTTCATTCCCCCAGTCATCTCAGTGCTCCATGATACCTTTCATCACAATTCCTAGATGATCAATGTCATCACAAGGCCCCATGACACCTGTCATCACAATTCGCTATGACCCTTGTCATCACAATACTCGATGAACCGTGTCATCACAGTGTTCCAGGGCACATGTCATCACAATGATCCATGACGACTTTCATCACAATGCTCCAATACACCTGTCATCACAATGCTCCATGGCCCCTGTTATCATATTGCTCCATGATCACTTTCATCACAATGATCCATGACCAATGTCATCACCATTCCTAATGACGCCTGTCATCTCAATGCTCCATGGCACCTTCATCACAATGCTCCATGAACCCATTCATCACAATGTTCCCTGTCCTTTTCATCACAATGTTCCATGGGCCCTGTCATCACAATGCTCCATGCGCTTGTCATCAAAATGCTCCAGAACTCTTGTCATCATAATGCTCCATGCCAGTGTCATCAAAATGCCCCATGACACTTGTCATCACAATGCTCCACGTCATTTGTCATCACAATGCTCCATGACCCTTGTCATAACAATGGTCCATGGCCTTGTCATCACAATGTTCCATGGCCTCTGACATCACTATGCTCTATGGTTTTTCTCATCACAATGCTCTTTGACCCCTGTCACCACAATGCTTGATGACCATTGTCATCACAATGCTCCAAGAACCCTGTCATCACAATGCTCCATGCCGTTGACATCACAATGCTCCATGGCCCTTGTAATTAGAATGCTCCATGCCCTTGTCATCACAATGCTCCAGAACACTTGTGATCATAATACGCCTTTCCTGTGTCATCCCATTGCTCAATGACCCTTGTCATCAAAATATTCCTTGTCCTTTGTCATCACAGTGCTCCATGATACCTTTAATCAAAATTCTACATGACAACTGTCATCACAGTGCAAGATGACCAATGTCATCACAAGGCCCCATGACACGTGTCATCACAATTCGCCTTGGCCCTGGACATCTCAATGCTGTATGAACCGTGTCATCACTAGGTTCCAGGACACTTGTCATCACAATGCTCCATGAACTCTGTTATCTCAATGTTCCATGGCCTTTGTATTCACAATGCTCCATTGTCCTGATAATCGCATTGCTCCATGAACACTTTCATCACAATGCTCCTTGACCACTGTCACCCTAATTCCCCATGACGTCTCGCCTCACTGTCTTCCAAGGCCACTCTCATCAAAATGCTCCATGATCTGTGTCAGCACAATATTGCATGACACTTGTCATCACAATGCTCCATGATGCCTGTCATCACAATGCTCCATGAATTTGTTATCACAATGCTCCAGGACCAGTTTCATCACAATACTCCATCCCCCTTTTCATCACAGTGCACAATGAAACCTTTCATTACAATGCTCCATGACACTTGTCATCACAATGCTCAACGGCCTTTATCGTCACAATGCTCCCAGGCACTTTTCATCACGATGTTCCATGAAAACTTACATCACTTTGCTCCACGACCATTGTCATCACAATAGTCCATACCCTTGTCAACACAATGCTGCATAATCCCTGTCATCACAATTCTCCTTGACTGCTGTCATCACGATAATCCAGGACAATTTTCATAACAATGGTTCATTCCCCCAGTCATCTCAGTGCTCCATGATACCTTTCATCACAATTCCTAGATGATCAATGTCATCACAAGGCCCCATGACACCTGTCATCACAATTCGCTATGACCCTTGTCATCACAATACTCGATGAACCGTGTCATCACAGTGTTCCAGGGCACATGTCATCACAATGATCCATGACGACTTTCATCACAATGCTCCAATACACCTGTCATCACAATGCTCCATGGCCCCTATTATCATATTGCTCCATGATCACTTTCATCACAATGATCCATGACCAATGTCATCACCATTCCTAATGACGCCTGTCATCTCAATGCTCCATGGCACCTTCATCACAATGCTCCATGAACCCATTCATCACAATGTTCCCTGTCCTTTTCATCACAATGTTCCATGGGCCCTGTCATCACAATGCTCCATGCGCTTGTCATCAAAATGCTCCAGAACTCTTGTCATCATAATGCTCCATGCCAGTGTCATCAAAATGCCCCATGACACTTGTCATCACAATGCTCCACGTCATTTGTCATCACAATGCTCCATGACCCTTGTCATAACAATGGTCCATGGCCTTGTCATCACAATGTTCCATGGCCTCTGACATCACTATGCTCTATGGTTTTTCTCATCACAATGCTCTTTGACCCCTGTCACCACAATGCTTGATGACCATTGTCATCACAATGCTCCAAGAACCCTGTCATCACAATGCTCCATGCCGTTGACATCACAATGCTCCATGGCCCTTGTAATTAGAATGCTCCATGCCCTTGTCATCACAATGCTCCAGAACACTTGTGATCATAATACGCCTTTCCTGTGTCATCCCATTGCTCAATGACCCTTGTCATCAAAATATTCCTTGTCCTTTGTCATCACAGTGCTCCATGATACCTTTAATCAAAATTCTACATGACAACTGTCATCACAGTGCAAGATGACCAATGTCATCACAAGGCCCCATGACACGTGTCATCACAATTCGCCTTGGCCCTGGACATCTCAATGCTGTATGAACCGTGTCATCACTAGGTTCCAGGACACTTGTCATCACAATGCTCCATGAACTCTGTTATCTCAATGTTCCATGGCCTTTGTATTCGCAATGCTCCATTGTCCTGATAATCGCATTGCTCCATGAACACTTTCATCACAATGCTCCTTGACCACTGTCACCCTAATTCCCCATGACGTCTCGCCTCACTGTCTTCCAAGGCCACTCTCATCAAAATGCTCCATGATCTGTGTCAGCACAATATTGCATGACACTTGTCATCACAATGCTCCATGATGCCTGTCATCACAATGCTCCATGAATTTGTTATCACAATGCTCCAGGACCAGTTTCATCACAATACTCCATCCCCCTTTTCATCACAGTGCACAATGAAACCTTTCATTACAATGCTCCATGACACTTGTCATCACAATGCTCAACGGCCTTTATCGTCACAATGCTCCCAGGCACTTTTCATCACGATGTTCCATGAAAACTTACATCACTTTGCTCCACGACCATTGTCATCACAATAGTCCATACCCTTGTCAACACAATGCTGCATAATCCCTGTCATCACAATTCTCCTTGACTGCTGTCATCACGATAATCCAGGACAATTTTCATAACAATGGTTCATTCCCCCAGTCATCTCAGTGCTCCATGATACCTTTCATCACAATTCCTAGATGATCAATGTCATCACAAGGCCCCATGACACCTGTCATCACAATTCGCTATGACCCTTGTCATCACAATACTCGATGAACCGTGTCATCACAGTGTTCCAGGGCACATGTCATCACAATGATCCATGACGACTTTCATCACAATGCTCCAATACACCTGTCATCACAATGCTCCATGGCCCCTGTTATCATATTGCTCCATGATCACTTTCATCACAATGATCCATGACCAATGTCATCACCATTCCTAATGACGCCTGTCATCTCAATGCTCCATGGCACCTTCATCACAATGCTCCATGAACCCATTCATCACAATGTTCCCTGTCCTTTTCATCACAATGTTCCATGGGCCCTGTCATCACAATGCTCCATGCGCTTGTCATCAAAATGCTCCAGAACTCTTGTCATCATAATGCTCCATGCCAGTCTCATCAAAATGCCCCATGACACTTGTCATCACAATGCTCCACGTCATTTGTCATCACAATGCTCCATGACCCTTGTCATAACAATGGTCCATGGCCTTGTCATCACAATGTTCCATGGCCTCTGACATCACTATGCTCTATGGTTTTTCTCATCACAATGCTCTTTGACCCCTGTCACCACAATGCTTGATGACCATTGTCATCACAATGCTCCAAGAACCCTGTCATCACAATGCTCCATGCCGTTGACATCACAATGCTCCATGGCCCTTGTAATTAGAATGCTCCATGCCCTTGTCATCACAATGCTCCAGAACACTTGTGATCATAATACGCCTTTCCTGTGTCATCCCATTGCTCAATGACCCTTGTCATCAAAATATTCCTTGTCCTTTGTCATCACAGTGCTCCATGATACCTTTAATCAAAATTCTACATGACAACTGTCATCACAATGCAAGATGACCAATGTCATCACAAGGCCCCATGACACGTGTCATCACAATTCGCCTTGGCCCTGGACATCTCAATGCTGTATGAACCGTGTCATCACTAGGTTCCAGGACACTTGTCATCACAATGCTCCATGAACTCTGTTATCTCAATGTTCCATGGCCTTTGTATTCACAATGCTCCATTGTCCTGATAATCGCATTGCTCCATGAACACTTTCATCACAATGCTCCTTGACCACTGTCACCCTAATTCCCCATGACGTCTCGCCTCACTGTCTTCCAAGGCCACTCTCATCAAAATGCTCCATGATCTGTGTCAGCACAATATTGCATGACACTTGTCATCACAATGCTCCATGATGCCTGTCATCACAATGCTCCATGAATTTGTTATCACAATGCTCCAGGACCAGTTTCATCACAATACTCCATCCCCCTTTTCATCACAGTGCACAATGAAACCTTTCATTACAATGCTCCATGACACTTGTCATCACAATGCTCAACGGCCTTTATCGTCACAATGCTCCCAGGCACTTTTCATCACGATGTTCCATGAAAACTTACATCACTTTGCTCCACGACCATTGTCATCACAATAGTCCATACCCTTGTCAACACAATGCTGCATAATCCCTGTCATCACAATTCTCCTTGACTGCTGTCATCACGATAATCCAGGACAATTTTCATAACAATGGTTCATTCCCCCAGTCATCTCAGTGCTCCATGATACCTTTCATCACAATTCCTAGATGATCAATGTCATCACAAGGCCCCATGACACCTGTCATCACAATTCGCTATGACCCTTGTCATCACAATACTCGATGAACCGTGTCATCACAGTGTTCCAGGGCACATGTCATCACAATGATCCATGACGACTTTCATCACAATGCTCCAATACACCTGTCATCACAATGCTCCATGGCCCCTGTTATCATATTGCTCCATGATCACTTTCATCACAATGATCCATGACCAATGTCATCACCATTCCTAATGACGCCTGTCATCTCAATGCTCCATGGCACCTTCATCACAATGCTCCATGAACCCATTCATCACAATGTTCCCTGTCCTTTTCATCACAATGTTCCATGGGCCCTGTCATCACAATGCTCCATGCGCTTGTCATCAAAATGCTCCAGAACTCTTGTCATCATAATGCTCCATGCCAGTGTCATCAAAATGCCCCATGACACTTGTCATCACAATGCTCCACGTCATTTGTCATCACAATGCTCCATGACCCTTGTCATAACAATGGTCCATGGCCTTGTCATCACAATGTTCCATGGCCTCTGACATCACTATGCTCTATGGTTTTTCTCATCACAATGCTCTTTGACCCCTGTCACCACAATGCTTGATGACCATTGTCATCACAATGCTCCAAGAACCCTGTCATCACAATGCTCCATGCCGTTGACATCACAATGCTCCATGGCCCTTGTAATTAGAATGCTCCATGCCCTTGTCATCACAATGCTCCAGAACACTTGTGATCATAATACGCCTTTCCTGTGTCATCCCATTGCTCAATGACCCTTGTCATCAAAATATTCCTTGTCCTTTGTCATCACAGTGCTCCATGATACCTTTAATCAAAATTCTACATGACAACTGTCATCACAGTGCAAGATGACCAATGTCATCACAAGGCCCCATGACACGTGTCATCACAATTCGCCTTGGCCCTGGACATCTCAATGCTGTATGAACCGTGTCATCACTAGGTTCCAGGACACTTGTCATCACAATGCTCCATGAACTCTGTTATCTCAATGTTCCATGGCCTTTGTATTCACAATGCTCCATTGTCCTGATAATCGCATTGCTCCATGAACACTTTCATCACAATGCTCCTTGACCACTGTCACCCTAATTCCCCATGACGTCTCGCCTCACTGTCTTCCAAGGCCACTCTCATCAAAATGCTCCATGATCTGTGTCAGCACAATATTGCATGACACTTGTCATCACAATGCTCCATGATGCCTGTCATCACAATGCTCCATGAATTTGTTATCACAATGCTCCAGGACCAGTTTCATCACAATACTCCATCCCCCTTTTCATCACAGTGCACAATGAAACCTTTCATTACAGTGCTCCATGACACTTGTCATCACAATGCTCAACGGCCTTTATCGTCACAATGCTCCCAGGCACTTTTCATCACGATGTTCCATGAAAACTTACATCACTTTGCTCCACGACCATTGTCATCACAATAGTCCATACCCTTGTCAACACAATGCTGCATAATCCCTGTCATCACAATTCTCCTTGACTGCTGTCATCACGATAATCCAGGACAATTTTCATAACAATGGTTCATTCCCCCAGTCATCTCAGTGCTCCATGATACCTTTCATCACAATTCCTAGATGATCAATGTCATCACAAGGCCCCATGACACCTGTCATCACAATTCGCTATGACCCTTGTCATCACAATACTCGATGAACCGTGTCATCACAGTGTTCCAGGGCACATGTCATCACAATGATCCATGACGACTTTCATCACAATGCTCCAATACACCTGTCATCACAATGCTCCATGGCCCCTGTTATCATATTGCTCCATGATCACTTTCATCACAATGATCCATGACCAATGTCACCACCATTCCTAATGACGCCTGTCATCTCAATGCTCCATGGCACCTTCATCACAATGCTCCATGAACCCATTCATCACAATGTTCCCTGTCCTTTTCATCACAATGTTCCATGGGCCCTGTCATCACAATGCTCCATGCGCTTGTCATCAAAATGCTCCAGAACTCTTGTCATCATAATGCTCCATGCCAGTCTCATCAAAATGCCCCATGACACTTGTCATCACAATGCTCCACGTCATTTGTCATCACAATGCTCCATGACCCTTGTCATAACAATGGTCCATGGCCTTGTCATCACAATGTTCCATGGCCTCTGACATCACTATGCTCTATGGTTTTTCTCATCACAATGCTCTTTGACCCCTGTCACCACAATGCTTGATGACCATTGTCATCACAATGCTCCAAGAACCCTGTCATCACAATGCTCCATGCCGTTGACATCACAATGCTCCATGGCCCTTGTAATTAGAATGCTCCATGCCCTTGTCATCACAATGCTCCAGAACACTTGTGATCATAATACGCCTTTCCTGTGTCATCCCATTGCTCAATGACCCTTGTCATCAAAATATTCCTTGTCCTTTGTCATCACAGTGCTCCATGATACCTTTAATCAAAATTCTACATGACAACTGTCATCACAATGCAAGATGACCAATGTCATCACAAGGCCCCATGACACGTGTCATCACAATTCGCCTTGGCCCTGGACATCTCAATGCTGTATGAACCGTGTCATCACTAGGTTCCAGGACACTTGTCATCACAATGCTCCATGAACTCTGTTATCTCAATGTTCCATGGCCTTTGTATTCACAATGCTCCATTGTCCTGATAATCGCATTGCTCCATGAACACTTTCATCACAATGCTCCTTGACCACTGTCACCCTAATTCCCCATGACGTCTCGCCTCACTGTCTTCCAAGGCCACTCTCATCAAAATGCTCCATGATCTGTGTCAGCACAATATTGCATGACACTTGTCATCACAATGCTCCATGATGCCTGTCATCACAATGCTCCATGAATTTGTTATCACAATGCTCCAGGACCAGTTTCATCACAATACTCCATCCCCCTTTTCATCACAGTGCACAATGAAACCTTTCATTACAATGCTCCATGACACTTGTCATCACAATGCTCAACGGCCTTTATCGTCACAATGCTCCCAGGCACTTTTCATCACGATGTTCCATGAAAACTTACATCACTTTGCTCCACGACCATTGTCATCACAATAGTCCATACCCTTGTCAACACAATGCTGCATAATCCCTGTCATCACAATTCTCCTTGACTGCTGTCATCACGATAATCCAGGACAATTTTCATAACAATGGTTCATTCCCCCAGTCATCTCAGTGCTCCATGATACCTTTCATCACAATTCCTAGATGATCAATGTCATCACAAGGCCCCATGACACCTGTCATCACAATTCGCTATGACCCTTGTCATCACAATACTCGATGAACCGTGTCATCACAGTGTTCCAGGGCACATGTCATCACAATGATCCATGACGACTTTCATCACAATGCTCCAATACACCTGTCATCACAATGCTCCATGGCCCCTGTTATCATATTGCTCCATGATCACTTTCATCACAATGATCCATGACCAATGTCACCACCATTCCTAATGACGCCTGTCATCTCAATGCTCCATGGCACCTTCATCACAATGCTCCATGAACCCATTCATCACAATGTTCCCTGTCCTTTTCATCACAATGTTCCATGGGCCCTGTCATCACAATGCTCCATGCGCTTGTCATCAAAATGCTCCAGAACTCTTGTCATCATAATGCTCCATGCCAGTCTCATCAAAATGCCCCATGACACTTGTCATCACAATGCTCCACGTCATTTGTCATCACAATGCTCCATGACCCTTGTCATAACAATGGTCCATGGCCTTGTCATCACAATGTTGCATGGCCTCTGACATCACTATGCTCTATGGTTTTTCTCATCACAATGCTCTTTGACCCCTGTCACCACAATGCTTGATGACCATTGTCATCACAATGCTCCAAGAACCCTGTCATCACAATGCTCCATGCCGTTGACATCACAATGCTCCATGGCCCTTGTAATTAGAATGCTCCATGCCCTTGTCATCACAATGCTCCAGAACACTTGTGATCATAATACGCCTTTCCTGTGTCATCCCATTGCTCAATGACCCTTGTCATCAAAATATTCCTTGTCCTTTGTCATCACAGTGCTCCATGATACCTTTAATCAAAATTCTACATGACAACTGTCATCACAATGCAAGATGACCAATGTCATCACAAGGCCCCATGACACGTGTCATCACAATTCGCCTTGGCCCTGGACATCTCAATGCTGTATGAACCGTGTCATCACTAGGTTCCAGGACACTTGTCATCACAATGCTCCATGAACTCTGTTATCTCAATGTTCCATGGCCTTTGTATTCACAATGCTCCATTGTCCTGATAATCGCATTGCTCCATGAACACTTTCATCACAATGCTCCTTGACCACTGTCACCCTAATTCCCCATGACGTCTCGCCTCACTGTCTTCCAAGGCCACTCTCATCAAAATGCTCCATGATCTGTGTCAGCACAATATTGCATGACACTTGTCATCACAATGCTCCATGATGCCTGTCATCACAATGCTCCATGAATTTGTTATCACAATGCTCCAGGACCAGTTTCATCACAATACTCCATCCCCCTTTTCATCACAGTGCACAATGAAACCTTTCATTACAGTGCTCCATGACACTTGTCATCACAATGCTCAACGGCCTTTATCGTCACAATGCTCCCAGGCACTTTTCATCACGATGTTCCATGAAAACTTACATCACTTTGCTCCACGACCATTGTCATCACAATAGTCCATACCCTTGTCAACACAATGCTGCATAATCCCTGTCATCACAATTCTCCTTGACTGCTGTCATCACGATAATCCAGGACAATTTTCATAACAATGGTTCATTCCCCCAGTCATCTCAGTGCTCCATGATACCTTTCATCACAATTCCTAGATGATCAATGTCATCACAAGGCCCCATGACACCTGTCATCACAATTCGCTATGACCCTTGTCATCACAATACTCGATGAACCGTGTCATCACAGTGTTCCAGGGCACATGTCATCACAATGATCCATGACGACTTTCATCACAATGCTCCAATACACCTGTCATCACAATGCTCCATGGCCCCTGTTATCATATTGCTCCATGATCACTTTCATCACAATGATCCATGACCAATGTCATCACCATTCCTAATGACGCCTGTCATCTCAATGCTCCATGGCACCTTCATCACAATGCTCCATGAACCCATTCATCACAATGTTCCCTGTCCTTTTCATCACAATGTTCCATGGGCCCTGTCATCACAATGCTCCATGCGCTTGTCATCAAAATGCTCCAGAACTCTTGTCATCATAATGCTCCATGCCAGTCTCATCAAAATGCCCCATGACACTTGTCATCACAATGCTCCACGTCATTTGTCATCACAATGCTCCATGACCCTTGTCATAACAATGGTCCATGGCCTTGTCATCACAATGTTCCATGGCCTCTGACATCACTATGCTCTATGGTTTTTCTCATCACAATGCTCTTTGACCCCTGTCACCACAATGCTTGATGACCATTGTCATCACAATGCTCCAAGAACCCTGTCATCACAATGCTCCATGCCGTTGACATCACAATGCTCCATGGCCCTTGTAATTAGAATGCTCCATGCCCTTGTCATCACAATGCTCCAGAACACTTGTGATCATAATACGCCTTTCCTGTGTCATCCCATTGCTCAATGACCCTTGTCATCAAAATATTCCTTGTCCTTTGTCATCACAGTGCTCCATGATACCTTTAATCAAAATTCTACATGACAACTGTCATCACAATGCAAGATGACCAATGTCATCACAAGGCCCCATGACACGTGTCATCACAATTCGCCTTGGCCCTGGACATCTCAATGCTGTATGAACCGTGTCATCACTAGGTTCCAGGACACTTGTCATCACAATGCTCCATGAACTCTGTTATCTCAATGTTCCATGGCCTTTGTGTTCACAATGCTCCATTGTCCTGATAATCGCATTGCTCCATGAACACTTTCATCACAATGCTCCTTGACCACTGTCACCCTAATTCCCCATGACGTCTCGCCTCACTGTCTTCCAAGGCCACTCTCATCAAAATGCTCCATGATCTGTGTCAGCACAATATTGCATGACACTTGTCATCACAATGCTCCATGATGCCTGTCATCACAATGCTCCATGAATTTGTTATCACAATGCTCCAGGACCAGTTTCATCACAATACTCCATCCCCCTTTTCATCACAGTGCACAATGAAACCTTTCATTACAGTGCTCCATGACACTTGTCATCACAATGCTCAACGGCCTTTATCGTCACAATGCTCCCAGGCACTTTTCATCACGATGTTCCATGAAAACTTACATCACTTTGCTCCACGACCATTGTCATCACAATAGTCCATACCCTTGTCAACACAATGCTGCATAATCCCTGTCATCACAATTCTCCTTGACTGCTGTCATCACGATAATCCAGGACAATTTTCATAACAATGGTTCATTCCCCCAGTCATCTCAGTGCTCCATGATACCTTTCATCACAATTCCTAGATGATCAATGTCATCACAAGGCCCCATGACACCTGTCATCACAATTCGCTATGACCCTTGTCATCACAATACTCGATGAACCGTGTCATCACAGTGTTCCAGGGCACATGTCATCACAATGATCCATGACGACTTTCATCACAATGCTCCAATACACCTGTCATCACAATGCTCCATGGCCCCTGTTATCATATTGCTCCATGATCACTTTCATCACAATGATCCATGACCAATGTCACCACCATTCCTAATGACGCCTGTCATCTCAATGCTCCATGGCACCTTCATCACAATGCTCCATGAACCCATTCATCACAATGTTCCCTGTCCTTTTCATCACAATGTTCCATGGGCCCTGTCATCACAATGCTCCATGCGCTTGTCATCAAAATGCTCCAGAACTCTTGTCATCATAATGCTCCATGCCAGTCTCATCAAAATGCCCCATGACACTTGTCATCACAATGCTCCACGTCATTTGTCATCACAATGCTCCATGACCCTTGTCATAACAATGGTCCATGGCCTTGTCATCACAATGTTCCATGGCCTCTGACATCACTATGCTCTATGGTTTTTCTCATCACAATGCTCTTTGACCCCTGTCACCACAATGCTTGATGACCATTGTCATCACAATGCTCCAAGAACCCTGTCATCACAATGCTCCATGCCGTTGACATCACAATGCTCCATGGCCCTTGTAATTAGAATGCTCCATGCCCTTGTCATCACAATGCTCCAGAACACTTGTGATCATAATACGCCTTTCCTGTGTCATCCCATTGCTCAATGACCCTTGTCATCAAAATATTCCTTGTCCTTTGTCATCACAGTGCTCCATGATACCTTTAATCAAAATTCTACATGACAACTGTCATCACAATGCAAGATGACCAATGTCATCACAAGGCCCCATGACACGTGTCATCACAATTCGCCTTGGCCCTGGACATCTCAATGCTGTATGAACCGTGTCATCACTAGGTTCCAGGACACTTGTCATCACAATGCTCCATGAACTCTGTTATCTCAATGTTCCATGGCCTTTGTATTCACAATGCTCCATTGTCCTGATAATCGCATTGCTCCATGAACACTTTCATCACAATGCTCCTTGACCACTGTCACCCTAATTCCCCATGACGTCTCGCCTCACTGTCTTCCAAGGCCACTCTCATCAAAATGCTCCATGATCTGTGTCAGCACAATATTGCATGACACTTGTCATCACAATGCTCCATGATGCCTGTCATCACAATGCTCCATGAATTTGTTATCACAATGCTCCAGGACCAGTTTCATCACAATACTCCATCCCCCTTTTCATCACAGTGCACAATGAAACCTTTCATTACAATGCTCCATGACACTTGTCATCACAATGCTCAACGGCCTTTATCGTCACAATGCTCCCAGGCACTTTTCATCACGATGTTCCATGAAAACTTACATCACTTTGCTCCACGACCATTGTCATCACAATAGTCCATACCCTTGTCAACACAATGCTGCATAATCCCTGTCATCACAATTCTCCTTGACTGCTGTCATCACGATAATCCAGGACAATTTTCATAACAATGGTTCATTCCCCCAGTCATCTCAGTGCTCCATGATACCTTTCATCACAATTCCTAGATGATCAATGTCATCACAAGGCCCCATGACACCTGTCATCACAATTCGCTATGACCCTTGTCATCACAATACTCGATGAACCGTGTCATCACAGTGTTCCAGGGCACATGTCATCACAATGATCCATGACGACTTTCATCACAATGCTCCAATACACCTGTCATCACAATGCTCCATGGCCCCTGTTATCATATTGCTCCATGATCACTTTCATCACAATGATCCATGACCAATGTCACCACCATTCCTAATGACGCCTGTCATCTCAATGCTCCATGGCACCTTCATCACAATGCTCCATGAACCCATTCATCACAATGTTCCCTGTCCTTTTCATCACAATGTTCCATGGGCCCTGTCATCACAATGCTCCATGCGCTTGTCATCAAAATGCTCCAGAACTCTTGTCATCATAATGCTCCATGCCAGTCTCATCAAAATGCCCCATGACACTTGTCATCACAATGCTCCACGTCATTTGTCATCACAATGCTCCATGACCCTTGTCATAACAATGGTCCATGGCCTTGTCATCACAATGTTCCATGGCCTCTGACATCACTATGCTCTATGGTTTTTCTCATCACAATGCTCTTTGACCCCTGTCACCACAATGCTTGATGACCATTGTCATCACAATGCTCCAAGAACCCTGTCATCACAATGCTCCATGCCGTTGACATCACAATGCTCCATGGCCCTTGTAATTAGAATGCTCCATGCCCTTGTCATCACAATGCTCCAGAACACTTGTGATCATAATACGCCTTTCCTGTGTCATCCCATTGCTCAATGACCCTTGTCATCAAAATATTCCTTGTCCTTTGTCATCACAGTGCTCCATGATACCTTTAATCAAAATTCTACATGACAACTGTCATCACAATGCAAGATGACCAATGTCATCACAAGGCCCCATGACACGTGTCATCACAATTCGCCTTGGCCCTGGACATCTCAATGCTGTATGAACCGTGTCATCACTAGGTTCCAGGACACTTGTCATCACAATGCTCCATGAACTCTGTTATCTCAATGTTCCATGGCCTTTGTATTCACAATGCTCCATTGTCCTGATAATCGCATTGCTCCATGAACACTTTCATCACAATGCTCCTTGACCACTGTCACCCTAATTCCCCATGACGTCTCGCCTCACTGTCTTCCAAGGCCACTCTCATCAAAATGCTCCATGATCTGTGTCAGCACAATATTGCATGACACTTGTCATCACAATGCTCCATGATGCCTGTCATCACAATGCTCCATGAATTTGTTATCACAATGCTCCAGGACCAGTTTCATCACAATACTCCATCCCCCTTTTCATCACAGTGCACAATGAAACCTTTCATTACAATGCTCCATGACACTTGTCATCACAATGCTCAACGGCCTTTATCGTCACAATGCTCCCAGGCACTTTTCATCACGATGTTCCATGAAAACTTACATCACTTTGCTCCACGACCATTGTCATCACAATAGTCCATACCCTTGTCAACACAATGCTGCATAATCCCTGTCATCACAATTCTCCTTGACTGCTGTCATCACGATAATCCAGGACAATTTTCATAACAATGGTTCATTCCCCCAGTCATCTCAGTGCTCCATGATACCTTTCATCACAATTCCTAGATGATCAATGTCATCACAAGGCCCCATGACACCTGTCATCACAATTCGCTATGACCCTTGTCATCACAATACTCGATGAACCGTGTCATCACAGTGTTCCAGGGCACATGTCATCACAATGATCCATGACGACTTTCATCACAATGCTCCAATACACCTGTCATCACAATGCTCCATGGCCCCTGTTATCATATTGCTCCATGATCACTTTCATCACAATGATCCATGACCAATGTCACCACCATTCCTAATGACGCCTGTCATCTCAATGCTCCATGGCACCTTCATCACAATGCTCCATGAACCCATTCATCACAATGTTCCCTGTCCTTTTCATCACAATGTTCCATGGGCCCTGTCATCACAATGCTCCATGCGCTTGTCATCAAAATGCTCCAGAACTCTTGTCATCATAATGCTCCATGCCAGTCTCATCAAAATGCCCCATGACACTTGTCATCACAATGCTCCACGTCATTTGTCATCACAATGCTCCATGACCCTTGTCATAACAATGGTCCATGGCCTTGTCATCACAATGTTCCATGGCCTCTGACATCACTATGCTCTATGGTTTTTCTCATCACAATGCTCTTTGACCCCTGTCACCACAATGCTTGATGACCATTGTCATCACAATGCTCCAAGAACCCTGTCATCACAATGCTCCATGCCGTTGACATCACAATGCTCCATGGCCCTTGTAATTAGAATGCTCCATGCCCTTGTCATCACAATGCTCCAGAACACTTGTGATCATAATACGCCTTTCCTGTGTCATCCCATTGCTCAATGACCCTTGTCATCAAAATATTCCTTGTCCTTTGTCATCACAGTGCTCCATGATACCTTTAATCAAAATTCTACATGACAACTGTCATCACAATGCAAGATGACCAATGTCATCACAAGGCCCCATGACACGTGTCATCACAATTCGCCTTGGCCCTGGACATCTCAATGCTGTATGAACCGTGTCATCACTAGGTTCCAGGACACTTGTCATCACAATGCTCCATGAACTCTGTTATCTCAATGTTCCATGGCCTTTGTATTCACAATGCTCCATTGTCCTGATAATCGCATTGCTCCATGAACACTTTCATCACAATGCTCCTTGACCACTGTCACCCTAATTCCCCATGACGTCTCGCCTCACTGTCTTCCAAGGCCACTCTCATCAAAATGCTCCATGATCTGTGTCAGCACAATATTGCATGACACTTGTCATCACAATGCTCCATGATGCCTGTCATCACAATGCTCCATGAATTTGTTATCACAATGCTCCAGGACCAGTTTCATCACAATACTCCATCCCCCTTTTCATCACAGTGCACAATGAAACCTTTCATTACAATGCTCCATGACACTTGTCATCACAATGCTCAACGGCCTTTATCGTCACAATGCTCCCAGGCACTTTTCATCACGATGTTCCATGAAAACTTACATCACTTTGCTCCACGACCATTGTCATCACAATAGTCCATACCCTTGTCAACACAATGCTGCATAATCCCTGTCATCACAATTCTCCTTGACTGCTGTCATCACGATAATCCAGGACAATTTTCATAACAATGGTTCATTCCCCCAGTCATCTCAGTGCTCCATGATACCTTTCATCACAATTCCTAGATGATCAATGTCATCACAAGGCCCCATGACACCTGTCATCACAATTCGCTATGACCCTTGTCATCACAATACTCGATGAACCGTGTCATCACAGTGTTCCAGGGCACATGTCATCACAATGATCCATGACGACTTTCATCACAATGCTCCAATACACCTGTCATCACAATGCTCCATGGCCCCTGTTATCATATTGCTCCATGATCACTTTCATCACAATGATCCATGACCAATGTCACCACCATTCCTAATGACGCCTGTCATCTCAATGCTCCATGGCACCTTCATCACAATGCTCCATGAACCCATTCATCACAATGTTCCCTGTCCTTTTCATCACAATGTTCCATGGGCCCTGTCATCACAATGCTCCATGCGCTTGTCATCAAAATGCTCCAGAACTCTTGTCATCATAATGCTCCATGCCAGTCTCATCAAAATGCCCCATGACACTTGTCATCACAATGCTCCACGTCATTTGTCATCACAATGCTCCATGACCCTTGTCATAACAATGGTCCATGGCCTTGTCATCACAATGTTCCATGGCCTCTGACATCACTATGCTCTATGGTTTTTCTCATCACAATGCTCTTTGACCCCTGTCACCACAATGCTTGATGACCATTGTCATCACAATGCTCCAAGAACCCTGTCATCACAATGCTCCATGCCGTTGACATCACAATGCTCCATGGCCCTTGTAATTAGAATGCTCCATGCCCTTGTCATCACAATGCTCCAGAACACTTGTGATCATAATACGCCTTTCCTGTGTCATCCCATTGCTCAATGACCCTTGTCATCAAAATATTCCTTGTCCTTTGTCATCACAGTGCTCCATGATACCTTTAATCAAAATTCTACATGACAACTGTCATCACAATGCAAGATGACCAATGTCATCACAAGGCCCCATGACACGTGTCATCACAATTCGCCTTGGCCCTGGACATCTCAATGCTGTATGAACCGTGTCATCACTAGGTTCCAGGACACTTGTCATCACAATGCTCCATGAACTCTGTTATCTCAATGTTCCATGGCCTTTGTATTCACAATGCTCCATTGTCCTGATAATCGCATTGCTCCATGAACACTTTCATCACAATGCTCCTTGACCACTGTCACCCTAATTCCCCATGACGTCTCGCCTCACTGTCTTCCAAGGCCACTCTCATCAAAATGCTCCATGATCTGTGTCAGCACAATATTGCATGACACTTGTCATCACAATGCTCCATGATGCCTGTCATCACAATGCTCCATGAATTTGTTATCACAATGCTCCAGGACCAGTTTCATCACAATACTCCATCCCCCTTTTCATCACAGTGCACAATGAAACCTTTCATTACAATGCTCCATGACACTTGTCATCACAATGCTCAACGGCCTTTATCGTCACAATGCTCCCAGGCACTTTTCATCACGATGTTCCATGAAAACTTACATCACTTTGCTCCACGACCATTGTCATCACAATAGTCCATACCCTTGTCAACACAATGCTGCATAATCCCTGTCATCACAATTCTCCTTGACTGCTGTCATCACGATAATCCAGGACAATTTTCATAACAATGGTTCATTCCCCCAGTCATCTCAGTGCTCCATGATACCTTTCATCACAATTCCTAGATGATCAATGTCATCACAAGGCCCCATGACACCTGTCATCACAATTCGCTATGACCCTTGTCATCACAATACTCGATGAACCGTGTCATCACAGTGTTCCAGGGCACATGTCATCACAATGATCCATGACGACTTTCATCACAATGCTCCAATACACCTGTCATCACAATGCTCCATGGCCCCTGTTATCATATTGCTCCATGATCACTTTCATCACAATGATCCATGACCAATGTCACCACCATTCCTAATGACGCCTGTCATCTCAATGCTCCATGGCACCTTCATCACAATGCTCCATGAACCCATTCATCACAATGTTCCCTGTCCTTTTCATCACAATGTTCCATGGGCCCTGTCATCACAATGCTCCATGCGCTTGTCATCAAAATGCTCCAGAACTCTTGTCATCATAATGCTCCATGCCAGTCTCATCAAAATGCCCCATGACACTTGTCATCACAATGCTCCACGTCATTTGTCATCACAATGCTCCATGACCCTTGTCATAACAATGGTCCATGGCCTTGTCATCACAATGTTCCATGGCCTCTGACATCACTATGCTCTATGGTTTTTCTCATCACAATGCTCTTTGACCCCTGTCACCACAATGCTTGATGACCATTGTCATCACAATGCTCCAAGAACCCTGTCATCACAATGCTCCATGCCGTTGACATCACAATGCTCCATGGCCCTTGTAATTAGAATGCTCCATGCCCTTGTCATCACAATGCTCCAGAACACTTGTGATCATAATACGCCTTTCCTGTGTCATCCCATTGCTCAATGACCCTTGTCATCAAAATATTCCTTGTCCTTTGTCATCACAGTGCTCCATGATACCTTTAATCAAAATTCTACATGACAACTGTCATCACAGTGCAAGATGACCAATGTCATCACAAGGCCCCATGACACGTGTCATCACAATTCGCCTTGGCCCTGGACATCTCAATGCTGTATGAACCGTGTCATCACTAGGTTCCAGGACACTTGTCATCACAATGCTCCATGAACTCTGTTATCTCAATGTTCCATGGCCTTTGTATTCACAATGCTCCATTGTCCTGATAATCGCATTGCTCCATGAACACTTTCATCACAATGCTCCTTGACCACTGTCACCCTAATTCCCCATGACGTCTCGCCTCACTGTCTTCCAAGGCCACTCTCATCAAAATGCTCCATGATCTGTGTCAGCACAATATTGCATGACACTTGTCATCACAATGCTCCATGATGCCTGTCATCACAATGCTCCATGAATTTGTTATCACAATGCTCCAGGACCAGTTTCATCACAATACTCCATCCCCCTTTTCATCACAGTGCACAATGAAACCTTTCATTACAGTGCTCCATGACACTTGTCATCACAATGCTCAACGGCCTTTATCGTCACAATGCTCCCAGGCACTTTTCATCACGATGTTCCATGAAAACTTACATCACTTTGCTCCACGACCATTGTCATCACAATAGTCCATACCCTTGTCAACACAATGCTGCATAATCCCTGTCATCACAATTCTCCTTGACTGCTGTCATCACGATAATCCAGGACAATTTTCATAACAATGGTTCATTCCCCCAGTCATCTCAGTGCTCCATGATACCTTTCATCACAATTCCTAGATGATCAATGTCATCACAAGGCCCCATGACACCTGTCATCACAATTCGCTATGACCCTTGTCATCACAATACTCGATGAACCGTGTCATCACAGTGTTCCAGGGCACATGTCATCACAATGATCCATGACGACTTTCATCACAATGCTCCAATACACCTGTCATCACAATGCTCCATGGCCCCTGTTATCATATTGCTCCATGATCACTTTCATCACAATGATCCATGACCAATGTCACCACCATTCCTAATGACGCCTGTCATCTCAATGCTCCATGGCACCTTCATCACAATGCTCCATGAACCCATTCATCACAATGTTCCCTGTCCTTTTCATCACAATGTTCCATGGGCCCTGTCATCACAATGCTCCATGCGCTTGTCATCAAAATGCTCCAGAACTCTTGTCATCATAATGCTCCATGCCAGTCTCATCAAAATGCCCCATGACACTTGTCATCACAATGCTCCACGTCATTTGTCATCACAATGCTCCATGACCCTTGTCATAACAATGGTCCATGGACTTGTCATCACAATGTTCCATGGCCTCTGACATCACTATGCTCTATGGTTTTTCTCATCACAATGCTCTTTGACCCCTGTCACCACAATGCTTGATGACCATTGTCATCACAATGCTCCAAGAACCCTGTCATCACAATGCTCCATGCCGTTGACATCACAATGCTCCATGGCCCTTGTAATTAGAATGCTCCATGCCCTTGTCATCACAATGCTCCAGAACACTTGTGATCATAATACGCCTTTCCTGTGTCATCCCATTGCTCAATGACCCTTGTCATCAAAATATTCCTTGTCCTTTGTCATCACAGTGCTCCATGATACCTTTAATCAAAATTCTACATGACAACTGTCATCACAATGCAAGATGACCAATGTCATCACAAGGCCCCATGACACGTGTCATCACAATTCGCCTTGGCCCTGGACATCTCAATGCTGTATGAACCGTGTCATCACTAGGTTCCAGGACACTTGTCATCACAATGCTCCATGAACTCTGTTATCTCAATGTTCCATGGCCTTTGTATTCACAATGCTCCATTGTCCTGATAATCGCATTGCTCCATGAACACTTTCATCACAATGCTCCTTGACCACTGTCACCCTAATTCCCCATGACGTCTCGCCTCACTGTCTTCCAAGGCCACTCTCATCAAAATGCTCCATGATCTGTGTCAGCACAATATTGCATGACACTTGTCATCACAATGCTCCATGATGCCTGTCATCACAATGCTCCATGAATTTGTTATCACAATGCTCCAGGACCAGTTTCATCACAATACTCCATCTCCCTTTTCATCACAGTGCACAATGAAACCTTTCATTACAGTGCTCCATGACACTTGTCATCACAATGCTCAACGGCCTTTATCGTCACAATGCTCCCAGGCACTTTTCATCACGATGTTCCATGAAAACTTACATCACTTTGCTCCACGACCATTGTCATCACAATAGTCCATACCCTTGTCAACACAATGCTGCATAATCCCTGTCATCACAATTCTCCTTGACTGCTGTCATCACGATAATCCAGGACAATTTTCATAACAATGGTTCATTCCCCCAGTCATCTCAGTGCTCCATGATACCTTTCATCACAATTCCTAGATGATCAATGTCATCACAAGGCCCCATGACACCTGTCATCACAATTCGCTATGACCCTTGTCATCACAATACTCGATGAACCGTGTCATCACAGTGTTCCAGGGCACATGTCATCACAATGATCCATGACGACTTTCATCACAATGCTCCAATACACCTGTCATCACAATGCTCCATGGCCCCTGTTATCATATTGCTCCATGATCACTTTCATCACAATGATCCATGACCAATGTCACCACCATTCCTAATGACGCCTGTCATCTCAATGCTCCATGGCACCTTCATCACAATGCTCCATGAACCCATTCATCACAATGTTCCCTGTCCTTTTCATCACAATGTTCCATGGGCCCTGTCATCACAATGCTCCATGCGCTTGTCATCAAAATGCTCCAGAACTCTTGTCATCATAATGCTCCATGCCAGTCTCATCAAAATGCCCCATGACACTTGTCATCACAATGCTCCACGTCATTTGTCATCACAATGCTCCATGACCCTTGTCATAACAATGGTCCATGGCCTTGTCATCACAATGTTCCATGGCCTCTGACATCACTATGCTCTATGGTTTTTCTCATCACAATGCTCTTTGACCCCTGTCACCACAATGCTTGATGACCATTGTCATCACAATGCTCCAAGAACCCTGTCATCACAATGCTCCATGCCGTTGACATCACAATGCTCCATGGCCCTTGTAATTAGAATGCTCCATGCCCTTGTCATCACAATGCTCCAGAACACTTGTGATCATAATACGCCTTTCCTGTGTCATCCCATTGCTCAATGACCCTTGTCATCAAAATATTCCTTGTCCTTTGTCATCACAGTGCTCCATGATACCTTTAATCAAAATTCTACATGACAACTGTCATCACAATGCAAGATGACCAATGTCATCACAAGGCCCCATGACACGTGTCATCACAATTCGCCTTGGCCCTGGACATCTCAATGCTGTATGAACCGTGTCATCACTAGGTTCCAGGACACTTGTCATCACAATGCTCCATGAACTCTGTTATCTCAATGTTCCATGGCCTTTGTGTTCACAATGCTCCATTGTCCTGATAATCGCATTGCTCCATGAACACTTTCATCACAATGCTCCTTGACCACTGTCACCCTAATTCCCCATGACGTCTCGCCTCACTGTCTTCCAAGGCCACTCTCATCAAAATGCTCCATGATCTGTGTCAGCACAATATTGCATGACACTTGTCATCACAATGCTCCATGATGCCTGTCATCACAATGCTCCATGAATTTGTTATCACAATGCTCCAGGACCAGTTTCATCACAATACTCCATCCCCCTTTTCATCACAGTGCACAATGAAACCTTTCATTACAGTGCTCCATGACACTTGTCATCACAATGCTCAACGGCCTTTATCGTCACAATGCTCCCAGGCACTTTTCATCACGATGTTCCATGAAAACTTACATCACTTTGCTCCACGACCATTGTCATCACAATAGTCCATACCCTTGTCAACACAATGCTGCATAATCCCTGTCATCACAATTCTCCTTGACTGCTGTCATCACGATAATCCAGGACAATTTTCATAACAATGGTTCATTCCCCCAGTCATCTCAGTGCTCCATGATACCTTTCATCACAATTCCTAGATGATCAATGTCATCACAAGGCCCCATGACACCTGTCATCACAATTCGCTATGACCCTTGTCATCACAATACTCGATGAACCGTGTCATCACAGTGTTCCAGGGCACATGTCATCACAATGATCCATGACGACTTTCATCACAATGCTCCAATACACCTGTCATCACAATGCTCCATGGCCCCTGTTATCATATTGCTCCATGATCACTTTCATCACAATGATCCATGACCAATGTCACCACCATTCCTAATGACGCCTGTCATCTCAATGCTCCATGGCACCTTCATCACAATGCTCCATGAACCCATTCATCACAATGTTCCCTGTCCTTTTCATCACAATGTTCCATGGGCCCTGTCATCACAATGCTCCATGCGCTTGTCATCAAAATGCTCCAGAACTCTTGTCATCATAATGCTCCATGCCAGTCTCATCAAAATGCCCCATGACACTTGTCATCACAATGCTCCACGTCATTTGTCATCACAATGCTCCATGACCCTTGTCATAACAATGGTCCATGGCCTTGTCATCACAATGTTCCATGGCCTCTGACATCACTATGCTCTATGGTTTTTCTCATCACAATGCTCTTTGACCCCTGTCACCACAATGCTTGATGACCATTGTCATCACAATGCTCCAAGAACCCTGTCATCACAATGCTCCATGCCGTTGACATCACAATGCTCCATGGCCCTTGTAATTAGAATGCTCCATGCCCTTGTCATCACAATGCTCCAGAACACTTGTGATCATAATACGCCTTTCCTGTGTCATCCCATTGCTCAATGACCCTTGTCATCAAAATATTCCTTGTCCTTTGTCATCACAGTGCTCCATGATACCTTTAATCAAAATTCTACATGACAACTGTCATCACAATGCAAGATGACCAATGTCATCACAAGGCCCCATGACACGTGTCATCACAATTCGCCTTGGCCCTGGACATCTCAATGCTGTATGAACCGTGTCATCACTAGGTTCCAGGACACTTGTCATCACAATGCTCCATGAACTCTGTTATCTCAATGTTCCATGGCCTTTGTATTCACAATGCTCCATTGTCCTGATAATCGCATTGCTCCATGAACACTTTCATCACAATGCTCCTTGACCACTGTCACCCTAATTCCCCATGACGTCTCGCCTCACTGTCTTCCAAGGCCACTCTCATCAAAATGCTCCATGATCTGTGTCAGCACAATATTGCATGACACTTGTCATCACAATGCTCCATGATGCCTGTCATCACAATGCTCCATGAATTTGTTATCACAATGCTCCAGGACCAGTTTCATCACAATACTCCATCCCCCTTTTCATCACAGTGCACAATGAAACCTTTCATTACAGTGCTCCATGACACTTGTCATCACAATGCTCAACGGCCTTTATCGTCACAATGCTCCCAGGCACTTTTCATCACGATGTTCCATGAAAACTTACATCACTTTGCTCCACGACCATTGTCATCACAATAGTCCATACCCTTGTCAACACAATGCTGCATAATCCCTGTCATCACAATTCTCCTTGACTGCTGTCATCACGATAATCCAGGACAATTTTCATAACAATGGTTCATTCCCCCAGTCATCTCAGTGCTCCATGATACCTTTCATCACAATTCCTAGATGATCAATGTCATCACAAGGCCCCATGACACCTGTCATCACAATTCGCTATGACCCTTGTCATCACAATACTCGATGAACCGTGTCATCACAGTGTTCCAGGGCACATGTCATCACAATGATCCATGACGACTTTCATCACAATGCTCCAATACACCTGTCATCACAATGCTCCATGGCCCCTGTTATCATATTGCTCCATGATCACTTTCATCACAATGATCCATGACCAATGTCACCACCATTCCTAATGACGCCTGTCATCTCAATGCTCCATGGCACCTTCATCACAATGCTCCATGAACCCATTCATCACAATGTTCCCTGTCCTTTTCATCACAATGTTCCATGGGCCCTGTCATCACAATGCTCCATGCGCTTGTCATCAAAATGCTCCAGAACTCTTGTCATCATAATGCTCCATGCCAGTCTCATCAAAATGCCCCATGACACTTGTCATCACAATGCTCCACGTCATTTGTCATCACAATGCTCCATGACCCTTGTCATAACAATGGTCCATGGCCTTGTCATCACAATGTTGCATGGCCTCTGACATCACTATGCTCTATGGTTTTTCTCATCACAATGCTCTTTGACCCCTGTCACCACAATGCTTGATGACCATTGTCATCACAATGCTCCAAGAACCCTGTCATCACAATGCTCCATGCCGTTGACATCACAATGCTCCATGGCCCTTGTAATTAGAATGCTCCATGCCCTTGTCATCACAATGCTCCAGAACACTTGTGATCATAATACGCCTTTCCTGTGTCATCCCATTGCTCAATGACCCTTGTCATCAAAATATTCCTTGTCCTTTGTCATCACAGTGCTCCATGATACCTTTAATCAAAATTCTACATGACAACTGTCATCACAATGCAAGATGACCAATGTCATCACAAGGCCCCATGACACGTGTCATCACAATTCGCCTTGGCCCTGGACATCTCAATGCTGTATGAACCGTGTCATCACTAGGTTCCAGGACACTTGTCATCACAATGCTCCATGAACTCTGTTATCTCAATGTTCCATGGCCTTTGTATTCACAATGCTCCATTGTCCTGATAATCGCATTGCTCCATGAACACTTTCATCACAATGCTCCTTGACCACTGTCACCCTAATTCCCCATGACGTCTCGCCTCACTGTCTTCCAAGGCCACTCTCATCAAAATGCTCCATGATCTGTGTCAGCACAATATTGCATGACACTTGTCATCACAATGCTCCATGATGCCTGTCATCACAATGCTCCATGAATTTGTTATCACAGTGCTCCAGGACCAGTTTCATCACAATACTCCATCCCCCTTTTCATCACAGTGCACAATGAAACCTTTCATTACAGTGCTCCATGACACTTGTCATCACAATGCTCAACGGCCTTTATCGTCACAATGCTCCCAGGCACTTTTCATCACGATGTTCCATGAAAACTTACATCACTTTGCTCCACGACCATTGTCATCACAATAGTCCATACCCTTGTCAACACAATGCTGCATAATCCCTGTCATCACAATTCTCCTTGACTGCTGTCATCACGATAATCCAGGACAATTTTCATAACAATGGTTCATTCCCCCAGTCATCTCAGTGCTCCATGATACCTTTCATCACAATTCCTAGATGATCAATGTCATCACAAGGCCCCATGACACCTGTCATCACAATTCGCTATGACCCTTGTCATCACAATACTCGATGAACCGTGTCATCACAGTGTTCCAGGGCACATGTCATCACAATGATCCATGACGACTTTCATCACAATGCTCCAATACACCTGTCATCACAATGCTCCATGGCCCCTGTTATCATATTGCTCCATGATCACTTTCATCACAATGATCCATGACCAATGTCATCACCATTCCTAATGACGCCTGTCATCTCAATGCTCCATGGCACCTTCATCACAATGCTCCATGAACCCATTCATCACAATGTTCCCTGTCCTTTTCATCACAATGTTCCATGGGCCCTGTCATCACAATGCTCCATGCGCTTGTCATCAAAATGCTCCAGAACTCTTGTCATCATAATGCTCCATGCCAGTCTCATCAAAATGCCCCATGACACTTGTCATCACAATGCTCCACGTCATTTGTCATCACAATGCTCCATGACCCTTGTCATAACAATGGTCCATGGCCTTGTCATCACAATGTTCCATGGCCTCTGACATCACTATGCTCTATGGTTTTTCTCATCACAATGCTCTTTGACCCCTGTCACCACAATGCTTGATGACCATTGTCATCACAATGCTCCAAGAACCCTGTCATCACAATGCTCCATGCCGTTGACATCACAATGCTCCATGGCCCTTGTAATTAGAATGCTCCATGCCCTTGTCATCACAATGCTCCAGAACACTTGTGATCATAATACGCCTTTCCTGTGTCATCCCATTGCTCAATGACCCTTGTCATCAAAATATTCCTTGTCCTTTGTCATCACAGTGCTCCATGATACCTTTAATCAAAATTCTACATGACAACTGTCATCACAATGCAAGATGACCAATGTCATCACAAGGCCCCATGACACGTGTCATCACAATTCGCCTTGGCCCTGGACATCTCAATGCTGTATGAACCGTGTCATCACTAGGTTCCAGGACACTTGTCATCACAATGCTCCATGAACTCTGTTATCTCAATGTTCCATGGCCTTTGTATTCACAATGCTCCATTGTCCTGATAATCGCATTGCTCCATGAACACTTTCATCACAATGCTCCTTGACCACTGTCACCCTAATTCCCCATGACGTCTCGCCTCACTGTCTTCCAAGGCCACTCTCATCAAAATGCTCCATGATCTGTGTCAGCACAATATTGCATGACACTTGTCATCACAATGCTCCATGATGCCTGTCATCACAATGCTCCATGAATTTGTTATCACAGTGCTCCAGGACCAGTTTCATCACAATACTCCATCCCCCTTTTCATCACAGTGCACAATGAAACCTTTCATTACAGTGCTCCATGACACTTGTCATCACAATGCTCAACGGCCTTTATCGTCACAATGCTCCCAGGCACTTTTCATGACGATGTTCCATGAAAACTTACATCACTTTGCTCCACGACCATTGTCATCACAATAGTCCATACCCTTGTCAACACAATGCTGCATAATCCCTGTCATCACAATTCTCCTTGACTGCTGTCATCACGATAATCCAGGACAATTTTCATAACAATGGTTCATTCCCCCAGTCATCTCAGTGCTCCATGATACCTTTCATCACAATTCCTAGATGATCAATGTCATCACAAGGCCCCATGACACCTGTCATCACAATTCGCTATGACCCTTGTCATCACAATACTCGATGAACCGTGTCATCACAGTGTTCCAGGGCACATGTCATCACAATGATCCATGACGACTTTCATCACAATGCTCCAATACACCTGTCATCACAATGCTCCATGGCCCCTGTTATCATATTGCTCCATGATCACTTTCATCACAATGATCCATGACCAATGTCACCACCATTCCTAATGACGCCTGTCATCTCAATGCTCCATGGCACCTTCATCACAATGCTCCATGAACCAATTCATCACAATGTTCCCTGTCCTTTTCATCACAATGTTCCATGGGCCCTGTCATCACAATGCTCCATGCGCTTGTCATCAAAATGCTCCAGAACTCTTGTCATCATAATGCTCCATGCCAGTCTCATCAAAATGCCCCATGACACTTGTCATCACAATGCTCCACGTCATTTGTCATCACAATGCTCCATGACCCTTGTCATAACAATGGTCCATGGCCTTGTCATCACAATGTTCCATGGCCTCTGACATCACTATGCTCTATGGTTTTTCTCATCACAATGCTCTTTGACCCCTGTCACCACAATGCTTGATGACCATTGTCATCACAATGCTCCAAGAACCCTGTCATCACAATGCTCCATGCCGTTGACATCACAATGCTCCATGGCCCTTGTAATTAGAATGCTCCATGCCCTTGTCATCACAATGCTCCAGAACACTTGTGATCATAATACGCCTTTCCTGTGTCATCCCATTGCTCAATGACCCTTGTCATCAAAATATTCCTTGTCCTTTGTCATCACAGTGCTCCATGATACCTTTAATCAAAATTCTACATGACAACTGTCATCACAATGCAAGATGACCAATGTCATCACAAGGCCCCATGACACGTGTCATCACAATTCGCCTTGGCCCTGGACATCTCAATGCTGTATGAACCGTGTCATCACTAGGTTCCAGGACACTTGTCATCACAATGCTCCATGAACTCTGTTATCTCAATGTTCCATGGCCTTTGTATTCACAATGCTCCATTGTCCTGATAATCGCATTGCTCCATGAACACTTTCATCACAATGCTCCTTGACCACTGTCACCCTAATTCCCCATGACGTCTCGCCTCACTGTCTTCCAAGGCCACTCTCATCAAAATGCTCCATGATCTGTGTCAGCACAATATTGCATGACACTTGTCATCACAAGGCTCCATGATGCCTGTCATCACAATGCTCCATGAATTTGTTATCACAGTGCTCCAGGACCAGTTTCATCACAATACTCCATCCCCCTTTTCATCACAGTGCACAATGAAACCTTTCATTACAGTGCTCCATGACACTTGTCATCACAATGCTCAACGGCCTTTATCGTCACAATGCTCCCAGGCACTTTTCATCACGATGTTCCATGAAAACTTACATCACTTTGCTCCACGACCATTGTCATCACAATAGTCCATACCCTTGTCAACACAATGCTGCATAATCCCTGTCATCACAATTCTCCTTGACTGCTGTCATCACGATAATCCAGGACAATTTTCATAACAATGGTTCATTCCCCCAGTCATCTCAGTGCTCCATGATACCTTTCATCACAATTCCTAGATGATCAATGTCATCACAAGGCCCCATGACACCTGTCATCACAATTCGCTATGACCCTTGTCATCACAATACTCGATGAACCGTGTCATCACAGTGTTCCAGGGCACATGTCATCACAATGATCCATGACGACTTTCATCACAATGCTCCAATACACCTGTCATCACAATGCTCCATGGCCCCTGTTATCATATTGCTCCATGATCACTTTCATCACAATGATCCATGACCAATGTCATCACCATTCCTAATGACGCCTGTCATCTCAATGCTCCATGGCACCTTCATCACAATGCTCCATGAACCCATTCATCACAATGTTCCCTGTCCTTTTCATCACAATGTTCCATGGGCCCTGTCATCACAATGCTCCATGCGCTTGTCATCAAAATGCTCCAGAACTCTTGTCATCATAATGCTCCATGCCAGTCTCATCAAAATGCCCCATGACACTTGTCATCACAATGCTCCACGTCATTTGTCATCACAATGCTCCATGACCCTTGTCATAACAATGGTCCATGGCCTTGTCATCACAATGTTCCATGGCCTCTGACATCACTATGCTCTATGGTTTTTCTCATCACAATGCTCTTTGACCCCTGTCACCACAATGCTTGATGACCATTGTCATCACAATGCTCCAAGAACCCTGTCATCACAATGCTCCATGCCGTTGACATCACAATGCTCCATGGCCCTTGTAATTAGAATGCTCCATGCCCTTGTCATCACAATGCTCCAGAACACTTGTGATCATAATACGCCTTTCCTGTGTCATCCCATTGCTCAATGACCCTTGTCATCAAAATATTCCTTGTCCTTTGTCATCACAGTGCTCCATGATACCTTTAATCAAAATTCTACATGACAACTGTCATCACAATGCAAGATGACCAATGTCATCACAAGGCCCCATGACACGTGTCATCACAATTCGCCTTGGCCCTGGACATCTCAATGCTGTATGAACCGTGTCATCACTAGGTTCCAGGACACTTGTCATCACAATGCTCCATGAACTCTGTTATCTCAATGTTCCATGGCCTTTGTGTTCACAATGCTCCATTGTCCTGATAATCGCATTGCTCCATGAACACTTTCATCACAATGCTCCTTGACCACTGTCACCCTAATTCCCCATGACGTCTCGCCTCACTGTCTTCCAAGGCCACTCTCATCAAAATGCTCCATGATCTGTGTCAGCACAATATTGCATGACACTTGTCATCACAATGCTCCATGATGCCTGTCATCACAATGCTCCATGAATTTGTTATCACAATGCTCCAGGACCAGTTTCATCACAATACTCCATCCCCCTTTTCATCACAGTGCACAATGAAACCTTTCATTACAGTGCTCCATGACACTTGTCATCACAATGCTCAACGGCCTTTATCGTCACAATGCTCCCAGGCACTTTTCATCACGATGTTCCATGAAAACTTACATCACTTTGCTCCACGACCATTGTCATCACAATAGTCCATACCCTTGTCAACACAATGCTGCATAATCCCTGTCATCACAATTCTCCTTGACTGCTGTCATCACGATAATCCAGGACAATTTTCATAACAATGGTTCATTCCCCCAGTCATCTCAGTGCTCCATGATACCTTTCATCACAATTCCTAGATGATCAATGTCATCACAAGGCCCCATGACACCTGTCATCACAATTCGCTATGACCCTTGTCATCACAATACTCGATGAACCGTGTCATCACAGTGTTCCAGGGCACATGTCATCACAATGATCCATGACGACTTTCATCACAATGCTCCAATACACCTGTCATCACAATGCTCCATGGCCCCTGTTATCATATTGCTCCATGATCACTTTCATCACAATGATCCATGACCAATGTCACCACCATTCCTAATGACGCCTGTCATCTCAATGCTCCATGGCACCTTCATCACAATGCTCCATGAACCCATTCATCACAATGTTCCCTGTCCTTTTCATCACAATGTTCCATGGGCCCTGTCATCACAATGCTCCATGCGCTTGTCATCAAAATGCTCCAGAACTCTTGTCATCATAATGCTCCATGCCAGTCTCATCAAAATGCCCCATGACACTTGTCATCACAATGCTCCACGTCATTTGTCATCACAATGCTCCATGACCCTTGTCATAACAATGGTCCATGGCCTTGTCATCACAATGTTCCATGGCCTCTGACATCACTATGCTCTATGGTTTTTCTCATCACAATGCTCTTTGACCCCTGTCACCACAATGCTTGATGACCATTGTCATCACAATGCTCCAAGAACCCTGTCATCACAATGCTCCATGCCGTTGACATCACAATGCTCCATGGCCCTTGTAATTAGAATGCTCCATGCCCTTGTCATCACAATGCTCCAGAACACTTGTGATCATAATACGCCTTTCCTGTGTCATCCCATTGCTCAATGACCCTTGTCATCAAAATATTCCTTGTCCTTTGTCATCACAGTGCTCCATGATACCTTTAATCAAAATTCTACATGACAACTGTCATCACAATGCAAGATGACCAATGTCATCACAAGGCCCCATGACACGTGTCATCACAATTCGCCTTGGCCCTGGACATCTCAATGCTGTATGAACCGTGTCATCACTAGGTTCCAGGACACTTGTCATCACAATGCTCCATGAACTCTGTTATCTCAATGTTCCATGGCCTTTGTATTCACAATGCTCCATTGTCCTGATAATCGCATTGCTCCATGAACACTTTCATCACAATGCTCCTTGACCACTGTCACCCTAATTCCCCATGACGTCTCGCCTCACTGTCTTCCAAGGCCACTCTCATCAAAATGCTCCATGATCTGTGTCAGCACAATATTGCATGACACTTGTCATCACAATGCTCCATGATGCCTGTCATCACAATGCTCCATGAATTTGTTATCACAGTGCTCCAGGACCAGTTTCATCACAATACTCCATCCCCCTTTTCATCACAGTGCACAATGAAACCTTTCATTACAGTGCTCCATGACACTTGTCATCACAATGCTCAACGGCCTTTATCGTCACAATGCTCCCAGGCACTTTTCATCACGATGTTCCATGAAAACTTACATCACTTTGCTCCACGACCATTGTCATCACAATAGTCCATACCCTTGTCAACACAATGCTGCATAATCCCTGTCATCACAATTCTCCTTGACTGCTGTCATCACGATAATCCAGGACAATTTTCATAACAATGGTTCATTCCCCCAGTCATCTCAGTGCTCCATGATACCTTTCATCACAATTCCTAGATGATCAATGTCATCACAAGGCCCCATGACACCTGTCATCACAATTCGCTATGACCCTTGTCATCACAATACTCGATGAACCGTGTCATCACAGTGTTCCAGGGCACATGTCATCACAATGATCCATGACGACTTTCATCACAATGCTCCAATACACCTGTCATCACAATGCTCCATGGCCCCTGTTATCATATTGCTCCATGATCACTTTCATCACAATGATCCATGACCAATGTCATCACCATTCCTAATGACGCCTGTCATCTCAATGCTCCATGGCACCTTCATCACAATGCTCCATGAACCCATTCATCACAATGTTCCCTGTCCTTTTCATCACAATGTTCCATGGGCCCTGTCATCACAATGCTCCATGCGCTTGTCATCAAAATGCTCCAGAACTCTTGTCATCATAATGCTCCATGCCAGTCTCATCAAAATGCCCCATGACACTTGTCATCACAATGCTCCACGTCATTTGTCATCACAATGCTCCATGACCCTTGTCATAACAATGGTCCATGGCCTTGTCATCACAATGTTCCATGGCCTCTGACATCACTATGCTCTATGGTTTTTCTCATCACAATGCTCTTTGACCCCTGTCACCACAATGCTTGATGACCATTGTCATCACAATGCTCCAAGAACCCTGTCATCACAATGCTCCATGCCGTTGACATCACAATGCTCCATGGCCCTTGTAATTAGAATGCTCCATGCCCTTGTCATCACAATGCTCCAGAACACTTGTGATCATAATACGCCTTTCCTGTGTCATCCCATTGCTCAATGACCCTTGTCATCAAAATATTCCTTGTCCTTTGTCATCACAGTGCTCCATGATACCTTTAATCAAAATTCTACATGACAACTGTCATCACAATGCAAGATGACCAATGTCATCACAAGGCCCCATGACACGTGTCATCACAATTCGCCTTGGCCCTGGACATCTCAATGCTGTATGAACCGTGTCATCACTAGGTTCCAGGACACTTGTCATCACAATGCTCCATGAACTCTGTTATCTCAATGTTCCATGGCCTTTGTGTTCACAATGCTCCATTGTCCTGATAATCGCATTGCTCCATGAACACTTTCATCACAATGCTCCTTGACCACTGTCACCCTAATTCCCCATGACGTCTCGCCTCACTGTCTTCCAAGGCCACTCTCATCAAAATGCTCCATGATCTGTGTCAGCACAATATTGCATGACACTTGTCATCACAATGCTCCATGATGCCTGTCATCACAATGCTCCATGAATTTGTTATCACAATGCTCCAGGACCAGTTTCATCACAATACTCCATCCCCCTTTTCATCACAGTGCACAATGAAACCTTTCATTACAGTGCTCCATGACACTTGTCATCACAATGCTCAACGGCCTTTATCGTCACAATGCTCCCAGGCACTTTTCATCACGATGTTCCATGAAAACTTACATCACTTTGCTCCACGACCATTGTCATCACAATAGTCCATACCCTTGTCAACACAATGCTGCATAATCCCTGTCATCACAATTCTCCTTGACTGCTGTCATCACGATAATCCAGGACAATTTTCATAACAATGGTTCATTCCCCCAGTCATCTCAGTGCTCCATGATACCTTTCATCACAATTCCTAGATGATCAATGTCATCACAAGGCCCCATGACACCTGTCATCACAATTCGCTATGACCCTTGTCATCACAATACTCGATGAACCGTATCATCACAGTGTTCCAGGGCACATGTCATCACAATGATCCATGACGACTTTCATCACAATGCTCCAATACACCTGTCATCACAATGCTCCATGGCCCCTGTTATCATATTGCTCCATGATCACTTTCATCACAATGATCCATGACCAATGTCACCACCATTCCTAATGACGCCTGTCATCTCAATGCTCCATGGCACCTTCATCACAATGCTCCATGAACCCATTCATCACAATGTTCCCTGTCCTTTTCATCACAATGTTCCATGGGCCCTGTCATCACAATGCTCCATGCGCTTGTCATCAAAATGCTCCAGAACTCTTGTCATCATAATGCTCCATGCCAGTCTCATCAAAATGCCCCATGACACTTGTCATCACAATGCTCCACGTCATTTGTCATCACAATGCTCCATGACCCTTGTCATAACAATGGTCCATGGCCTTGTCATCACAATGTTCCATGGCCTCTGACATCACTATGCTCTATGGTTTTTCTCATCACAATGCTCTTTGACCCCTGTCACCACAATGCTTGATGACCATTGTCATCACAATGCTCCAAGAACCCTGTCATCACAATGCTCCATGCCGTTGACATCACAATGCTCCATGGCCCTTGTAATTAGAATGCTCCATGCCCTTGTCATCACAATGCTCCAGAACACTTGTGATCATAATACGCCTTTCCTGTGTCATCCCATTGCTCAATGACCCTTGTCATCAAAATATTCCTTGTCCTTTGTCATCACAGTGCTCCATGATACCTTTAATCAAAATTCTACATGACAACTGTCATCACAATGCAAGATGACCAATGTCATCACAAGGCCCCATGACACGTGTCATCACAATTCGCCTTGGCCCTGGACATCTCAATGCTGTATGAACCGTGTCATCACTAGGTTCCAGGACACTTGTCATCACAATGCTCCATGAACTCTGTTATCTCAATGTTCCATGGCCTTTGTATTCACAATGCTCCATTGTCCTGATAATCGCATTGCTCCATGAACACTTTCATCACAATGCTCCTTGACCACTGTCACCCTAATTCCCCATGACGTCTCGCCTCACTGTCTTCCAAGGCCACTCTCATCAAAATGCTCCATGATCTGTGTCAGCACAATATTGCATGACACTTGTCATCACAATGCTCCATGATGCCTGTCATCACAATGCTCCATGAATTTGTTATCACAGTGCTCCAGGACCAGTTTCATCACAATACTCCATCCCCCTTTTCATCACAGTGCACAATGAAACCTTTCATTACAGTGCTCCATGACACTTGTCATCACAATGCTCAACGGCCTTTATCGTCACAATGCTCCCAGGCACTTTTCATCACGATGTTCCATGAAAACTTACATCACTTTGCTCCACGACCATTGTCATCACAATAGTCCATACCCTTGTCAACACAATGCTGCATAATCCCTGTCATCACAATTCTCCTTGACTGCTGTCATCACGATAATCCAGGACAATTTTCATAACAATGGTTCATTCCCCCAGTCATCTCAGTGCTCCATGATACCTTTCATCACAATTCCTAGATGATCAATGTCATCACAAGGCCCCATGACACCTGTCATCACAATTCGCTATGACCCTTGTCATCACAATACTCGATGAACCGTGTCATCACAGTGTTCCAGGGCACATGTCATCACAATGATCCATGACGACTTTCATCACAATGCTCCAATACACCTGTCATCACAATGCTCCATGGCCCCTGTTATCATATTGCTCCATGATCACTTTCATCACAATGATCCATGACCAATGTCATCACCATTCCTAATGACGCCTGTCATCTCAATGCTCCATGGCACCTTCATCACAATGCTCCATGAACCCATTCATCACAATGTTCCCTGTCCTTTTCATCACAATGTTCCATGGGCCCTGTCATCACAATGCTCCATGCGCTTGTCATCAAAATGCTCCAGAACTCTTGTCATCATAATGCTCCATGCCAGTCTCATCAAAATGCCCCATGACACTTGTCATCACAATGCTCCACGTCATTTGTCATCACAATGCTCCATGACCCTTGTCATAACAATGGTCCATGGCCTTGTCATCACAATGTTCCATGGCCTCTGACATCACTATGCTCTATGGTTTTTCTCATCACAATGCTCTTTGACCCCTGTCACCACAATGCTTGATGACCATTGTCATCACAATGCTCCAAGAACCCTGTCATCACAATGCTCCATGCCGTTGACATCACAATGCTCCATGGCCCTTGTAATTAGAATGCTCCATGCCCTTGTCATCACAATGCTCCAGAACACTTGTGATCATAATACGCCTTTCCTGTGTCATCCCATTGCTCAATGACCCTTGTCATCAAAATATTCCTTGTCCTTTGTCATCACAGTGCTCCATGATACCTTTAATCAAAATTCTACATGACAACTGTCATCACAATGCAAGATGACCAATGTCATCACAAGGCCCCATGACACGTGTCATCACAATTCGCCTTGGCCCTGGACATCTCAATGCTGTATGAACCGTGTCATCACTAGGTTCCAGGACACTTGTCATCACAATGCTCCATGAACTCTGTTATCTCAATGTTCCATGGCCTTTGTATTCACAATGCTCCATTGTCCTGATAATCGCATTGCTCCATGAACACTTTCATCACAATGCTCCTTGACCACTGTCACCCTAATTCCCCATGACGTCTCGCCTCACTGTCTTCCAAGGCCACTCTCATCAAAATGCTCCATGATCTGTGTCAGCACAATATTGCATGACACTTGTCATCACAATGCTCCATGATGCCTGTCATCACAATGCTCCATGAATTTGTTATCACAGTGCTCCAGGACCAGTTTCATCACAATACTCCATCCCCCTTTTCATCACAGTGCACAATGAAACCTTTCATTACAGTGCTCCATGACACTTGTCATCACAATGCTCAACGGCCTTTATCGTCACAATGCTCCCAGGCACTTTTCATCACGATGTTCCATGAAAACTTACATCACTTTGCTCCACGACCATTGTCATCACAATAGTCCATACCCTTGTCAACACAATGCTGCATAATCCCTGTCATCACAATTCTCCTTGACTGCTGTCATCACGATAATCCAGGACAATTTTCATAACAATGGTTCATTCCCCCAGTCATCTCAGTGCTCCATGATACCTTTCATCACAATTCCTAGATGATCAATGTCATCACAAGGCCCCATGACACCTGTCATCACAATTCGCTATGACCCTTGTCATCACAATACTCGATGAACCGTGTCATCACAGTGTTCCAGGGCACATGTCATCACAATGATCCATGACGACTTTCATCACAATGCTCCAATACACCTGTCATCACAATGCTCCATGGCCCCTGTTATCATATTGCTCCATGATCACTTTCATCACAATGATCCATGACCAATGTCATCACCATTCCTAATGACGCCTGTCATCTCAATGCTCCATGGCACCTTCATCACAATGCTCCATGAACCCATTCATCACAATGTTCCCTGTCCTTTTCATCACAATGTTCCATGGGCCCTGTCATCACAATGCTCCATGCGCTTGTCATCAAAATGCTCCAGAACTCTTGTCATCATAATGCTCCATGCCAGTCTCATCAAAATGCCCCATGACACTTGTCATCACAATGCTCCACGTCATTTGTCATCACAATGCTCCATGACCCTTGTCATAACAATGGTCCATGGCCTTGTCATCACAATGTTCCATGGCCTCTGACATCACTATGCTCTATGGTTTTTCTCATCACAATGCTCTTTGACCCCTGTCACCACAATGCTTGATGACCATTGTCATCACAATGCTCCAAGAACCCTGTCATCACAATGCTCCATGCCGTTGACATCACAATGCTCCATGGCCCTTGTAATTAGAATGCTCCATGCCCTTGTCATCACAATGCTCCAGAACACTTGTGATCATAATACGCCTTTCCTGTGTCATCCCATTGCTCAATGACCCTTGTCATCAAAATATTCCTTGTCCTTTGTCATCACAGTGCTCCATGATACCTTTAATCAAAATTCTACATGACAACTGTCATCACAATGCAAGATGACCAATGTCATCACAAGGCCCCATGACACGTGTCATCACAATTCGCCTTGGCCCTGGACATCTCAATGCTGTATGAACCGTGTCATCACTAGGTTCCAGGACACTTGTCATCACAATGCTCCATGAACTCTGTTATCTCAATGTTCCATGGCCTTTGTATTCACAATGCTCCATTGTCCTGATAATCGCATTGCTCCATGAACACTTTCATCACAATGCTCCTTGACCACTGTCACCCTAATTCCCCATGACGTCTCGCCTCACTGTCTTCCAAGGCCACTCTCATCAAAATGCTCCATGATCTGTGTCAGCACAATATTGCATGACACTTGTCATCACAATGCTCCATGATGCCTGTCATCACAATGCTCCATGAATTTGTTATCACAATGCTCCAGGACCAGTTTCATCACAATACTCCATCCCCCTTTTCATCACAGTGCACAATGAAACCTTTCATTACAGTGCTCCATGACACTTGTCATCACAATGCTCAACGGCCTTTATCGTCACAATGCTCCCAGGCACTTTTCATCACGATGTTCCATGAAAACTTACATCACTTTGCTCCACGACCATTGTCATCACAATAGTCCATACCCTTGTCAACACAATGCTGCATAATCCCTGTCATCACAATTCTCCTTGACTGCTGTCATCACGATAATCCAGGACAATTTTCATAACAATGGTTCATTCCCCCAGTCATCTCAGTGCTCCATGATACCTTTCATCACAATTCCTAGATGATCAATGTCATCACAAGGCCCCATGACACCTGTCATCACAATTCGCTATGACCCTTGTCATCACAATACTCGATGAACCGTATCATCACAGTGTTCCAGGGCACATGTCATCACAATGATCCATGACGACTTTCATCACAATGCTCCAATACACCTGTCATCACAATGCTCCATGGCCCCTGTTATCATATTGCTCCATGATCACTTTCATCACAATGATCCATGACCAATGTCACCACCATTCCTAATGACGCCTGTCATCTCAATGCTCCATGGCACCTTCATCACAATGCTCCATGAACCCATTCATCACAATGTTCCCTGTCCTTTTCATCACAATGTTCCATGGGCCCTGTCATCACAATGCTCCATGCGCTTGTCATCAAAATGCTCCAGAACTCTTGTCATCATAATGCTCCATGCCAGTCTCATCAAAATGCCCCATGACACTTGTCATCACAATGCTCCACGTCATTTGTCATCACAATGCTCCATGACCCTTGTCATAACAATGGTCCATGGCCTTGTCATCACAATGTTCCATGGCCTCTGACATCACTATGCTCTATGGTTTTTCTCATCACAATGCTCTTTGACCCCTGTCACCACAATGCTTGATGACCATTGTCATCACAATGCTCCAAGAACCCTGTCATCACAATGCTCCATGCCGTTGACATCACAATGCTCCATGGCCCTTGTAATTAGAATGCTCCATGCCCTTGTCATCACAATGCTCCAGAACACTTGTGATCATAATACGCCTTTCCTGTGTCATCCCATTGCTCAATGACCCTTGTCATCAAAATATTCCTTGTCCTTTGTCATCACAGTGCTCCATGATACCTTTAATCAAAATTCTACATGACAACTGTCATCACAATGCAAGATGACCAATGTCATCACAAGGCCCCATGACACGTGTCATCACAATTCGCCTTGGCCCTGGACATCTCAATGCTGTATGAACCGTGTCATCACTAGGTTCCAGGACACTTGTCATCACAATGCTCCATGAACTCTGTTATCTCAATGTTCCATGGCCTTTGTATTCACAATGCTCCATTGTCCTGATAATCGCATTGC
Source organism: Balaenoptera physalus (assembly GCF_965194825.1). Lineage (NCBI taxonomy): Eukaryota > Metazoa > Chordata > Mammalia > Artiodactyla > Balaenopteridae > Balaenoptera > Balaenoptera physalus. The sequence goes on from NW_028126382.1 coordinate 143,963, forward strand.
TCCATGAACACTTTCATCACAATGCTCCTTGACCACTGTCACCCTAATTCCCCATGACGTCTCGCCTCACTGTCTTCCAAGGCCACTCTCATCAAAATGCTCCATGATCTGTGTCAGCACAATATTGCATGACACTTGTCATCACAATGCTCCATGATGCCTGTCATCACAATGCTCCATGAATTTGTTATCACAGTGCTCCAGGACCAGTTTCATCACAATACTCCATCCCCCTTTTCATCACAGTGCACAATGAAACCTTTCATTACAGTGCTCCATGACACTTGTCATCACAATGCTCAACGGCCTTTATCGTCACAATGCTCCCAGGCACTTTTCATCACGATGTTCCATGAAAACTTACATCACTTTGCTCCACGACCATTGTCATCACAATAGTCCATACCCTTGTCAACACAATGCTGCATAATCCCTGTCATCACAATTCTCCTTGACTGCTGTCATCACGATAATCCAGGACAATTTTCATAACAATGGTTCATTCCCCCAGTCATCTCAGTGCTCCATGATACCTTTCATCACAATTCCTAGATGATCAATGTCATCACAAGGCCCCATGACACCTGTCATCACAATTCGCTATGACCCTTGTCATCACAATACTCGATGAACCGTGTCATCACAGTGTTCCAGGGCACATGTCATCACAATGATCCATGACGACTTTCATCACAATGCTCCAATACACCTGTCATCACAATGCTCCATGGCCCCTGTTATCATATTGCTCCATGATCACTTTCATCACAATGATCCATGACCAATGTCATCACCATTCCTAATGACGCCTGTCATCTCAATGCTCCATGGCACCTTCATCACAATGCTCCATGAACCCATTCATCACAATGTTCCCTGTCCTTTTCATCACAATGTTCCATGGGCCCTGTCATCACAATGCTCCATGCGCTTGTCATCAAAATGCTCCAGAACTCTTGTCATCATAATGCTCCATGCCAGTCTCATCAAAATGCCCCATGACACTTGTCATCACAATGCTCCACGTCATTTGTCATCACAATGCTCCATGACCCTTGTCATAACAATGGTCCATGGCCTTGTCATCACAATGTTCCATGGCCTCTGACATCACTATGCTCTATGGTTTTTCTCATCACAATGCTCTTTGACCCCTGTCACCACAATGCTTGATGACCATTGTCATCACAATGCTCCAAGAACCCTGTCATCACAATGCTCCATGCCGTTGACATCACAATGCTCCATGGCCCTTGTAATTAGAATGCTCCATGCCCTTGTCATCACAATGCTCCAGAACACTTGTGATCATAATACGCCTTTCCTGTGTCATCCCATTGCTCAATGACCCTTGTCATCAAAATATTCCTTGTCCTTTGTCATCACAGTGCTCCATGATACCTTTAATCAAAATTCTACATGACAACTGTCATCACAATGCAAGATGACCAATGTCATCACAAGGCCCCATGACACGTGTCATCACAATTCGCCTTGGCCCTGGACATCTCAATGCTGTATGAACCGTGTCATCACTAGGTTCCAGGACACTTGTCATCACAATGCTCCATGAACTCTGTTATCTCAATGTTCCATGGCCTTTGTGTTCACAATGCTCCATTGTCCTGATAATCGCATTGCTCCATGAACACTTTCATCACAATGCTCCTTGACCACTGTCACCCTAATTCCCCATGACGTCTCGCCTCACTGTCTTCCAAGGCCACTCTCATCAAAATGCTCCATGATCTGTGTCAGCACAATATTGCATGACACTTGTCATCACAATGCTCCATGATGCCTGTCATCACAATGCTCCATGAATTTGTTATCACAATGCTCCAGGACCAGTTTCATCACAATACTCCATCCCCCTTTTCATCACAGTGCACAATGAAACCTTTCATTACAGTGCTCCATGACACTTGTCATCACAATGCTCAACGGCCTTTATCGTCACAATGCTCCCAGGCACTTTTCATCACGATGTTCCATGAAAACTTACATCACTTTGCTCCACGACCATTGTCATCACAATAGTCCATACCCTTGTCAACACAATGCTGCATAATCCCTGTCATCACAATTCTCCTTGACTGCTGTCATCACGATAATCCAGGACAATTTTCATAACAATGGTTCATTCCCCCAGTCATCTCAGTGCTCCATGATACCTTTCATCACAATTCCTAGATGATCAATGTCATCACAAGGCCCCATGACACCTGTCATCACAATTCGCTATGACCCTTGTCATCACAATACTCGATGAACCGTGTCATCACAGTGTTCCAGGGCACATGTCATCACAATGATCCATGACGACTTTCATCACAATGCTCCAATACACCTGTCATCACAATGCTCCATGGCCCCTGTTATCATATTGCTCCATGATCACTTTCATCACAATGATCCATGACCAATGTCACCACCATTCCTAATGACGCCTGTCATCTCAATGCTCCATGGCACCTTCATCACAATGCTCCATGAACCCATTCATCACAATGTTCCCTGTCCTTTTCATCACAATGTTCCATGGGCCCTGTCATCACAATGCTCCATGCGCTTGTCATCAAAATGCTCCAGAACTCTTGTCATCATAATGCTCCATGCCAGTGTCATCAAAATGCCCCATGACACTTGTCATCACAATGCTCCACGTCATTTGTCATCACAATGCTCCATGACCCTTGTCATAACAATGGTCCATGGCCTTGTCATCACAATGTTCCATGGCCTCTGACATCACTATGCTCTATGGTTTTTCTCATCACAATGCTCTTTGACCCCTGTCACCACAATGCTTGATGACCATTGTCATCACAATGCTCCAAGAACCCTGTCATCACAATGCTCCATGCCGTTGACATCACAATGCTCCATGGCCCTTGTAATTAGAATGCTCCATGCCCTTGTCATCACAATGCTCCAGAACACTTGTGATCATAATACGCCTTTCCTGTGTCATCCCATTGCTCAATGACCCTTGTCATCAAAATATTCCTTGTCCTTTGTCATCACAGTGCTCCATGATACCTTTAATCAAAATTCTACATGACAACTGTCATCACAATGCAAGATGACCAATGTCATCACAAGGCCCCATGACACGTGTCATCACAATTCGCCTTGGCCCTGGACATCTCAATGCTGTATGAACCGTGTCATCACTAGGTTCCAGGACACTTGTCATCACAATGCTCCATGAACTCTGTTATCTCAATGTTCCATGGCCTTTGTATTCACAATGCTCCATTGTCCTGATAATCGCATTGCTCCATGAACACTTTCATCACAATGCTCCTTGACCACTGTCACCCTAATTCCCCATGACGTCTCGCCTCACTGTCTTCCAAGGCCACTCTCATCAAAATGCTCCATGATCTGTGTCAGCACAATATTGCATGACACTTGTCATCACAATGCTCCATGATGCCTGTCATCACAATGCTCCATGAATTTGTTATCACAGTGCTCCAGAACCAGTTTCATCACAATACTCCATCCCCCTTTTCATCACAGTGCACAATGAAACCTTTCATTACAGTGCTCCATGACACTTGTCATCACAATGCTCAACGGCCTTTATCGTCACAATGCTCCCAGGCACTTTTCATCACGATGTTCCATGAAAACTTACATCACTTTGCTCCACGACCATTGTCATCACAATAGTCCATACCCTTGTCAACACAATGCTGCATAATCCCTGTCATCACAATTCTCCTTGACTGCTGTCATCACGATAATCCAGGACAATTTTCATAACAATGGTTCATTCCCCCAGTCATCTCAGTGCTCCATGATACCTTTCATCACAATTCCTAGATGATCAATGTCATCACAAGGCCCCATGACACCTGTCATCACAATTCGCTATGACCCTTGTCATCACAATACTCGATGAACCGTGTCATCACAGTGTTCCAGGGCACATGTCATCACAATGATCCATGACGACTTTCATCACAATGCTCCAATACACCTGTCATCACAATGCTCCATGGCCCCTGTTATCATATTGCTCCATGATCACTTTCATCACAATGATCCATGACCAATGTCACCACCATTCCTAATGACGCCTGTCATCTCAATGCTCCATGGCACCTTCATCACAATGCTCCATGAACCCATTCATCACAATGTTCCCTGTCCTTTTCATCACAATGTTCCATGGGCCCTGTCATCACAATGCTCCATGCGCTTGTCATCAAAATGCTCCAGAACTCTTGTCATCATAATGCTCCATGCCAGTCTCATCAAAATGCCCCATGACACTTGTCATCACAATGCTCCATGTCATTTGTCATCACAATGCTCCATGACCCTTGTCATAACAATGGTCCATGGCCTTGTCATCACAATGTTCCATGGCCTCTGACATCACTATGCTCTATGGTTTTTCTCATCACAATGCTCTTTGACCCCTGTCACCACAATGCTTGATGACCATTGTCATCACAATGCTCCAAGAACCCTGTCATCACAATGCTCCATGCCGTTGACATCACAATGCTCCATGGCCCTTGTAATTAGAATGCTCCATGCCCTTGTCATCACAATGCTCCAGAACACTTGTGATCATAATACGCCTTTCCTGTGTCATCCCATTGCTCAATGACCCTTGTCATCAAAATATTCCTTGTCCTTTGTCATCACAGTGCTCCATGATACCTTTAATCAAAATTCTACATGACAACTGTCATCACAATGCAAGATGACCAATGTCATCACAAGGCCCCATGACACGTGTCATCACAATTCGCCTTGGCCCTGGACATCTCAATGCTGTATGAACCGTGTCATCACTAGGTTCCAGGACACTTGTCATCACAATGCTCCATGAACTCTGTTATCTCAATGTTCCATGGCCTTTGTGTTCACAATGCTCCATTGTCCTGATAATCGCATTGCTCCATGAACACTTTCATCACAATGCTCCTTGACCACTGTCACCCTAATTCCCCATGACGTCTCGCCTCACTGTCTTCCAAGGCCACTCTCATCAAAATGCTCCATGATCTGTGTCAGCACAATATTGCATGACACTTGTCATCACAATGCTCCATGATGCCTGTCATCACAATGCTCCATGAATTTGTTATCACAATGCTCCAGGACCAGTTTCATCACAATACTCCATCCCCCTTTTCATCACAGTGCACAATGAAACCTTTCATTACAGTGCTCCATGACACTTGTCATCACAATGCTCAACGGCCTTTATCGTCACAATGCTCCCAGGCACTTTTCATCACGATGTTCCATGAAAACTTACATCACTTTGCTCCACGACCATTGTCATCACAATAGTCCATACCCTTGTCAACACAATGCTGCATAATCCCTGTCATCACAATTCTCCTTGACTGCTGTCATCACGATAATCCAGGACAATTTTCATAACAATGGTTCATTCCCCCAGTCATCTCAGTGCTCCATGATACCTTTCATCACAATTCCTAGATGATCAATGTCATCACAAGGCCCCATGACACCTGTCATCACAATTCGCTATGACCCTTGTCATCACAATACTCGATGAACCGTGTCATCACAGTGTTCCAGGGCACATGTCATCACAATGATCCATGACGACTTTCATCACAATGCTCCAATACACCTGTCATCACAATGCTCCATGGCCCCTGTTATCATATTGCTCCATGATCACTTTCATCACAATGATCCATGACCAATGTCACCACCATTCCTAATGACGCCTGTCATCTCAATGCTCCATGGCACCTTCATCACAATGCTCCATGAACCCATTCATCACAATGTTCCCTGTCCTTTTCATCACAATGTTCCATGGGCCCTGTCATCACAATGCTCCATGCGCTTGTCATCAAAATGCTCCAGAACTCTTGTCATCATAATGCTCCATGCCAGTCTCATCAAAATGCCCCATGACACTTGTCATCACAATGCTCCACGTCATTTGTCATCACAATGCTCCATGACCCTTGTCATAACAATGGTCCATGGCCTTGTCATCACAATGTTCCATGGCCTCTGACATCACTATGCTCTATGGTTTTTCTCATCACAATGCTCTTTGACCCCTGTCACCACAATGCTTGATGACCATTGTCATCACAATGCTCCAAGAACCCTGTCATCACAATGCTCCATGCCGTTGACATCACAATGCTCCATGGCCCTTGTAATTAGAATGCTCCATGCCCTTGTCATCACAATGCTCCAGAACACTTGTGATCATAATACGCCTTTCCTGTGTCATCCCATTGCTCAATGACCCTTGTCATTAAAATATTCCTTGTCCTTTGTCATCACAGTGCTCCATGATACCTTTAATCAAAATTCTACATGACAACTGTCATCACAATGCAAGATGACCAATGTCATCACAAGGCCCCATGACACGTGTCATCACAATTCGCCTTGGCCCTGGACATCTCAATGCTGTATGAACCGTGTCATCACTAGGTTCCAGGACACTTGTCATCACAATGCTCCATGAACTCTGTTATCTCAATGTTCCATGGCCTTTGTATTCACAATGCTCCATTGTCCTGATAATCGCATTGCTCCATGAACACTTTCATCACAATGCTCCTTGACCACTGTCACCCTAATTCCCCATGACGTCTCGCCTCACTGTCTTCCAAGGCCACTCTCATCAAAATGCTCCATGATCTGTGTCAGCACAATATTGCATGACACTTGTCATCACAATGCTCCATGATGCCTGTCATCACAATGCTCCATGAATTTGTTATCACAATGCTCCAGGACCAGTTTCATCACAATACTCCATCCCCCTTTTCATCACAGTGCACAATGAAACCTTTCATTACAGTGCTCCATGACACTTGTCATCACAATGCTCAACGGCCTTTATCGTCACAATGCTCCCAGGCACTTTTCATCACGATGTTCCATGAAAACTTACATCACTTTGCTCCACGACCATTGTCATCACAATAGTCCATACCCTTGTCAACACAATGCTGCATAATCCCTGTCATCACAATTCTCCTTGACTGCTGTCATCACGATAATCCAGGACAATTTTCATAACAATGGTTCATTCCCCCAGTCATCTCAGTGCTCCATGATACCTTTCATCACAATTCCTAGATGATCAATGTCATCACAAGGCCCCATGACACCTGTCATCACAATTCGCTATGACCCTTGTCATCACAATACTCGATGAACCGTGTCATCACAGTGTTCCAGGGCACATGTCATCACAATGATCCATGACGACTTTCATCACAATGCTCCAATACACCTGTCATCACAATGCTCCATGGCCCCTGTTATCATATTGCTCCATGATCACTTTCATCACAATGATCCATGACCAATGTCACCACCATTCCTAATGACGCCTGTCATCTCAATGCTCCATGGCACCTTCATCACAATGCTCCATGAACCCATTCATCACAATGTTCCCTGTCCTTTTCATCACAATGTTCCATGGGCCCTGTCATTACAATGCTCCATGCGCTTGTCATCAAAATGCTCCAGAACTCTTATCATCATAATGCTCCATGCCAGTCTCATCAAAATGCCCCATGACACTTGTCATCACAATGCTCCACGTCATTTGTCATCACAATGCTCCATGACCCTTGTCATAACAATGGTCCATGGCCTTGTCATCACAATGTTCCATGGCCTCTGACATCACTATGCTCTATGGTTTTTCTCATCACAATGCTCTTTGACCCCTGTCACCACAATGCTTGATGACCATTGTCATCACAATGCTCCAAGAACCCTGTCATCACAATGCTCCATGCCGTTGACATCACAATGCTCCATGGCCCTTGTAATTAGAATGCTCCATGCCCTTGTCATCACAATGCTCCAGAACACTTGTGATCATAATACGCCTTTCCTGTGTCATCCCATTGCTCAATGACCCTTGTCATCAAAATATTCCTTGTCCTTTGTCATCACAGTGCTCCATGATACCTTTAATCAAAATTCTACATGACAACTGTCATCACAATGCAAGATGACCAATGTCATCACAAGGCCCCATGACACGTGTCATCACAATTCGCCTTGGCCCTGGACATCTCAATGCTGTATGAACCGTGTCATCACTAGGTTCCAGGACACTTGTCATCACAATGCTCCATGAACTCTGTTATCTCAATGTTCCATGGCCTTTGTATTCACAATGCTCCATTGTCCTGATAATCGCATTGCTCCATGAACACTTTCATCACAATGCTCCTTGACCACTGTCACCCTAATTCCCCATGACGTCTCGCCTCACTGTCTTCCAAGGCCACTCTCATCAAAATGCTCCATGATCTGTGTCAGCACAATATTGCATGACACTTGTCATCACAATGCTCCATGATGCCTGTCATCACAATGCTCCATGAATTTGTTATCACAATGCTCCAGGACCAGTTTCATCACAATACTCCATCCCCCTTTTCATCACAGTGCACAATGAAACCTTTCATTACAGTGCTCCATGACACTTGTCATCACAATGCTCAACGGCCTTTATCGTCACAATGCTCCCAGGCACTTTTCATCACGATGTTCCATGAAAACTTACATCACTTTGCTCCACGACCATTGTCATCACAATAGTCCATACCCTTGTCAACACAATGCTGCATAATCCCTGTCATCACAATTCTCCTTGACTGCTGTCATCACGATAATCCAGGACAATTTTCATAACAATGGTTCATTCCCCCAGTCATCTCAGTGCTCCATGATACCTTTCATCACAATTCCTAGATGATCAATGTCATCACAAGGCCCCATGACACCTGTCATCACAATTCGCTATGACCCTTGTCATCACAATACTCGATGAACCGTGTCATCACAGTGTTCCAGGGCACATGTCATCACAATGATCCATGACGACTTTCATCACAATGCTCCAATACACCTGTCATCACAATGCTCCATGGCCCCTGTTATCATATTGCTCCATGATCACTTTCATCACAATGATCCATGACCAATGTCACCACCATTCCTAATGACGCCTGTCATCTCAATGCTCCATGGCACCTTCATCACAATGCTCCATGAACCCATTCATCACAATGTTCCCTGTCCTTTTCATCACAATGTTCCATGGGCCCTGTCATCACAATGCTCCATGCGCTTGTCATCAAAATGCTCCAGAACTCTTGTCATCATAATGCTCCATGCCAGTCTCATCAAAATGCCCCATGACACTTGTCATCACAATGCTCCACGTCATTTGTCATCACAATGCTCCATGACCCTTGTCATAACAATGGTCCATGGCCTTGTCATCACAATGTTCCATGGCCTCTGACATCACTATGCTCTATGGTTTTTCTCATCACAATGCTCTTTGACCCCTGTCACCACAATGCTTGATGACCATTGTCATCACAATGCTCCAAGAACCCTGTCATCACAATGCTCCATGCCGTTGACATCACAATGCTCCATGGCCCTTGTAATTAGAATGCTCCATGCCCTTGTCATCACAATGCTCCAGAACACTTGTGATCATAATACGCCTTTCCTGTGTCATCCCATTGCTCAATGACCCTTGTCATCAAAATATTCCTTGTCCTTTGTCATCACAGTGCTCCATGATACCTTTAATCAAAATTCTACATGACAACTGTCATCACAATGCAAGATGACCAATGTCATCACAAGGCCCCATGACACGTGTCATCACAATTCGCCTTGGCCCTGGACATCTCAATGCTGTATGAACCGTGTCATCACTAGGTTCCAGGACACTTGTCATCACAATGCTCCATGAACTCTGTTATCTCAATGTTCCATGGCCTTTGTATTCACAATGCTCCATTGTCCTGATAATCGCATTGCTCCATGAACACTTTCATCACAATGCTCCTTGACCACTGTCACCCTAATTCCCCATGACGTCTCGCCTCACTGTCTTCCAAGGCCACTCTCATCAAAATGCTCCATGATCTGTGTCAGCACAATATTGCATGACACTTGTCATCACAATGCTCCATGATGCCTGTCATCACAATGCTCCATGAATTTGTTATCACAATGCTCCAGGACCAGTTTCATCACAATACTCCATCCCCCTTTTCATCACAGTGCACAATGAAACCTTTCATTACAGTGCTCCATGACACTTGTCATCACAATGCTCAACGGCCTTTATCGTCACAATGCTCCCAGGCACTTTTCATCACGATGTTCCATGAAAACTTACATCACTTTGCTCCACGACCATTGTCATCACAATAGTCCATACCCTTGTCAACACAATGCTGCATAATCCCTGTCATCACAATTCTCCTTGACTGCTGTCATCACGATAATCCAGGACAATTTTCATAACAATGGTTCATTCCCCCAGTCATCTCAGTGCTCCATGATACCTTTCATCACAATTCCTAGATGATCAATGTCATCACAAGGCCCCATGACACCTGTCATCACAATTCGCTATGACCCTTGTCATCACAATACTCGATGAACCGTGTCATCACAGTGTTCCAGGGCACATGTCATCACAATGATCCATGACGACTTTCATCACAATGCTCCAATACACCTGTCATCACAATGCTCCATGGCCCCTGTTATCATATTGCTCCATGATCACTTTCATCACAATGATCCATGACCAATGTCACCACCATTCCTAATGACGCCTGTCATCTCAATGCTCCATGGCACCTTCATCACAATGCTCCATGAACCCATTCATCACAATGTTCCCTGTCCTTTTCATCACAATGTTCCATGGGCCCTGTCATCACAATGCTCCATGCGCTTGTCATCAAAATGCTCCAGAACTCTTGTCATCATAATGCTCCATGCCAGTCTCATCAAAATGCCCCATGACACTTGTCATCACAATGCTCCACGTCATTTGTCATCACAATGCTCCATGACCCTTGTCATAACAATGGTCCATGGCCTTGTCATCACAATGTTCCATGGCCTCTGACATCACTATGCTCTATGGTTTTTCTCATCACAATGCTCTTTGACCCCTGTCACCACAATGCTTGATGACCATTGTCATCACAATGCTCCAAGAACCCTGTCATCACAATGCTCCATGCCGTTGACATCACAATGCTCCATGGCCCTTGTAATTAGAATGCTCCATGCCCTTGTCATCACAATGCTCCAGAACACTTGTGATCATAATACGCCTTTCCTGTGTCATCCCATTGCTCAATGACCCTTGTCATCAAAATATTCCTTGTCCTTTGTCATCACAGTGCTCCATGATACCTTTAATCAAAATTCTACATGACAACTGTCATCACAATGCAAGATGACCAATGTCATCACAAGGCCCCATGACACGTGTCATCACAATTCGCCTTGGCCCTGGACATCTCAATGCTGTATGAACCGTGTCATCACTAGGTTCCAGGACACTTGTCATCACAATGCTCCATGAACTCTGTTATCTCAATGTTCCATGGTCTTTGTATTCACAATGCTCCATTGTCCTGATAATCGCATTGCTCCATGAACACTTTCATCACAATGCTCCTTGACCACTGTCACCCTAATTCCCCATGACGTCTCGCCTCACTGTCTTCCAAGGCCACTCTCATCAAAATGCTCCATGATCTGTGTCAGCACAATATTGCATGACACTTGTCATCACAATGCTCCATGATGCCTGTCATCACAATGCTCCATGAATTTGTTATCACAATGCTCCAGGACCAGTTTCATCACAATACTCCATCCCCCTTTTCATCACAGTGCACAATGAAACCTTTCATTACAATGCTCCATGACACTTGTCATCACAATGCTCAACGGCCTTTATCGTCACAATGCTCCCAGGCACTTTTCATCACGATGTTCCATGAAAACTTACATCACTTTGCTCCACGACCATTGTCATCACAATAGTCCATACCCTTGTCAACACAATGCTGCATAATCCCTGTCATCACAATTCTCCTTGACTGCTGTCATCACGATAATCCAGGACAATTTTCATAACAATGGTTCATTCCCCCAGTCATCTCAGTGCTCCATGATACCTTTCATCACAATTCCTAGATGATCAATGTCATCACAAGGCCCCATGACACCTGTCATCACAATTCGCTATGACCCTTGTCATCACAATACTCGATGAACCGTGTCATCACAGTGTTCCAGGGCACATGTCATCACAATGATCCATGACGACTTTCATCACAATGCTCCAATACACCTGTCATCACAATGCTCCATGGCCCCTGTTATCATATTGCTCCATGATCACTTTCATCACAATGATCCATGACCAATGTCACCACCATTCCTAATGACGCCTGTCATCTCAATGCTCCATGGCACCTTCATCACAATGCTCCATGAACCCATTCATCACAATGTTCCCTGTCCTTTTCATCACAATGTTCCATGGGCCCTGTCATCACAATGCTCCATGCGCTTGTCATCAAAATGCTCCAGAACTCTTGTCATCATAATGCTCCATGCCAGTCTCATCAAAATGCCCCATGACACTTGTCATCACAATGCTCCACGTCATTTGTCATCACAATGCTCCATGACCCTTGTCATAACAATGGTCCATGGCCTTGTCATCACAATGTTCCATGGCCTCTGACATCACTATGCTCTATGGTTTTTCTCATCACAATGCTCTTTGACCCCTGTCACCACAATGCTTGATGACCATTGTCATCACAATGCTCCAAGAACCCTGTCATCACAATGCTCCATGCCGTTGACATCACAATGCTCCATGGCCCTTGTAATTAGAATGCTCCATGCCCTTGTCATCACAATGCTCCAGAACACTTGTGATCATAATACGCCTTTCCTGTGTCATCCCATTGCTCAATGACCCTTGTCATCAAAATATTCCTTGTCCTTTGTCATCACAGTGCTCCATGATACCTTTAATCAAAATTCTACATGACAACTGTCATCACAATGCAAGATGACCAATGTCATCACAAGGCCCCATGACACGTGTCATCACAATTCGCCTTGGCCCTGGACATCTCAATGCTGTATGAACCGTGTCATCACTAGGTTCCAGGACACTTGTCATCACAATGCTCCATGAACTCTGTTATCTCAATGTTCCATGGCCTTTGTATTCACAATGCTCCATTGTCCTGATAATCGCATTGCTCCATGAACACTTTCATCACAATGCTCCTTGACCACTGTCACCCTAATTCCCCATGACGTCTCGCCTCACTGTCTTCCAAGGCCACTCTCATCAAAATGCTCCATGATCTGTGTCAGCACAATATTGCATGACACTTGTCATCACAATGCTCCATGATGCCTGTCATCACAATGCTCCATGAATTTGTTATCACAATGCTCCAGGACCAGTTTCATCACAATACTCCATCCCCCTTTTCATCACAGTGCACAATGAAACCTTTCATTACAATGCTCCATGACACTTGTCATCACAATGCTCAACGGCCTTTATCGTCACAATGCTCCCAGGCACTTTTCATCACGATGTTCCATGAAAACTTACATCACTTTGCTCCACGACCATTGTCATCACAATAGTCCATACCCTTGTCAACACAATGCTGCATAATCCCTGTCATCACAATTCTCCTTGACTGCTGTCATCACGATAATCCAGGACAATTTTCATAACAATGGTTCATTCCCCCAGTCATCTCAGTGCTCCATGATACCTTTCATCACAATTCCTAGATGATCAATGTCATCACAAGGCCCCATGACACCTGTCATCACAATTCGCTATGACCCTTGTCATCACAATACTCGATGAACCGTGTCATCACAGTGTTCCAGGGCACATGTCATCACAATGATCCATGACGACTTTCATCACAATGCTCCAATACACCTGTCATCACAATGCTCCATGGCCCCTGTTATCATATTGCTCCATGATCACTTTCATCACAATGATCCATGACCAATGTCACCACCATTCCTAATGACGCCTGTCATCTCAATGCTCCATGGCACCTTCATCACAATGCTCCATGAACCCATTCATCACAATGTTCCCTGTCCTTTTCATCACAATGTTCCATGGGCCCTGTCATCACAATGCTCCATGCGCTTGTCATCAAAATGCTCCAGAACTCTTGTCATCATAATGCTCCATGCCAGTCTCATCAAAATGCCCCATGACACTTGTCATCACAATGCTCCACGTCATTTGTCATCACAATGCTCCATGACCCTTGTCATAACAATGGTCCATGGCCTTGTCATCACAATGTTCCATGGCCTCTGACATCACTATGCTCTATGGTTTTTCTCATCACAATGCTCTTTGACCCCTGTCACCACAATGCTTGATGACCATTGTCATCACAATGCTCCAAGAACCCTGTCATCACAATGCTCCATGCCGTTGACATCACAATGCTCCATGGCCCTTGTAATTAGAATGCTCCATGCCCTTGTCATCACAATGCTCCAGAACACTTGTGATCATAATACGCCTTTCCTGTGTCATCCCATTGCTCAATGACCCTTGTCATCAAAATATTCCTTGTCCTTTGTCATCACAGTGCTCCATGATACCTTTAATCAAAATTCTACATGACAACTGTCATCACAATGCAAGATGACCAATGTCATCACAAGGCCCCATGACACGTGTCATCACAATTCGCCTTGGCCCTGGACATCTCAATGCTGTATGAACCGTGTCATCACTAGGTTCCAGGACACTTGTCATCACAATGCTCCATGAACTCTGTTATCTCAATGTTCCATGGCCTTTGTATTCACAATGCTCCATTGTCCTGATAATCGCATTGCTCCATGAACACTTTCATCACAATGCTCCTTGACCACTGTCACCCTAATTCCCCATGACGTCTCGCCTCACTGTCTTCCAAGGCCACTCTCATCAAAATGCTCCATGATCTGTGTCAGCACAATATTGCATGACACTTGTCATCACAATGCTCCATGATGCCTGTCATCACAATGCTCCATGAATTTGTTATCACAGTGCTCCAGGACCAGTTTCATCACAATACTCCATCCCCCTTTTCATCACAGTGCACAATGAAACCTTTCATTACAGTGCTCCATGACACTTGTCATCACAATGCTCAACGGCCTTTATCGTCACAATGCTCCCAGGCACTTTTCATCACGATGTTCCATGAAAACTTACATCACTTTGCTCCACGACCATTGTCATCACAATAGTCCATACCCTTGTCAACACAATGCTGCATAATCCCTGTCATCACAATTCTCCTTGACTGCTGTCATCACGATAATCCAGGACAATTTTCATAACAATGGTTCATTCCCCCAGTCATCTCAGTGCTCCATGATACCTTTCATCACAATTCCTAGATGATCAATGTCATCACAAGGCCCCATGACACCTGTCATCACAATTCGCTATGACCCTTGTCATCACAATACTCGATGAACCGTGTCATCACAGTGTTCCAGGGCACATGTCATCACAATGATCCATGACGACTTTCATCACAATGCTCCAATACACCTGTCATCACAATGCTCCATGGCCCCTGTTATCATATTGCTCCATGATCACTTTCATCACAATGATCCATGACCAATGTCACCACCATTCCTAATGACGCCTGTCATCTCAATGCTCCATGGCACCTTCATCACAATGCTCCATGAACCCATTCATCACAATGTTCCCTGTCCTTTTCATCACAATGTTCCATGGGCCCTGTCATCACAATGCTCCATGCGCTTGTCATCAAAATGCTCCAGAACTCTTGTCATCATAATGCTCCATGCCAGTCTCATCAAAATGCCCCATGACACTTGTCATCACAATGCTCCACGTCATTTGTCATCACAATGCTCCATGACCCTTGTCATAACAATGGTCCATGGCCTTGTCATCACAATGTTCCATGGCCTCTGACATCACTATGCTCTATGGTTTTTCTCATCACAATGCTCTTTGACCCCTGTCACCACAATGCTTGATGACCATTGTCATCACAATGCTCCAAGAACCCTGTCATCACAATGCTCCATGCCGTTGACATCACAATGCTCCATGGCCCTTGTAATTAGAATGCTCCATGCCCTTGTCATCACAATGCTCCAGAACACTTGTGATCATAATACGCCTTTCCTGTGTCATCCCATTGCTCAATGACCCTTGTCATCAAAATATTCCTTGTCCTTTGTCATCACAGTGCTCCATGATACCTTTAATCAAAATTCTACATGACAACTGTCATCACAATGCAAGATGACCAATGTCATCACAAGGCCCCATGACACGTGTCATCACAATTCGCCTTGGCCCTGGACATCTCAATGCTGTATGAACCGTGTCATCACTAGGTTCCAGGACACTTGTCATCACAATGCTCCATGAACTCTGTTATCTCAATGTTCCATGGCCTTTGTATTCACAATGCTCCATTGTCCTGATAATCGCATTGCTCCATGAACACTTTCATCACAATGCTCCTTGACCACTGTCACCCTAATTCCCCATGACGTCTCGCCTCACTGTCTTCCAAGGCCACTCTCATCAAAATGCTCCATGATCTGTGTCAGCACAATATTGCATGACACTTGTCATCACAATGCTCCATGATGCCTGTCATCACAATGCTCCATGAATTTGTTATCACAATGCTCCAGGACCAGTTTCATCACAATACTCCATCCCCCTTTTCATCACAGTGCACAATGAAACCTTTCATTACAGTGCTCCATGACACTTGTCATCACAATGCTCAACGGCCTTTATCGTCACAATGCTCCCAGGCACTTTTCATCACGATGTTCCATGAAAACTTACATCACTTTGCTCCACGACCATTGTCATCACAATAGTCCATACCCTTGTCAACACAATGCTGCATAATCCCTGTCATCACAATTCTCCTTGACTGCTGTCATCACGATAATCCAGGACAATTTTCATAACAATGGTTCATTCCCCCAGTCATCTCAGTGCTCCATGATACCTTTCATCACAATTCCTAGATGATCAATGTCATCACAAGGCCCCATGACACCTGTCATCACAATTCGCTATGACCCTTGTCATCACAATACTCGATGAACCATATCATCACAGTGTTCCAGGGCACATGTCATCACAATGATCCATGACGACTTTCATCACAATCCTCCAATACACCTGTCATCACAATGCTCCATGGCCCCTGTTATCATATTGCTCCATGATCACTTTCATCACAATGATCCATGACCAATGTCACCACCATTCCTAATGACGCCTGTCATCTCAATGCTCCATGGCACCTTCATCACAATGCTCCATGAACCCATTCATCACAATGTTCCCTGTCCTTTTCATCACAATGTTCCATGGGCCCTGTCATCACAATGCTCCATGCGCTTGTCATCAAAATGCTCCAGAACTCTTGTCATCATAATGCTCCATGCCAGTCTCATCAAAATGCCCCATGACACTTGTCATCACAATGCTCCACGTCATTTGTCATCACAATGCTCCATGACCCTTGTCATAACAATGGTCCATGGCCTTGTCATCACAATGTTCCATGGCCTCTGACATCACTATGCTCTATGGTTTTTCTCATCACAATGCTCTTTGACCCCTGTCACCACAATGCTTGATGACCATTGTCATCACAATGCTCCAAGAACCCTGTCATCACAATGCTCCATGCCGTTGACATCACAATGCTCCATGGCCCTTGTAATTAGAATGCTCCATGCCCTTGTCATCACAATGCTCCAGAACACTTGTGATCATAATACGCCTTTCCTGTGTCATCCCATTGCTCAATGACCCTTGTCATCAAAATATTCCTTGTCCTTTGTCATCACAGTGCTCCATGATACCTTTAATCAAAATTCTACATGACAACTGTCATCACAATGCAAGATGACCAATGTCATCACAAGGCCCCATGACACGTGTCATCACAATTCGCCTTGGCCCTGGACATCTCAATGCTGTATGAACCGTGTCATCACTAGGTTCCAGGACACTTGTCATCACAATGCTCCATGAACTCTGTTATCTCAATGTTCCATGGCCTTTGTATTCACAATGCTCCATTGTCCTGATAATCGCATTGCTCCATGAACACTTTCATCACAATGCTCCTTGACCACTGTCACCCTAATTCCCCATGACGTCTCGCCTCACTGTCTTCCAAGGCCACTCTCATCAAAATGCTCCATGATCTGTGTCAGCACAATATTGCATGACACTTGTCATCACAATGCTCCATGATGCCTGTCATCACAATGCTCCATGAATTTGTTATCACAATGCTCCAGGACCAGTTTCATCACAATACTCCATCCCCCTTTTCATCACAGTGCACAATGAAACCTTTCATTACAGTGCTCCATGACACTTGTCATCACAATGCTCAACGGCCTTTATCGTCACAATGCTCCCAGGCACTTTTCATCACGATGTTCCATGAAAACTTACATCACTTTGCTCCACGACCATTGTCATCACAATAGTCCATACCCTTGTCAACACAATGCTGCATAATCCCTGTCATCACAATTCTCCTTGACTGCTGTCATCACGATAATCCAGGACAATTTTCATAACAATGGTTCATTCCCCCAGTCATCTCAGTGCTCCATGATACCTTTCATCACAATTCCTAGATGATCAATGTCATCACAAGGCCCCATGACACCTGTCATCACAATTCGCTATGACCCTTGTCATCACAATACTCGATGAACCGTGTCATCACAGTGTTCCAGGGCACATGTCATCACAATGATCCATGACGACTTTCATCACAATGCTCCAATACACCTGTCATCACAATGCTCCATGGCCCCTGTTATCATATTGCTCCATGATCACTTTCATCACAATGATCCATGACCAATGTCATCACCATTCCTAATGACGCCTGTCATCTCAATGCTCCATGGCACCTTCATCACAATGCTCCATGAACCCATTCATCACAATGTTCCCTGTCCTTTTCATCACAATGTTCCATGGGCCCTGTCATCACAATGCTCCATGCGCTTGTCATCAAAATGCTCCAGAACTCTTGTCATCATAATGCTCCATGCCAGTCTCATCAAAATGCCCCATGACACTTGTCATCACAATGCTCCACGTCATTTGTCATCACAATGCTCCATGACCCTTGTCATAACAATGGTCCATGGCCTTGTCATCACAATGTTCCATGGCCTCTGACATCACTATGCTCTATGGTTTTTCTCATCACAATGCTCTTTGACCCCTGTCACCACAATGCTTGATGACCATTGTCATCACAATGCTCCAAGAACCCTGTCATCACAATGCTCCATGCCGTTGACATCACAATGCTCCATGGCCCTTGTAATTAGAATGCTCCATGCCCTTGTCATCACAATGCTCCAGAACACTTGTGATCATAATACGCCTTTCCTGTGTCATCCCATTGCTCAATGACCCTTGTCATCAAAATATTCCTTGTCCTTTGTCATCACAGTGCTCCATGATACCTTTAATCAAAATTCTACATGACAACTGTCATCACAATGCAAGATGACCAATGTCATCACAAGGCCCCATGACACGTGTCATCACAATTCGCCTTGGCCCTGGACATCTCAATGCTGTATGAACCGTGTCATCACTAGGTTCCAGGACACTTGTCATCACAATGCTCCATGAACTCTGTTATCTCAATGTTCCATGGCCTTTGTATTCACAATGCTCCATTGTCCTGATAATCGCATTGCTCCATGAACACTTTCATCACAATGCTCCTTGACCACTGTCACCCTAATTCCCCATGACGTCTCGCCTCACTGTCTTCCAAGGCCACTCTCATCAAAATGCTCCATGATCTGTGTCAGCACAATATTGCATGACACTTGTCATCACAATGCTCCATGATGCCTGTCATCACAATGCTCCATGAATTTGTTATCACAATGCTCCAGGACCAGTTTCATCACAATACTCCATCCCCCTTTTCATCACAGTGCACAATGAAACCTTTCATTACAGTGCTCCATGACACTTGTCATCACAATGCTCAACGGCCTTTATCGTCACAATGCTCCCAGGCACTTTTCATCACGATGTTCCATGAAAACTTACATCACTTTGCTCCACGACCATTGTCATCACAATAGTCCATACCCTTGTCAACACAATGCTGCATAATCCCTGTCATCACAATTCTCCTTGACTGCTGTCATCACGATAATCCAGGACAATTTTCATAACAATGGTTCATTCCCCCAGTCATCTCAGTGCTCCATGATACCTTTCATCACAATTCCTAGATGATCAATGTCATCACAAGGCCCCATGACACCTGTCATCACAATTCGCTATGACCCTTGTCATCACAATACTCGATGAACCGTGTCATCACAGTGTTCCAGGGCACATGTCATCACAATGATCCATGACGACTTTCATCACAATGCTCCAATACACCTGTCATCACAATGCTCCATGGCCCCTGTTATCATATTGCTCCATGATCACTTTCATCACAATGATCCATGACCAATGTCACCACCATTCCTAATGACGCCTGTCATCTCAATGCTCCATGGCACCTTCATCACAATGCTCCATGAACCCATTCATCACAATGTTCCCTGTCCTTTTCATCACAATGTTCCATGGGCCCTGTCATCACAATGCTCCATGCGCTTGTCATCAAAATGCTCCAGAACTCTTGTCATCATAATGCTCCATGCCAGTCTCATCAAAATGCCCCATGACACTTGTCATCACAATGCTCCACGTCATTTGTCATCACAATGCTCCATGACCCTTGTCATAACAATGGTCCATGGCCTTGTCATCACAATGTTCCATGGCCTCTGACATCACTATGCTCTATGGTTTTTCTCATCACAATGCTCTTTGACCCCTGTCACCACAATGCTTGATGACCATTGTCATCACAATGCTCCAAGAACCCTGTCATCACAATGCTCCATGCCGTTGACATCACAATGCTCCATGGCCCTTGTAATTAGAATGCTCCATGCCCTTGTCATCACAATGCTCCAGAACACTTGTGATCATAATACGCCTTTCCTGTGTCATCCCATTGCTCAATGACCCTTGTCATCAAAATATTCCTTGTCCTTTGTCATCACAGTGCTCCATGATACCTTTAATCAAAATTCTACATGACAACTGTCATCACAATGCAAGATGACCAATGTCATCACAAGGCCCCATGACACGTGTCATCACAATTCGCCTTGGCCCTGGACATCTCAATGCTGTATGAACCGTGTCATCACTAGGTTCCAGGACACTTGTCATCACAATGCTCCATGAACTCTGTTATCTCAATGTTCCATGGCCTTTGTGTTCACAATGCTCCATTGTCCTGATAATCGCATTGCTCCATGAACACTTTCATCACAATGCTCCTTGACCACTGTCACCCTAATTCCCCATGACGTCTCGCCTCACTGTCTTCCAAGGCCACTCTCATCAAAATGCTCCATGATCTGTGTCAGCACAATATTGCATGACACTTGTCATCACAATGCTCCATGATGCCTGTCATCACAATGCTCCATGAATTTGTTATCACAATGCTCCAGGACCAGTTTCATCACAATACTCCATCCCCCTTTTCATCACAGTGCACAATGAAACCTTTCATTACAGTGCTCCATGACACTTGTCATCACAATGCTCAACGGCCTTTATCGTCACAATGCTCCCAGGCACTTTTCATCACGATGTTCCATGAAAACTTACATCACTTTGCTCCACGACCATTGTCATCACAATAGTCCATACCCTTGTCAACACAATGCTGCATAATCCCTGTCATCACAATTCTCCTTGACTGCTGTCATCACGATAATCCAGGACAATTTTCATAACAATGGTTCATTCCCCCAGTCATCTCAGTGCTCCATGATACCTTTCATCACAATTCCTAGATGATCAATGTCATCACAAGGCCCCATGACACCTGTCATCACAATTCGCTATGACCCTTGTCATCACAATACTCGATGAACCGTGTCATCACAGTGTTCCAGGGCACATGTCATCACAATGATCCATGACGACTTTCATCACAATGCTCCAATACACCTGTCATCACAATGCTCCATGGCCCCTGTTATCATATTGCTCCATGATCACTTTCATCACAATGATCCATGACCAATGTCACCACCATTCCTAATGACGCCTGTCATCTCAATGCTCCATGGCACCTTCATCACAATGCTCCATGAACCCATTCATCACAATGTTCCCTGTCCTTTTCATCACAATGTTCCATGGGCCCTGTCATCACAATGCTCCATGCGCTTGTCATCAAAATGCTCCAGAACTCTTGTCATCATAATGCTCCATGCCAGTCTCATCAAAATGCCCCATGACACTTGTCATCACAATGCTCCACGTCATTTGTCATCACAATGCTCCATGACCCTTGTCATAACAATGGTCCATGGCCTTGTCATCACAATGTTCCATGGCCTCTGACATCACTATGCTCTATGGTTTTTCTCATCACAATGCTCTTTGACCCCTGTCACCACAATGCTTGATGACCATTGTCATCACAATGCTCCAAGAACCCTGTCATCACAATGCTCCATGCCGTTGACATCACAATGCTCCATGGCCCTTGTAATTAGAATGCTCCATGCCCTTGTCATCACAATGCTCCAGAACACTTGTGATCATAATACGCCTTTCCTGTGTCATCCCATTGCTCAATGACCCTTGTCATCAAAATATTCCTTGTCCTTTGTCATCACAGTGCTCCATGATACCTTTAATCAAAATTCTACATGACAACTGTCATCACAATGCAAGATGACCAATGTCATCACAAGGCCCCATGACACGTGTCATCACAATTCGCCTTGGCCCTGGACATCTCAATGCTGTATGAACCGTGTCATCACTAGGTTCCAGGACACTTGTCATCACAATGCTCCATGAACTCTGTTATCTCAATGTTCCATGGCCTTTGTATTCACAATGCTCCATTGTCCTGATAATCGCATTGCTCCATGAACACTTTCATCACAATGCTCCTTGACCACTGTCACCCTAATTCCCCATGACGTCTCGCCTCACTGTCTTCCAAGGCCACTCTCATCAAAATGCTCCATGATCTGTGTCAGCACAATATTGCATGACACTTGTCATCACAATGCTCCATGATGCCTGTCATCACAATGCTCCATGAATTTGTTATCACAATGCTCCAGGACCAGTTTCATCACAATACTCCATCCCCCTTTTCATCACAGTGCACAATGAAACCTTTCATTACAGTGCTCCATGACACTTGTCATCACAATGCTCAACGGCCTTTATCGTCACAATGCTCCCAGGCACTTTTCATCACGATGTTCCATGAAAACTTACATCACTTTGCTCCACGACCATTGTCATCACAATAGTCCATACCCTTGTCAACACAATGCTGCATAATCCCTGTCATCACAATTCTCCTTGACTGCTGTCATCACGATAATCCAGGACAATTTTCATAACAATGGTTCATTCCCCCAGTCATCTCAGTGCTCCATGATACCTTTCATCACAATTCCTAGATGATCAATGTCATCACAAGGCCCCATGACACCTGTCATCACAATTCGCTATGACCCTTGTCATCACAATACTCGATGAACCGTGTCATCACAGTGTTCCAGGGCACATGTCATCACAATGATCCATGACGACTTTCATCACAATGCTCCAATACACCTGTCATCACAATGCTCCATGGCCCCTGTTATCATATTGCTCCATGATCACTTTCATCACAATGATCCATGACCAATGTCACCACCATTCCTAATGACGCCTGTCATCTCAATGCTCCATGGCACCTTCATCACAATGCTCCATGAACCCATTCATCACAATGTTCCCTGTCCTTTTCATCACAATGTTCCATGGGCCCTGTCATCACAATGCTCCATGCGCTTGTCATCAAAATGCTCCAGAACTCTTGTCATCATAATGCTCCATGCCAGTCTCATCAAAATGCCCCATGACACTTGTCATCACAATGCTCCACGTCATTTGTCATCACAATGCTCCATGACCCTTGTCATAACAATGGTCCATGGCCTTGTCATCACAATGTTCCATGGCCTCTGACATCACTATGCTCTATGGTTTTTCTCATCACAATGCTCTTTGACCCCTGTCACCACAATGCTTGATGACCATTGTCATCACAATGCTCCAAGAACCCTGTCATCACAATGCTCCATGCCGTTGACATCACAATGCTCCATGGCCCTTGTAATTAGAATGCTCCATGCCCTTGTCATCACAATGCTCCAGAACACTTGTGATCATAATACGCCTTTCCTGTGTCATCCCATTGCTCAATGACCCTTGTCATCAAAATATTCCTTGTCCTTTGTCATCACAGTGCTCCATGATACCTTTAATCAAAATTCTACATGACAACTGTCATCACAATGCAAG
This sequence comes from Balaenoptera physalus, assembly GCF_965194825.1. NCBI lineage: Eukaryota > Metazoa > Chordata > Mammalia > Artiodactyla > Balaenopteridae > Balaenoptera > Balaenoptera physalus. The sequence continues at coordinate 168,381 of NW_028126382.1, forward strand.
ATGACCAATGTCATCACAAGGCCCCATGACACGTGTCATCACAATTCGCCTTGGCCCTGGACATCTCAATGCTGTATGAACCGTGTCATCACTAGGTTCCAGGACACTTGTCATCACAATGCTCCATGAACTCTGTTATCTCAATGTTCCATGGCCTTTGTGTTCACAATGCTCCATTGTCCTGATAATCGCATTGCTCCATGAACACTTTCATCACAATGCTCCTTGACCACTGTCACCCTAATTCCCCATGACGTCTCGCCTCACTGTCTTCCAAGGCCACTCTCATCAAAATGCTCCATGATCTGTGTCAGCACAATATTGCATGACACTTGTCATCACAATGCTCCATGATGCCTGTCATCACAATGCTCCATGAATTTGTTATCACAATGCTCCAGGACCAGTTTCATCACAATACTCCATCCCCCTTTTCATCACAGTGCACAATGAAACCTTTCATTACAGTGCTCCATGACACTTGTCATCACAATGCTCAACGGCCTTTATCGTCACAATGCTCCCAGGCACTTTTCATCACGATGTTCCATGAAAACTTACATCACTTTGCTCCACGACCATTGTCATCACAATAGTCCATACCCTTGTCAACACAATGCTGCATAATCCCTGTCATCACAATTCTCCTTGACTGCTGTCATCACGATAATCCAGGACAATTTTCATAACAATGGTTCATTCCCCCAGTCATCTCAGTGCTCCATGATACCTTTCATCACAATTCCTAGATGATCAATGTCATCACAAGGCCCCATGACACCTGTCATCACAATTCGCTATGACCCTTGTCATCACAATACTCGATGAACCGTGTCATCACAGTGTTCCAGGGCACATGTCATCACAATGATCCATGACGACTTTCATCACAATGCTCCAATACACCTGTCATCACAATGCTCCATGGCCCCTGTTATCATATTGCTCCATGATCACTTTCATCACAATGATCCATGACCAATGTCACCACCATTCCTAATGACGCCTGTCATCTCAATGCTCCATGGCACCTTCATCACAATGCTCCATGAACCCATTCATCACAATGTTCCCTGTCCTTTTCATCACAATGTTCCATGGGCCCTGTCATCACAATGCTCCATGCGCTTGTCATCAAAATGCTCCAGAACTCTTATCATCATAATGCTCCATGCCAGTCTCATCAAAATGCCCCATGACACTTGTCATCACAATGCTCCACGTCATTTGTCATCACAATGCTCCATGACCCTTGTCATAACAATGGTCCATGGCCTTGTCATCACAATGTTCCATGGCCTCTGACATCACTATGCTCTATGGTTTTTCTCATCACAATGCTCTTTGACCCCTGTCACCACAATGCTTGATGACCATTGTCATCACAATGCTCCAAGAACCCTGTCATCACAATCCTCCATGCCGTTGACATCACAATGCTCCATGGCCCTTGTAATTAGAATGCTCCATGCCCTTGTCATCACAATGCTCCAGAACACTTGTGATCATAATATGCCTTTCCTGTGTCATCCCATTGCTCAATGACCCTTGTCATCAAAATATTCCTTGTCCTTTGTCATCACAGTGCTCCATGATACCTTTAATCAAAATTCTACATGACAACTGTCATCACAATGCAAGATGACCAATGTCATCACAAGGCCCCATGACACGTGTCATCACAATTCGCCTTGGCCCTGGACATCTCAATGCTGTATGAACCGTGTCATCACTAGGTTCCAGGACACTTGTCATCACAATGCTCCATGAACTCTGTTATCTCAATGTTCCATGGCCTTTGTGTTCACAATGCTCCATTGTCCTGATAATCGCATTGCTCCATGAACACTTTCATCACAATGCTCCTTGACCACTGTCACCCTAATTCCCCATGACGTCTCGCCTCACTGTCTTCCAAGGCCACTCTCATCAAAATGCTCCATGATCTGTGTCAGCACAATATTGCATGACACTTGTCATCACAATGCTCCATGATGCCTGTCATCACAATGCTCCATGAATTTGTTATCACAATGCTCCAGGACCAGTTTCATCACAATACTCCATCCCCCTTTTCATCACAGTGCACAATGAAACCTTTCATTACAGTGCTCCATGACACTTGTCATCACAATGCTCAACGGCCTTTATCGTCACAATGCTCCCAGGCACTTTTCATCACGATGTTCCATGAAAACTTACATCACTTTGCTCCACGACCATTGTCATCACAATAGTCCATACCCTTGTCAACACAATGCTGCATAATCCCTGTCATCACAATTCTCCTTGACTGCTGTCATCACGATAATCCAGGACAATTTTCATAACAATGGTTCATTCCCCCAGTCATCTCAGTGCTCCATGATACCTTTCATCACAATTCCTAGATGATCAATGTCATCACAAGGCCCCATGACACCTGTCATCACAATTCGCTATGACCCTTGTCATCACAATACTCGATGAACCGTGTCATCACAGTGTTCCAGGGCACATGTCATCACAATGATCCATGACGACTTTCATCACAATGCTCCAATACACCTGTCATCACAATGCTCCATGGCCCCTGTTATCATATTGCTCCATGATCACTTTCATCACAATGATCCATGACCAATGTCACCACCATTCCTAATGACGCCTGTCATCTCAATGCTCCATGGCACCTTCATCACAATGCTCCATGAACCCATTCATCACAATGTTCCCTGTCCTTTTCATCACAATGTTCCATGGGCCCTGTCATCACAATGCTCCATGCGCTTGTCATCAAAATGCTCCAGAACTCTTGTCATCATAATGCTCCATGCCAGTCTCATCAAAATGCCCCATGACACTTGTCATCACAATGCTCCACGTCATTTGTCATCACAATGCTCCATGACCCTTGTCATAACAATGGTCCATGGCCTTGTCATCACAATGTTCCATGGCCTCTGACATCACTATGCTCTATGGTTTTTCTCATCACAATGCTCTTTGACCCCTGTCACCACAATGCTTGATGACCATTGTCATCACAATGCTCCAAGAACCCTGTCATCACAATGCTCCATGCCGTTGACATCACAATGCTCCATGGCCCTTGTAATTAGAATGCTCCATGCCCTTGTCATCACAATGCTCCAGAACACTTGTGATCATAATACGCCTTTCCTGTGTCATCCCATTGCTCAATGACCCTTGTCATCAAAATATTCCTTGTCCTTTGTCATCACAGTGCTCCATGATACCTTTAATCAAAATTCTACATGACAACTGTCATCACAATGCAAGATGACCAATGTCATCACAAGGCCCCATGACACGTGTCATCACAATTCGCCTTGGCCCTGGACATCTCAATGCTGTATGAACCGTGTCATCACTAGGTTCCAGGACACTTGTCATCACAATGCTCCATGAACTCTGTTATCTCAATGTTCCATGGCCTTTGTATTCACAATGCTCCATTGTCCTGATAATCGCATTGCTCCATGAACACTTTCATCACAATGCTCCTTGACCACTGTCACCCTAATTCCCCATGACGTCTCGCCTCACTGTCTTCCAAGGCCACTCTCATCAAAATGCTCCATGATCTGTGTCAGCACAATATTGCATGACACTTGTCATCACAATGCTCCATGATGCCTGTCATCACAATGCTCCATGAATTTGTTATCACAATGCTCCAGGACCAGTTTCATCACAATACTCCATCCCCCTTTTCATCACAGTGCACAATGAAACCTTTCATTACAGTGCTCCATGACACTTGTCATCACAATGCTCAACGGCCTTTATCGTCACAATGCTCCCAGGCACTTTTCATCACGATGTTCCATGAAAACTTACATCACTTTGCTCCACGACCATTGTCATCACAATAGTCCATACCCTTGTCAACACAATGCTGCATAATCCCTGTCATCACAATTCTCCTTGACTGCTGTCATCACGATAATCCAGGACAATTTTCATAACAATGGTTCATTCCCCCAGTCATCTCAGTGCTCCATGATACCTTTCATCACAATTCCTAGATGATCAATGTCATCACAAGGCCCCATGACACCTGTCATCACAATTCGCTATGACCCTTGTCATCACAATACTCGATGAACCGTGTCATCACAGTGTTCCAGGGCACATGTCATCACAATGATCCATGACGACTTTCATCACAATGCTCCAATACACCTGTCATCACAATGCTCCATGGCCCCTGTTATCATATTGCTCCATGATCACTTTCATCACAATGATCCATGACCAATGTCACCACCATTCCTAATGACGCCTGTCATCTCAATGCTCCATGGCACCTTCATCACAATGCTCCATGAACCCATTCATCACAATGTTCCCTGTCCTTTTCATCACAATGTTCCATGGGCCCTGTCATCACAATGCTCCATGCGCTTGTCATCAAAATGCTCCAGAACTCTTGTCATCATAATGCTCCATGCCAGTCTCATCAAAATGCCCCATGACACTTGTCATCACAATGCTCCACGTCATTTGTCATCACAATGCTCCATGACCCTTGTCATAACAATGGTCCATGGCCTTGTCATCACAATGTTCCATGGCCTCTGACATCACTATGCTCTATGGTTTTTCTCATCACAATGCTCTTTGACCCCTGTCACCACAATGCTTGATGACCATTGTCATCACAATGCTCCAAGAACCCTGTCATCACAATGCTCCATGCCGTTGACATCACAATGCTCCATGGCCCTTGTAATTAGAATGCTCCATGCCCTTGTCATCACAATGCTCCAGAACACTTGTGATCATAATACGCCTTTCCTGTGTCATCCCATTGCTCAATGACCCTTGTCATCAAAATATTCCTTGTCCTTTGTCATCACAGTGCTCCATGATACCTTTAATCAAAATTCTACATGACAACTGTCATCACAATGCAAGATGACCAATGTCATCACAAGGCCCCATGACACGTGTCATCACAATTCGCCTTGGCCCTGGACATCTCAATGCTGTATGAACCGTGTCATCACTAGGTTCCAGGACACTTGTCATCACAATGCTCCATGAACTCTGTTATCTCAATGTTCCATGGCCTTTGTGTTCACAATGCTCCATTGTCCTGATAATCGCATTGCTCCATGAACACTTTCATCACAATGCTCCTTGACCACTGTCACCCTAATTCCCCATGACGTCTCGCCTCACTGTCTTCCAAGGCCACTCTCATCAAAATGCTCCATGATCTGTGTCAGCACAATATTGCATGACACTTGTCATCACAATGCTCCATGATGCCTGTCATCACAATGCTCCATGAATTTGTTATCACAATGCTCCAGGACCAGTTTCATCACAATACTCCATCCCCCTTTTCATCACAGTGCACAATGAAACCTTTCATTACAGTGCTCCATGACACTTGTCATCACAATGCTCAACGGCCTTTATCGTCACAATGCTCCCAGGCACTTTTCATCACGATGTTCCATGAAAACTTACATCACTTTGCTCCACGACCATTGTCATCACAATAGTCCATACCCTTGTCAACACAATGCTGCATAATCCCTGTCATCACAATTCTCCTTGACTGCTGTCATCACGATAATCCAGGACAATTTTCATAACAATGGTTCATTCCCCCAGTCATCTCAGTGCTCCATGATACCTTTCATCACAATTCCTAGATGATCAATGTCATCACAAGGCCCCATGACACCTGTCATCACAATTCGCTATGACCCTTGTCATCACAATACTCGATGAACCGTGTCATCACAGTGTTCCAGGGCACATGTCATCACAATGATCCATGACGACTTTCATCACAATGCTCCAATACACCTGTCATCACAATGCTCCATGGCCCCTGTTATCATATTGCTCCATGATCACTTTCATCACAATGATCCATGACCAATGTCACCACCATTCCTAATGACGCCTGTCATCTCAATGCTCCATGGCACCTTCATCACAATGCTCCATGAACCCATTCATCACAATGTTCCCTGTCCTTTTCATCACAATGTTCCATGGGCCCTGTCATCACAATGCTCCATGCGCTTGTCATCAAAATGCTCCAGAACTCTTGTCATCATAATGCTCCATGCCAGTCTCATCAAAATGCCCCATGACACTTGTCATCACAATGCTCCACGTCATTTGTCATCACAATGCTCCATGACCCTTGTCATAACAATGGTCCATGGCCTTGTCATCACAATGTTCCATGGCCTCTGACATCACTATGCTCTATGGTTTTTCTCATCACAATGCTCTTTGACCCCTGTCACCACAATGCTTGATGACCATTGTCATCACAATGCTCCAAGAACCCTGTCATCACAATGCTCCATGCCGTTGACATCACAATGCTCCATGGCCCTTGTAATTAGAATGCTCCATGCCCTTGTCATCACAATGCTCCAGAACACTTGTGATCATAATACGCCTTTCCTGTGTCATCCCATTGCTCAATGACCCTTGTCATCAAAATATTCCTTGTCCTTTGTCATCACAGTGCTCCATGATACCTTTAATCAAAATTCTACATGACAACTGTCATCACAATGCAAGATGACCAATGTCATCACAAGGCCCCATGACACGTGTCATCACAATTCGCCTTGGCCCTGGACATCTCAATGCTGTATGAACCGTGTCATCACTAGGTTCCAGGACACTTGTCATCACAATGCTCCATGAACTCTGTTATCTCAATGTTCCATGGCCTTTGTGTTCACAATGCTCCATTGTCCTGATAATCGCATTGCTCCATGAACACTTTCATCACAATGCTCCTTGACCACTGTCACCCTAATTCCCCATGACGTCTCGCCTCACTGTCTTCCAAGGCCACTCTCATCAAAATGCTCCATGATCTGTGTCAGCACAATATTGCATGACACTTGTCATCACAATGCTCCATGATGCCTGTCATCACAATGCTCCATGAATTTGTTATCACAATGCTCCAGGACCAGTTTCATCACAATACTCCATCCCCCTTTTCATCACAGTGCACAATGAAACCTTTCATTACAGTGCTCCATGACACTTGTCATCACAATGCTCAACGGCCTTTATCGTCACAATGCTCCCAGGCACTTTTCATCACGATGTTCCATGAAAACTTACATCACTTTGCTCCACGACCATTGTCATCACAATAGTCCATACCCTTGTCAACACAATGCTGCATAATCCCTGTCATCACAATTCTCCTTGACTGCTGTCATCACGATAATCCAGGACAATTTTCATAACAATGGTTCATTCCCCCAGTCATCTCAGTGCTCCATGATACCTTTCATCACAATTCCTAGATGATCAATGTCATCACAAGGCCCCATGACACCTGTCATCACAATTCGCTATGACCCTTGTCATCACAATACTCGATGAACCGTGTCATCACAGTGTTCCAGGGCACATGTCATCACAATGATCCATGACGACTTTCATCACAATGCTCCAATACACCTGTCATCACAATGCTCCATGGCCCCTGTTATCATATTGCTCCATGATCACTTTCATCACAATGATCCATGACCAATGTCACCACCATTCCTAATGACGCCTGTCATCTCAATGCTCCATGGCACCTTCATCACAATGCTCCATGAACCCATTCATCACAATGTTCCCTGTCCTTTTCATCACAATGTTCCATGGGCCCTGTCATCACAATGCTCCATGCGCTTGTCATCAAAATGCTCCAGAACTCTTGTCATCATAATGCTCCATGCCAGTGTCATCAAAATGCCCCATGACACTTGTCATCACAATGCTCCACGTCATTTGTCATCACAATGCTCCATGACCCTTGTCATAACAATGGTCCATGGCCTTGTCATCACAATGTTCCATGGCCTCTGACATCACTATGCTCTATGGTTTTTCTCATCACAATGCTCTTTGACCCCTGTCACCACAATGCTTGATGACCATTGTCATCACAATGCTCCAAGAACCCTGTCATCACAATGCTCCATGCCGTTGACATCACAATGCTCCATGGCCCTTGTAATTAGAATGCTCCATGCCCTTGTCATCACAATGCTCCAGAACACTTGTGATCATAATACGCCTTTCCTGTGTCATCCCATTGCTCAATGACCCTTGTCATCAAAATATTCCTTGTCCTTTGTCATCACAGTGCTCCATGATACCTTTAATCAAAATTCTACATGACAACTGTCATCACAATGCAAGATGACCAATGTCATCACAAGGCCCCATGACACGTGTCATCACAATTCGCCTTGGCCCTGGACATCTCAATGCTGTATGAACCGTGTCATCACTAGGTTCCAGGACACTTGTCATCACAATGCTCCATGAACTCTGTTATCTCAATGTTCCATGGCCTTTGTGTTCACAATGCTCCATTGTCCTGATAATCGCATTGCTCCATGAACACTTTCATCACAATGCTCCTTGACCACTGTCACCCTAATTCCCCATGACGTCTCGCCTCACTGTCTTCCAAGGCCACTCTCATCAAAATGCTCCATGATCTGTGTCAGCACAATATTGCATGACACTTGTCATCACAATGCTCCATGATGCCTGTCATCACAATGCTCCATGAATTTGTTATCACAATGCTCCAGGACCAGTTTCATCACAATACTCCATCCCCCTTTTCATCACAGTGCACAATGAAACCTTTCATTACAGTGCTCCATGACACTTGTCATCACAATGCTCAACGGCCTTTATCGTCACAATGCTCCCAGGCACTTTTCATCACGATGTTCCATGAAAACTTACATCACTTTGCTCCACGACCATTGTCATCACAATAGTCCATACCCTTGTCAACACAATGCTGCATAATCCCTGTCATCACAATTCTCCTTGACTGCTGTCATCACGATAATCCAGGACAATTTTCATAACAATGGTTCATTCCCCCAGTCATCTCAGTGCTCCATGATACCTTTCATCACAATTCCTAGATGATCAATGTCATCACAAGGCCCCATGACACCTGTCATCACAATTCGCTATGACCCTTGTCATCACAATACTCGATGAACCGTGTCATCACAGTGTTCCAGGGCACATGTCATCACAATGATCCATGACGACTTTCATCACAATGCTCCAATACACCTGTCATCACAATGCTCCATGGCCCCTGTTATCATATTGCTCCATGATCACTTTCATCACAATGATCCATGACCAATGTCACCACCATTCCTAATGACGCCTGTCATCTCAATGCTCCATGGCACCTTCATCACAATGCTCCATGAACCCATTCATCACAATGTTCCCTGTCCTTTTCATCACAATGTTCCATGGGCCCTGTCATCACAATGCTCCATGCGCTTGTCATCAAAATGCTCCAGAACTCTTGTCATCATAATGCTCCATGCCAGTCTCATCAAAATGCCCCATGACACTTGTCATCACAATGCTCCACGTCATTTGTCATCACAATGCTCCATGACCCTTGTCATAACAATGGTCCATGGCCTTGTCATCACAATGTTGCATGGCCTCTGACATCACTATGCTCTATGGTTTTTCTCATCACAATGCTCTTTGACCCCTGTCACCACAATGCTTGATGACCATTGTCATCACAATGCTCCAAGAACCCTGTCATCACAATGCTCCATGCCGTTGACATCACAATGCTCCATGGCCCTTGTAATTAGAATGCTCCATGCCCTTGTCATCACAATGCTCCAGAACACTTGTGATCATAATACGCCTTTCCTGTGTCATCCCATTGCTCAATGACCCTTGTCATCAAAATATTCCTTGTCCTTTGTCATCACAGTGCTCCATGATACCTTTAATCAAAATTCTACATGACAACTGTCATCACAATGCAAGATGACCAATGTCATCACAAGGCCCCATGACACGTGTCATCACAATTCGCCTTGGCCCTGGACATCTCAATGCTGTATGAACCGTGTCATCACTAGGTTCCAGGACACTTGTCATCACAATGCTCCATGAACTCTGTTATCTCAATGTTCCATGGCCTTTGTATTCACAATGCTCCATTGTCCTGATAATCGCATTGCTCCATGAACACTTTCATCACAATGCTCCTTGACCACTGTCACCCTAATTCCCCATGACGTCTCGCCTCACTGTCTTCCAAGGCCACTCTCATCAAAATGCTCCATGATCTGTGTCAGCACAATATTGCATGACACTTGTCATCACAATGCTCCATGATGCCTGTCATCACAATGCTCCATGAATTTGTTATCACAATGCTCCAGGACCAGTTTCATCACAATACTCCATCCCCCTTTTCATCACAGTGCACAATGAAACCTTTCATTACAGTGCTCCATGACACTTGTCATCACAATGCTCAACGGCCTTTATCGTCACAATGCTCCCAGGCACTTTTCATCACGATGTTCCATGAAAACTTACATCACTTTGCTCCACGACCATTGTCATCACAATAGTCCATACCCTTGTCAACACAATGCTGCATAATCCCTGTCATCACAATTCTCCTTGACTGCTGTCATCACGATAATCCAGGACAATTTTCATAACAATGGTTCATTCCCCCAGTCATCTCAGTGCTCCATGATACCTTTCATCACAATTCCTAGATGATCAATGTCATCACAAGGCCCCATGACACCTGTCATCACAATTCGCTATGACCCTTGTCATCACAATACTCGATGAACCGTGTCATCACAGTGTTCCAGGGCACATGTCATCACAATGATCCATGACGACTTTCATCACAATGCTCCAATACACCTGTCATCACAATGCTCCATGGCCCCTGTTATCATATTGCTCCATGATCACTTTCATCACAATGATCCATGACCAATGTCACCACCATTCCTAATGACGCCTGTCATCTCAATGCTCCATGGCACCTTCATCACAATGCTCCATGAACCCATTCATCACAATGTTCCCTGTCCTTTTCATCACAATGTTCCATGGGCCCTGTCATCACAATGCTCCATGCGCTTGTCATCAAAATGCTCCAGAACTCTTGTCATCATAATGCTCCATGCCAGTCTCATCAAAATGCCCCATGACACTTGTCATCACAATGCTCCACGTCATTTGTCATCACAATGCTCCATGACCCTTGTCATAACAATGGTCCATGGCCTTGTCATCACAATGTTGCATGGCCTCTGACATCACTATGCTCTATGGTTTTTCTCATCACAATGCTCTTTGACCCCTGTCACCACAATGCTTGATGACCATTGTCATCACAATGCTCCAAGAACCCTGTCATCACAATGCTCCATGCCGTTGACATCACAATGCTCCATGGCCCTTGTAATTAGAATGCTCCATGCCCTTGTCATCACAATGCTCCAGAACACTTGTGATCATAATACGCCTTTCCTGTGTCATCCCATTGCTCAATGACCCTTGTCATCAAAATATTCCTTGTCCTTTGTCATCACAGTGCTCCATGATACCTTTAATCAAAATTCTACATGACAACTGTCATCACAATGCAAGATGACCAATGTCATCACAAGGCCCCATGACACGTGTCATCACAATTCGCCTTGGCCCTGGACATCTCAATGCTGTATGAACCGTGTCATCACTAGGTTCCAGGACACTTGTCATCACAATGCTCCATGAACTCTGTTATCTCAATGTTCCATGGCCTTTGTGTTCACAATGCTCCATTGTCCTGATAATCGCATTGCTCCATGAACACTTTCATCACAATGCTCCTTGACCACTGTCACCCTAATTCCCCATGACGTCTCGCCTCACTGTCTTCCAAGGCCACTCTCATCAAAATGCTCCATGATCTGTGTCAGCACAATATTGCATGACACTTGTCATCACAATGCTCCATGATGCCTGTCATCACAATGCTCCATGAATTTGTTATCACAATGCTCCAGGACCAGTTTCATCACAATACTCCATCCCCCTTTTCATCACAGTGCACAATGAAACCTTTCATTACAGTGCTCCATGACACTTGTCATCACAATGCTCAACGGCCTTTATCGTCACAATGCTCCCAGGCACTTTTCATCACGATGTTCCATGAAAACTTACATCACTTTGCTCCACGACCATTGTCATCACAATAGTCCATACCCTTGTCAACACAATGCTGCATAATCCCTGTCATCACAATTCTCCTTGACTGCTGTCATCACGATAATCCAGGACAATTTTCATAACAATGGTTCATTCCCCCAGTCATCTCAGTGCTCCATGATACCTTTCATCACAATTCCTAGATGATCAATGTCATCACAAGGCCCCATGACACCTGTCATCACAATTCGCTATGACCCTTGTCATCACAATACTCGATGAACCGTGTCATCACAGTGTTCCAGGGCACATGTCATCACAATGATCCATGACGACTTTCATCACAATGCTCCAATACACCTGTCATCACAATGCTCCATGGCCCCTGTTATCATATTGCTCCATGATCACTTTCATCACAATGATCCATGACCAATGTCACCACCATTCCTAATGACGCCTGTCATCTCAATGCTCCATGGCACCTTCATCACAATGCTCCATGAACCCATTCATCACAATGTTCCCTGTCCTTTTCATCACAATGTTCCATGGGCCCTGTCATCACAATGCTCCATGCGCTTGTCATCAAAATGCTCCAGAACTCTTGTCATCATAATGCTCCATGCCAGTCTCATCAAAATGCCCCATGACACTTGTCATCACAATGCTCCACGTCATTTGTCATCACAATGCTCCATGACCCTTGTCATAACAATGGTCCATGGCCTTGTCATCACAATGTTCCATGGCCTCTGACATCACTATGCTCTATGGTTTTTCTCATCACAATGCTCTTTGACCCCTGTCACCACAATGCTTGATGACCATTGTCATCACAATGCTCCAAGAACCCTGTCATCACAATGCTCCATGCCGTTGACATCACAATGCTCCATGGCCCTTGTAATTAGAATGCTCCATGCCCTTGTCATCACAATGCTCCAGAACACTTGTGATCATAATACGCCTTTCCTGTGTCATCCCATTGCTCAATGACCCTTGTCATCAAAATATTCCTTGTCCTTTGTCATCACAGTGCTCCATGATACCTTTAATCAAAATTCTACATGACAACTGTCATCACAATGCAAGATGACCAATGTCATCACAAGGCCCCATGACACGTGTCATCACAATTCGCCTTGGCCCTGGACATCTCAATGCTGTATGAACCGTGTCATCACTAGGTTCCAGGACACTTGTCATCACAATGCTCCATGAACTCTGTTATCTCAATGTTCCATGGCCTTTGTGTTCACAATGCTCCATTGTCCTGATAATCGCATTGCTCCATGAACACTTTCATCACAATGCTCCTTGACCACTGTCACCCTAATTCCCCATGACGTCTCGCCTCACTGTCTTCCAAGGCCACTCTCATCAAAATGCTCCATGATCTGTGTCAGCACAATATTGCATGACACTTGTCATCACAATGCTCCATGATGCCTGTCATCACAATGCTCCATGAATTTGTTATCACAATGCTCCAGGACCAGTTTCATCACAATACTCCATCCCCCTTTTCATCACAGTGCACAATGAAACCTTTCATTACAGTGCTCCATGACACTTGTCATCACAATGCTCAACGGCCTTTATCGTCACAATGCTCCCAGGCACTTTTCATCACGATGTTCCATGAAAACTTACATCACTTTGCTCCACGACCATTGTCATCACAATAGTCCATACCCTTGTCAACACAATGCTGCATAATCCCTGTCATCACAATTCTCCTTGACTGCTGTCATCACGATAATCCAGGACAATTTTCATAACAATGGTTCATTCCCCCAGTCATCTCAGTGCTCCATGATACCTTTCATCACAATTCCTAGATGATCAATGTCATCACAAGGCCCCATGACACCTGTCATCACAATTCGCTATGACCCTTGTCATCACAATACTCGATGAACCGTGTCATCACAGTGTTCCAGGGCACATGTCATCACAATGATCCATGACGACTTTCATCACAATGCTCCAATACACCTGTCATCACAATGCTCCATGGCCCCTGTTATCATATTGCTCCATGATCACTTTCATCACAATGATCCATGACCAATGTCACCACCATTCCTAATGACGCCTGTCATCTCAATGCTCCATGGCACCTTCATCACAATGCTCCATGAACCCATTCATCACAATGTTCCCTGTCCTTTTCATCACAATGTTCCATGGGCCCTGTCATCACAATGCTCCATGCGCTTGTCATCAAAATGCTCCAGAACTCTTGTCATCATAATGCTCCATGCCAGTCTCATCAAAATGCCCCATGACACTTGTCATCACAATGCTCCACGTCATTTGTCATCACAATGCTCCATGACCCTTGTCATAACAATGGTCCATGGCCTTGTCATCACAATGTTGCATGGCCTCTGACATCACTATGCTCTATGGTTTTTCTCATCACAATGCTCTTTGACCCCTGTCACCACAATGCTTGATGACCATTGTCATCACAATGCTCCAAGAACCCTGTCATCACAATGCTCCATGCCGTTGACATCACAATGCTCCATGGCCCTTGTAATTAGAATGCTCCATGCCCTTGTCATCACAATGCTCCAGAACACTTGTGATCATAATACGCCTTTCCTGTGTCATCCCATTGCTCAATGACCCTTGTCATCAAAATATTCCTTGTCCTTTGTCATCACAGTGCTCCATGATACCTTTAATCAAAATTCTACATGACAACTGTCATCACAATGCAAGATGACCAATGTCATCACAAGGCCCCATGACACGTGTCATCACAATTCGCCTTGGCCCTGGACATCTCAATGCTGTATGAACCGTGTCATCACTAGGTTCCAGGACACTTGTCATCACAATGCTCCATGAACTCTGTTATCTCAATGTTCCATGGCCTTTGTATTCACAATGCTCCATTGTCCTGATAATCGCATTGCTCCATGAACACTTTCATCACAATGCTCCTTGACCACTGTCACCCTAATTCCCCATGACGTCTCGCCTCACTGTCTTCCAAGGCCACTCTCATCAAAATGCTCCATGATCTGTGTCAGCACAATATTGCATGACACTTGTCATCACAATGCTCCATGATGCCTGTCATCACAATGCTCCATGAATTTGTTATCACAATGCTCCAGGACCAGTTTCATCACAATACTCCATCCCCCTTTTCATCACAGTGCACAATGAAACCTTTCATTACAGTGCTCCATGACACTTGTCATCACAATGCTCAACGGCCTTTATCGTCACAATGCTCCCAGGCACTTTTCATCACGATGTTCCATGAAAACTTACATCACTTTGCTCCACGACCATTGTCATCACAATAGTCCATACCCTTGTCAACACAATGCTGCATAATCCCTGTCATCACAATTCTCCTTGACTGCTGTCATCACGATAATCCAGGACAATTTTCATAACAATGGTTCATTCCCCCAGTCATCTCAGTGCTCCATGATACCTTTCATCACAATTCCTAGATGATCAATGTCATCACAAGGCCCCATGACACCTGTCATCACAATTCGCTATGACCCTTGTCATCACAATACTCGATGAACCGTGTCATCACAGTGTTCCAGGGCACATGTCATCACAATGATCCATGACGACTTTCATCACAATGCTCCAATACACCTGTCATCACAATGCTCCATGGCCCCTGTTATCATATTGCTCCATGATCACTTTCATCACAATGATCCATGACCAATGTCACCACCATTCCTAATGACGCCTGTCATCTCAATGCTCCATGGCACCTTCATCACAATGCTCCATGAACCCATTCATCACAATGTTCCCTGTCCTTTTCATCACAATGTTCCATGGGCCCTGTCATCACAATGCTCCATGCGCTTGTCATCAAAATGCTCCAGAACTCTTATCATCATAATGCTCCATGCCAGTCTCATCAAAATGCCCCATGACACTTGTCATCACAATGCTCCACGTCATTTGTCATCACAATGCTCCATGACCCTTGTCATAACAATGGTCCATGGCCTTGTCATCACAATGTTCCATGGCCTCTGACATCACTATGCTCTATGGTTTTTCTCATCACAATGCTCTTTGACCCCTGTCACCACAATGCTTGATGACCATTGTCATCACAATGCTCCAAGAACCCTGTCATCACAATCCTCCATGCCGTTGACATCACAATGCTCCATGGCCCTTGTAATTAGAATGCTCCATGCCCTTGTCATCACAATGCTCCAGAACACTTGTGATCATAATACGCCTTTCCTGTGTCATCCCATTGCTCAATGACCCTTGTCATCAAAATATTCCTTGTCCTTTGTCATCACAGTGCTCCATGATACCTTTAATCAAAATTCTACATGACAACTGTCATCACAATGCAAGATGACCAATGTCATCACAAGGCCCCATGACACGTGTCATCACAATTCGCCTTGGCCCTGGACATCTCAATGCTGTATGAACCGTGTCATCACTAGGTTCCAGGACACTTGTCATCACAATGCTCCATGAACTCTGTTATCTCAATGTTCCATGGCCTTTGTGTTCACAATGCTCCATTGTCCTGATAATCGCATTGCTCCATGAACACTTTCATCACAATGCTCCTTGACCACTGTCACCCTAATTCCCCATGACGTCTCGCCTCACTGTCTTCCAAGGCCACTCTCATCAAAATGCTCCATGATCTGTGTCAGCACAATATTGCATGACACTTGTCATCACAATGCTCCATGATGCCTGTCATCACAATGCTCCATGAATTTGTTATCACAATGCTCCAGGACCAGTTTCATCACAATACTCCATCCCCCTTTTCATCACAGTGCACAATGAAACCTTTCATTACAGTGCTCCATGACACTTGTCATCACAATGCTCAACGGCCTTTATCGTCACAATGCTCCCAGGCACTTTTCATCACGATGTTCCATGAAAACTTACATCACTTTGCTCCACGACCATTGTCATCACAATAGTCCATACCCTTGTCAACACAATGCTGCATAATCCCTGTCATCACAATTCTCCTTGACTGCTGTCATCACGATAATCCAGGACAATTTTCATAACAATGGTTCATTCCCCCAGTCATCTCAGTGCTCCATGATACCTTTCATCACAATTCCTAGATGATCAATGTCATCACAAGGCCCCATGACACCTGTCATCACAATTCGCTATGACCCTTGTCATCACAATACTCGATGAACCGTGTCATCACAGTGTTCCAGGGCACATGTCATCACAATGATCCATGACGACTTTCATCACAATGCTCCAATACACCTGTCATCACAATGCTCCATGGCCCCTGTTATCATATTGCTCCATGATCACTTTCATCACAATGATCCATGACCAATGTCACCACCATTCCTAATGACGCCTGTCATCTCAATGCTCCATGGCACCTTCATCACAATGCTCCATGAACCCATTCATCACAATGTTCCCTGTCCTTTTCATCACAATGTTCCATGGGCCCTGTCATCACAATGCTCCATGCGCTTGTCATCAAAATGCTCCAGAACTCTTGTCATCATAATGCTCCATGCCAGTCTCATCAAAATGCCCCATGACACTTGTCATCACAATGCTCCACGTAATTTGTCATCACAATGCTCCATGACCCTTGTCATAACAATGGTCCATGGCCTTGTCATCACAATGTTCCATGGCCTCTGACATCACTATGCTCTATGGTTTTTCTCATCACAATGCTCTTTGACCCCTGTCACCACAATGCTTGATGACCATTGTCATCACAATGCTCCAAGAACCCTGTCATCACAATGCTCCATGCCGTTGACATCACAATGCTCCATGGCCCTTGTAATTAGAATGCTCCATGCCCTTGTCATCACAATGCTCCAGAACACTTGTGATCATAATACGCCTTTCCTGTGTCATCCCATTGCTCAATGACCCTTGTCATCAAAATATTCCTTGTCCTTTGTCATCACAGTGCTCCATGATACCTTTAATCAAAATTCTACATGACAACTGTCATCACAATGCAAGATGACCAATGTCATCACAAGGCCCCATGACACGTGTCATCACAATTCGCCTTGGCCCTGGACATCTCAATGCTGTATGAACCGTGTCATCACTAGGTTCCAGGACACTTGTCATCACAATGCTCCATGAACTCTGTTATCTCAATGTTCCATGGCCTTTGTATTCACAATGCTCCATTGTCCTGATAATCGCATTGCTCCATGAACACTTTCATCACAATGCTCCTTGACCACTGTCACCCTAATTCCCCATGACGTCTCGCCTCACTGTCTTCCAAGGCCACTCTCATCAAAATGCTCCATGATCTGTGTCAGCACAATATTGCATGACACTTGTCATCACAATGCTCCATGATGCCTGTCATCACAATGCTCCATGAATTTGTTATCACAATGCTCCAGGACCAGTTTCATCACAATACTCCATCCCCCTTTTCATCACAGTGCACAATGAAACCTTTCATTACAGTGCTCCATGACACTTGTCATCACAATGCTCAACGGCCTTTATCGTCACAATGCTCCCAGGCACTTTTCATCACGATGTTCCATGAAAACTTACATCACTTTGCTCCACGACCATTGTCATCACAATAGTCCATACCCTTGTCAACACAATGCTGCATAATCCCTGTCATCACAATTCTCCTTGACTGCTGTCATCACGATAATCCAGGACAATTTTCATAACAATGGTTCATTCCCCCAGTCATCTCAGTGCTCCATGATACCTTTCATCACAATTCCTAGATGATCAATGTCATCACAAGGCCCCATGACACCTGTCATCACAATTCGCTATGACCCTTGTCATCACAATACTCGATGAACCGTGTCATCACAGTGTTCCAGGGCACATGTCATCACAATGATCCATGACGACTTTCATCACAATGCTCCAATACACCTGTCATCACAATGCTCCATGGCCCCTGTTATCATATTGCTCCATGATCACTTTCATCACAATGATCCATGACCAATGTCACCACCATTCCTAATGACGCCTGTCATCTCAATGCTCCATGGCACCTTCATCACAATGCTCCATGAACCCATTCATCACAATGTTCCCTGTCCTTTTCATCACAATGTTCCATGGGCCCTGTCATCACAATGCTCCATGCGCTTGTCATCAAAATGCTCCAGAACTCTTGTCATCATAATGCTCCATGCCAGTCTCATCAAAATGCCCCATGACACTTGTCATCACAATGCTCCACGTCATTTGTCATCACAATGCTCCATGACCCTTGTCATAACAATGGTCCATGGCCTTGTCATCACAATGTTCCATGGCCTCTGACATCACTATGCTCTATGGTTTTTCTCATCACAATGCTCTTTGACCCCTGTCACCACAATGCTTGATGACCATTGTCATCACAATGCTCCAAGAACCCTGTCATCACAATGCTCCATGCCGTTGACATCACAATGCTCCATGGCCCTTGTAATTAGAATGCTCCATGCCCTTGTCATCACAATGCTCCAGAACACTTGTGATCATAATACGCCTTTCCTGTGTCATCCCATTGCTCAATGACCCTTGTCATCAAAATATTCCTTGTCCTTTGTCATCACAGTGCTCCATGATACCTTTAATCAAAATTCTACATGACAACTGTCATCACAATGCAAGATGACCAATGTCATCACAAGGCCCCATGACACGTGTCATCACAATTCGCCTTGGCCCTGGACATCTCAATGCTGTATGAACCGTGTCATCACTAGGTTCCAGGACACTTGTCATCACAATGCTCCATGAACTCTGTTATCTCAATGTTCCATGGCCTTTGTATTCACAATGCTCCATTGTCCTGATAATCGCATTGCTCCATGAACACTTTCATCACAATGCTCCTTGACCACTGTCACCCTAATTCCCCATGACGTCTCGCCTCACTGTCTTCCAAGGCCACTCTCATCAAAATGCTCCATGATCTGTGTCAGCACAATATTGCATGACACTTGTCATCACAATGCTCCATGATGCCTGTCATCACAATGCTCCATGAATTTGTTATCACAATGCTCCAGGACCAGTTTCATCACAATACTCCATCCCCCTTTTCATCACAGTGCACAATGAAACCTTTCATTACAATGCTCCATGACACTTGTCATCACAATGCTCAACGGCCTTTATCGTCACAATGCTCCCAGGCACTTTTCATCACGATGTTCCATGAAAACTTACATCACTTTGCTCCACGACCATTGTCATCACAATAGTCCATACCCTTGTCAACACAATGCTGCATAATCCCTGTCATCACAATTCTCCTTGACTGCTGTCATCACGATAATCCAGGACAATTTTCATAACAATGGTTCATTCCCCCAGTCATCTCAGTGCTCCATGATACCTTTCATCACAATTCCTAGATGATCAATGTCATCACAAGGCCCCATGACACCTGTCATCACAATTCGCTATGACCCTTGTCATCACAATACTCGATGAACCGTGTCATCACAGTGTTCCAGGGCACATGTCATCACAATGATCCATGACGACTTTCATCACAATGCTCCAATACACCTGTCATCACAATGCTCCATGGCCCCTGTTATCATATTGCTCCATGATCACTTTCATCACAATGATCCATGACCAATGTCACCACCATTCCTAATGACGCCTGTCATCTCAATGCTCCATGGCACCTTCATCACAATGCTCCATGAACCCATTCATCACAATGTTCCCTGTCCTTTTCATCACAATGTTCCATGGGCCCTGTCATCACAATGCTCCATGCGCTTGTCATCAAAATGCTCCAGAACTCTTGTCATCATAATGCTCCATGCCAGTCTCATCAAAATGCCCCATGACACTTGTCATCACAATGCTCCACGTCATTTGTCATCACAATGCTCCATGACCCTTGTCATAACAATGGTCCATGGCCTTGTCATCACAATGTTCCATGGCCTCTGACATCACTATGCTCTATGGTTTTTCTCATCACAATGCTCTTTGACCCCTGTCACCACAATGCTTGATGACCATTGTCATCACAATGCTCCAAGAACCCTGTCATCACAATGCTCCATGCCGTTGACATCACAATGCTCCATGGCCCTTGTAATTAGAATGCTCCATGCCCTTGTCATCACAATGCTCCAGAACACTTGTGATCATAATACGCCTTTCCTGTGTCATCCCATTGCTCAATGACCCTTGTCATCAAAATATTCCTTGTCCTTTGTCATCACAGTGCTCCATGATACCTTTAATCAAAATTCTACATGACAACTGTCATCACAATGCAAGATGACCAATGTCATCACAAGGCCCCATGACACGTGTCATCACAATTCGCCTTGGCCCTGGACATCTCAATGCTGTATGAACCGTGTCATCACTAGGTTCCAGGACACTTGTCATCACAATGCTCCATGAACTCTGTTATCTCAATGTTCCATGGCCTTTGTGTTCACAATGCTCCATTGTCCTGATAATCGCATTGCTCCATGAACACTTTCATCACAATGCTCCTTGACCACTGTCACCCTAATTCCCCATGACGTCTCGCCTCACTGTCTTCCAAGGCCACTCTCATCAAAATGCTCCATGATCTGTGTCAGCACAATATTGCATGACACTTGTCATCACAATGCTCCATGATGCCTGTCATCACAATGCTCCAATACACCTGTCATCACAATGCTCCATGGCCCCTGTTATCATATTGCTCCATGATCACTTTCATCACAATGATCCATGACCAATGTCACCACCATTCCTAATGACGCCTGTCATCTCAATGCTCCATGGCACCTTCATCACAATGCTCCATGAACCCATTCATCACAATGTTCCCTGTCCTTTTCATCACAATGTTCCATGGGCCCTGTCATCACAATGCTCCATGCGCTTGTCATCAAAATGCTCCAGAACTCTTGTCATCATAATGCTCCATGCCAGTCTCATCAAAATGCCCCATGACACTTGTCATCACAATGCTCCACGTCATTTGTCATCACAATGCTCCATGACCCTTGTCATAACAATGGTCCATGGCCTTGTCATCACAATGTTCCATGGCCTCTGACATCACTATGCTCTATGGTTTTTCTCATCACAATGCTCTTTGACCCCTGTCACCACAATGCTTGATGACCATTGTCATCACAATGCTCCAAGAACCCTGTCATCACAATGCTCCATGCCGTTGACATCACAATGCTCCATGGCCCTTGTAATTAGAATGCTCCATGCCCTTGTCATCACAATGCTCCAGAACACTTGTGATCATAATACGCCTTTCCTGTGTCATCCCATTGCTCAATGACCCTTGTCATCAAAATATTCCTTGTCCTTTGTCATCACAGTGCTCCATGATACCTTTAATCAAAATTCTACATGACAACTGTCATCACAATGCAAGATGACCAATGTCATCACAAGGCCCCATGACACGTGTCATCACAATTCGCCTTGGCCCTGGACATCTCAATGCTGTATGAACCGTGTCATCACTAGGTTCCAGGACACTTGTCATCACAATGCTCCATGAACTCTGTTATCTCAATGTTCCATGGCCTTTGTGTTCACAATGCTCCATTGTCCTGATAATCGCATTGCTCCATGAACACTTTCATCACAATGCTCCTTGACCACTGTCACCCTAATTCCCCATGACGTCTCGCCTCACTGTCTTCCAAGGCCACTCTCATCAAAATGCTCCATGATCTGTGTCAGCACAATATTGCATGACACTTGTCATCACAATGCTCCATGATGCCTGTCATCACAATGCTCCATGAATTTGTTATCACAATGCTCCAGGACCAGTTTCATCACAATACTCCATCCCCCTTTTCATCACAGTGCACAATGAAACCTTTCATTACAGTGCTCCATGACACTTGTCATCACAATGCTCAACGGCCTTTATCGTCACAATGCTCCCAGGCACTTTTCATCACGATGTTCCATGAAAACTTACATCACTTTGCTCCACGACCATTGTCATCACAATAGTCCATACCCTTGTCAACACAATGCTGCATAATCCCTGTCATCACAATTCTCCTTGACTGCTGTCATCACGATAATCCAGGACAATTTTCATAACAATGGT
Source organism: Balaenoptera physalus (assembly GCF_965194825.1). NCBI lineage: Eukaryota > Metazoa > Chordata > Mammalia > Artiodactyla > Balaenopteridae > Balaenoptera > Balaenoptera physalus. The sequence goes on from NW_028126382.1 coordinate 191,527, forward strand.
TCATTCCCCCAGTCATCTCAGTGCTCCATGATACCTTTCATCACAATTCCTAGATGATCAATGTCATCACAAGGCCCCATGACACCTGTCATCACAATTCGCTATGACCCTTGTCATCACAATACTCGATGAACCGTGTCATCACAGTGTTCCAGGGCACATGTCATCACAATGATCCATGACGACTTTCATCACAATGCTCCAATACACCTGTCATCACAATGCTCCATGGCCCCTGTTATCATATTGCTCCATGATCACTTTCATCACAATGATCCATGACCAATGTCACCACCATTCCTAATGACGCCTGTCATCTCAATGCTCCATGGCACCTTCATCACAATGCTCCATGAACCCATTCATCACAATGTTCCCTGTCCTTTTCATCACAATGTTCCATGGGCCCTGTCATCACAATGCTCCATGCGCTTGTCATCAAAATGCTCCAGAACTCTTGTCATCATAATGCTCCATGCCAGTCTCATCAAAATGCCCCATGACACTTGTCATCACAATGCTCCACGTCATTTGTCATCACAATGCTCCATGACCCTTGTCATAACAATGGTCCATGGCCTTGTCATCACAATGTTCCATGGCCTCTGACATCACTATGCTCTATGGTTTTTCTCATCACAATGCTCTTTGACCCCTGTCACCACAATGCTTGATGACCATTGTCATCACAATGCTCCAAGAACCCTGTCATCACAATGCTCCATGCCGTTGACATCACAATGCTCCATGGCCCTTGTAATTAGAATGCTCCATGCCCTTGTCATCACAATGCTCCAGAACACTTGTGATCATAATACGCCTTTCCTGTGTCATCCCATTGCTCAATGACCCTTGTCATCAAAATATTCCTTGTCCTTTGTCATCACAGTGCTCCATGATACCTTTAATCAAAATTCTACATGACAACTGTCATCACAATGCAAGATGACCAATGTCATCACAAGGCCCCATGACACGTGTCATCACAATTCGCCTTGGCCCTGGACATCTCAATGCTGTATGAACCGTGTCATCACTAGGTTCCAGGACACTTGTCATCACAATGCTCCATGAACTCTGTTATCTCAATGTTCCATGGCCTTTGTGTTCACAATGCTCCATTGTCCTGATAATCGCATTGCTCCATGAACACTTTCATCACAATGCTCCTTGACCACTGTCACCCTAATTCCCCATGACGTCTCGCCTCACTGTCTTCCAAGGCCACTCTCATCAAAATGCTCCATGATCTGTGTCAGCACAATATTGCATGACACTTGTCATCACAATGCTCCATGATGCCTGTCATCACAATGCTCCATGAATTTGTTATCACAATGCTCCAGGACCAGTTTCATCACAATACTCCATCCCCCTTTTCATCACAGTGCACAATGAAACCTTTCATTACAGTGCTCCATGACACTTGTCATCACAATGCTCAACGGCCTTTATCGTCACAATGCTCCCAGGCACTTTTCATCACGATGTTCCATGAAAACTTACATCACTTTGCTCCACGACCATTGTCATCACAATAGTCCATACCCTTGTCAACACAATGCTGCATAATCCCTGTCATCACAATTCTCCTTGACTGCTGTCATCACGATAATCCAGGACAATTTTCATAACAATGGTTCATTCCCCCAGTCATCTCAGTGCTCCATGATACCTTTCATCACAATTCCTAGATGATCAATGTCATCACAAGGCCCCATGACACCTGTCATCACAATTCGCTATGACCCTTGTCATCACAATACTCGATGAACCGTGTCATCACAGTGTTCCAGGGCACATGTCATCACAATGATCCATGACGACTTTCATCACAATGCTCCAATACACCTGTCATCACAATGCTCCATGGCCCCTGTTATCATATTGCTCCATGATCACTTTCATCACAATGATCCATGACCAATGTCACCACCATTCCTAATGACGCCTGTCATCTCAATGCTCCATGGCACCTTCATCACAATGCTCCATGAACCCATTCATCACAATGTTCCCTGTCCTTTTCATCACAATGTTCCATGGGCCCTGTCATCACAATGCTCCATGCGCTTGTCATCAAAATGCTCCAGAACTCTTGTCATCATAATGCTCCATGCCAGTCTCATCAAAATGCCCCATGACACTTGTCATCACAATGCTCCACGTCATTTGTCATCACAATGCTCCATGACCCTTGTCATAACAATGGTCCATGGCCTTGTCATCACAATGTTGCATGGCCTCTGACATCACTATGCTCTATGGTTTTTCTCATCACAATGCTCTTTGACCCCTGTCACCACAATGCTTGATGACCATTGTCATCACAATGCTCCAAGAACCCTGTCATCACAATGCTCCATGCCGTTGACATCACAATGCTCCATGGCCCTTGTAATTAGAATGCTCCATGCCCTTGTCATCACAATGCTCCAGAACACTTGTGATCATAATACGCCTTTCCTGTGTCATCCCATTGCTCAATGACCCTTGTCATCAAAATATTCCTTGTCCTTTGTCATCACAGTGCTCCATGATACCTTTAATCAAAATTCTACATGACAACTGTCATCACAATGCAAGATGACCAATGTCATCACAAGGCCCCATGACACGTGTCATCACAATTCGCCTTGGCCCTGGACATCTCAATGCTGTATGAACCGTGTCATCACTAGGTTCCAGGACACTTGTCATCACAATGCTCCATGAACTCTGTTATCTCAATGTTCCATGGCCTTTGTATTCACAATGCTCCATTGTCCTGATAATCGCATTGCTCCATGAACACTTTCATCACAATGCTCCTTGACCACTGTCACCCTAATTCCCCATGACGTCTCGCCTCACTGTCTTCCAAGGCCACTCTCATCAAAATGCTCCATGATCTGTGTCAGCACAATATTGCATGACACTTGTCATCACAATGCTCCATGATGCCTGTCATCACAATGCTCCATGAATTTGTTATCACAATGCTCCAGGACCAGTTTCATCACAATACTCCATCCCCCTTTTCATCACAGTGCACAATGAAACCTTTCATTACAGTGCTCCATGACACTTGTCATCACAATGCTCAACGGCCTTTATCGTCACAATGCTCCCAGGCACTTTTCATCACGATGTTCCATGAAAACTTACATCACTTTGCTCCACGACCATTGTCATCACAATAGTCCATACCCTTGTCAACACAATGCTGCATAATCCCTGTCATCACAATTCTCCTTGACTGCTGTCATCACGATAATCCAGGACAATTTTCATAACAATGGTTCATTCCCCCAGTCATCTCAGTGCTCCATGATACCTTTCATCACAATTCCTAGATGATCAATGTCATCACAAGGCCCCATGACACCTGTCATCACAATTCGCTATGACCCTTGTCATCACAATACTCGATGAACCGTGTCATCACAGTGTTCCAGGGCACATGTCATCACAATGATCCATGACGACTTTCATCACAATGCTCCAATACACCTGTCATCACAATGCTCCATGGCCCCTGTTATCATATTGCTCCATGATCACTTTCATCACAATGATCCATGACCAATGTCACCACCATTCCTAATGACGCCTGTCATCTCAATGCTCCATGGCACCTTCATCACAATGCTCCATGAACCCATTCATCACAATGTTCCCTGTCCTTTTCATCACAATGTTCCATGGGCCCTGTCATCACAATGCTCCATGCGCTTGTCATCAAAATGCTCCAGAACTCTTGTCATCATAATGCTCCATGCCAGTCTCATCAAAATGCCCCATGACACTTGTCATCACAATGCTCCACGTCATTTGTCATCACAATGCTCCATGACCCTTGTCATAACAATGGTCCATGGCCTTGTCATCACAATGTTCCATGGCCTCTGACATCACTATGCTCTATGGTTTTTCTCATCACAATGCTCTTTGACCCCTGTCACCACAATGCTTGATGACCATTGTCATCACAATGCTCCAAGAACCCTGTCATCACAATGCTCCATGCCGTTGACATCACAATGCTCCATGGCCCTTGTAATTAGAATGCTCCATGCCCTTGTCATCACAATGCTCCAGAACACTTGTGATCATAATACGCCTTTCCTGTGTCATCCCATTGCTCAATGACCCTTGTCATCAAAATATTCCTTGTCCTTTGTCATCACAGTGCTCCATGATACCTTTAATCAAAATTCTACATGACAACTGTCATCACAATGCAAGATGACCAATGTCATCACAAGGCCCCATGACACGTGTCATCACAATTCGCCTTGGCCCTGGACATCTCAATGCTGTATGAACCGTGTCATCACTAGGTTCCAGGACACTTGTCATCACAATGCTCCATGAACTCTGTTATCTCAATGTTCCATGGCCTTTGTATTCACAATGCTCCATTGTCCTGATAATCGCATTGCTCCATGAACACTTTCATCACAATGCTCCTTGACCACTGTCACCCTAATTCCCCATGACGTCTCGCCTCACTGTCTTCCAAGGCCACTCTCATCAAAATGCTCCATGATCTGTGTCAGCACAATATTGCATGACACTTGTCATCACAATGCTCCATGATGCCTGTCATCACAATGCTCCATGAATTTGTTATCACAATGCTCCAGGACCAGTTTCATCACAATACTCCATCCCCCTTTTCATCACAGTGCACAATGAAACCTTTCATTACAGTGCTCCATGACACTTGTCATCACAATGCTCAACGGCCTTTATCGTCACAATGCTCCCAGGCACTTTTCATCACGATGTTCCATGAAAACTTACATCACTTTGCTCCACGACCATTGTCATCACAATAGTCCATACCCTTGTCAACACAATGCTGCATAATCCCTGTCATCACAATTCTCCTTGACTGCTGTCATCACGATAATCCAGGACAATTTTCATAACAATGGTTCATTCCCCCAGTCATCTCAGTGCTCCATGATACCTTTCATCACAATTCCTAGATGATCAATGTCATCACAAGGCCCCATGACACCTGTCATCACAATTCGCTATGACCCTTGTCATCACAATACTCGATGAACCGTGTCATCACAGTGTTCCAGGGCACATGTCATCACAATGATCCATGACGACTTTCATCACAATGCTCCAATACACCTGTCATCACAATGCTCCATGGCCCCTGTTATCATATTGCTCCATGATCACTTTCATCACAATGATCCATGACCAATGTCACCACCATTCCTAATGACGCCTGTCATCTCAATGCTCCATGGCACCTTCATCACAATGCTCCATGAACCCATTCATCACAATGTTCCCTGTCCTTTTCATCACAATGTTTCATGGGCCCTGTCATCACAATGCTCCATGCGCTTGTCATCAAAATGCTCCAGAACTCTTGTCATCATAATGCTCCATGCCAGTCTCATCAAAATGCCCCATGACACTTGTCATCACAATGCTCCACGTCATTTGTCATCACAATGCTCCATGACCCTTGTCATAACAATGGTCCATGGCCTTGTCATCACAATGTTCCATGGCCTCTGACATCACTATGCTCTATGGTTTTTCTCATCACAATGCTCTTTGACCCCTGTCACCACAATGCTTGATGACCATTGTCATCACAATGCTCCAAGAACCCTGTCATCACAATGCTCCATGCCGTTGACATCACAATGCTCCATGGCCCTTGTAATTAGAATGCTCCATGCCCTTGTCATCACAATGCTCCAGAACACTTGTGATCATAATACGCCTTTCCTGTGTCATCCCATTGCTCAATGACCCTTGTCATCAAAATATTCCTTGTCCTTTGTCATCACAGTGCTCCATGATACCTTTAATCAAAATTCTACATGACAACTGTCATCACAATGCAAGATGACCAATGTCATCACAAGGCCCCATGACACGTGTCATCACAATTCGCCTTGGCCCTGGACATCTCAATGCTGTATGAACCGTGTCATCACTAGGTTCCAGGACACTTGTCATCACAATGCTCCATGAACTCTGTTATCTCAATGTTCCATGGCCTTTGTATTCACAATGCTCCATTGTCCTGATAATCGCATTGCTCCATGAACACTTTCATCACAATGCTCCTTGACCACTGTCACCCTAATTCCCCATGACGTCTCGCCTCACTGTCTTCCAAGGCCACTCTCATCAAAATGCTCCATGATCTGTGTCAGCACAATATTGCATGACACTTGTCATCACAATGCTCCATGATGCCTGTCATCACAATGCTCCATGAATTTGTTATCACAATGCTCCAGGACCAGTTTCATCACAATACTCCATCCCCCTTTTCATCACAGTGCACAATGAAACCTTTCATTACAATGCTCCATGACACTTGTCATCACAATGCTCAACGGCCTTTATCGTCACAATGCTCCCAGGCACTTTTCATCACGATGTTCCATGAAAACTTACATCACTTTGCTCCACGACCATTGTCATCACAATAGTCCATACCCTTGTCAACACAATGCTGCATAATCCCTGTCATCACAATTCTCCTTGACTGCTGTCATCACGATAATCCAGGACAATTTTCATAACAATGGTTCATTCCCCCAGTCATCTCAGTGCTCCATGATACCTTTCATCACAATTCCTAGATGATCAATGTCATCACAAGGCCCCATGACACCTGTCATCACAATTCGCTATGACCCTTGTCATCACAATACTCGATGAACCGTGTCATCACAGTGTTCCAGGGCACATGTCATCACAATGATCCATGACGACTTTCATCACAATGCTCCAATACACCTGTCATCACAATGCTCCATGGCCCCTGTTATCATATTGCTCCATGATCACTTTCATCACAATGATCCATGACCAATGTCACCACCATTCCTAATGACGCCTGTCATCTCAATGCTCCATGGCACCTTCATCACAATGCTCCATGAACCCATTCATCACAATGTTCCCTGTCCTTTTCATCACAATGTTCCATGGGCCCTGTCATCACAATGCTCCATGCGCTTGTCATCAAAATGCTCCAGAACTCTTGTCATCATAATGCTCCATGCCAGTCTCATCAAAATGCCCCATGACACTTGTCATCACAATGCTCCACGTCATTTGTCATCACAATGCTCCATGACCCTTGTCATAACAATGGTCCATGGCCTTGTCATCACAATGTTCCATGGCCTCTGACATCACTATGCTCTATGGTTTTTCTCATCACAATGCTCTTTGACCCCTGTCACCACAATGCTTGATGACCATTGTCATCACAATGCTCCAAGAACCCTGTCATCACAATGCTCCATGCCGTTGACATCACAATGCTCCATGGCCCTTGTAATTAGAATGCTCCATGCCCTTGTCATCACAATGCTCCAGAACACTTGTGATCATAATACGCCTTTCCTGTGTCATCCCATTGCTCAATGACCCTTGTCATCAAAATATTCCTTGTCCTTTGTCATCACAGTGCTCCATGATACCTTTAATCAAAATTCTACATGACAACTGTCATCACAATGCAAGATGACCAATGTCATCACAAGGCCCCATGACACGTGTCATCACAATTCGCCTTGGCCCTGGACATCTCAATGCTGTATGAACCGTGTCATCACTAGGTTCCAGGACACTTGTCATCACAATGCTCCATGAACTCTGTTATCTCAATGTTCCATGGCCTTTGTATTCACAATGCTCCATTGTCCTGATAATCGCATTGCTCCATGAACACTTTCATCACAATGCTCCTTGACCACTGTCACCCTAATTCCCCATGACGTCTCGCCTCACTGTCTTCCAAGGCCACTCTCATCAAAATGCTCCATGATCTGTGTCAGCACAATATTGCATGACACTTGTCATCACAATGCTCCATGATGCCTGTCATCACAATGCTCCATGAATTTGTTATCACAATGCTCCAGGACCAGTTTCATCACAATACTCCATCCCCCTTTTCATCACAGTGCACAATGAAACCTTTCATTACAATGCTCCATGACACTTGTCATCACAATGCTCAACGGCCTTTATCGTCACAATGCTCCCAGGCACTTTTCATCACGATGTTCCATGAAAACTTACATCACTTTGCTCCACGACCATTGTCATCACAATAGTCCATACCCTTGTCAACACAATGCTGCATAATCCCTGTCATCACAATTCTCCTTGACTGCTGTCATCACGATAATCCAGGACAATTTTCATAACAATGGTTCATTCCCCCAGTCATCTCAGTGCTCCATGATACCTTTCATCACAATTCCTAGATGATCAATGTCATCACAAGGCCCCATGACACCTGTCATCACAATTCGCTATGACCCTTGTCATCACAATACTCGATGAACCGTGTCATCACAGTGTTCCAGGGCACATGTCATCACAATGATCCATGACGACTTTCATCACAATGCTCCAATACACCTGTCATCACAATGCTCCATGGCCCCTGTTATCATATTGCTCCATGATCACTTTCATCACAATGATCCATGACCAATGTCACCACCATTCCTAATGACGCCTGTCATCTCAATGCTCCATGGCACCTTCATCACAATGCTCCATGAACCCATTCATCACAATGTTCCCTGTCCTTTTCATCACAATGTTCCATGGGCCCTGTCATCACAATGCTCCATGCGCTTGTCATCAAAATGCTCCAGAACTCTTGTCATCATAATGCTCCATGCCAGTCTCATCAAAATGCCCCATGACACTTGTCATCACAATGCTCCACGTCATTTGTCATCACAATGCTCCATGACCCTTGTCATAACAATGGTCCATGGCCTTGTCATCACAATGTTCCATGGCCTCTGACATCACTATGCTCTATGGTTTTTCTCATCACAATGCTCTTTGACCCCTGTCACCACAATGCTTGATGACCATTGTCATCACAATGCTCCAAGAACCCTGTCATCACAATGCTCCATGCCGTTGACATCACAATGCTCCATGGCCCTTGTAATTAGAATGCTCCATGCCCTTGTCATCACAATGCTCCAGAACACTTGTGATCATAATACGCCTTTCCTGTGTCATCCCATTGCTCAATGACCCTTGTCATCAAAATATTCCTTGTCCTTTGTCATCACAGTGCTCCATGATACCTTTAATCAAAATTCTACATGACAACTGTCATCACAATGCAAGATGACCAATGTCATCACAAGGCCCCATGACACGTGTCATCACAATTCGCCTTGGCCCTGGACATCTCAATGCTGTATGAACCGTGTCATCACTAGGTTCCAGGACACTTGTCATCACAATGCTCCATGAACTCTGTTATCTCAATGTTCCATGGCCTTTGTATTCACAATGCTCCATTGTCCTGATAATCGCATTGCTCCATGAACACTTTCATCACAATGCTCCTTGACCACTGTCACCCTAATTCCCCATGACGTCTCGCCTCACTGTCTTCCAAGGCCACTCTCATCAAAATGCTCCATGATCTGTGTCAGCACAATATTGCATGACACTTGTCATCACAATGCTCCATGATGCCTGTCATCACAATGCTCCATGAATTTGTTATCACAATGCTCCAGGACCAGTTTCATCACAATACTCCATCCCCCTTTTCATCACAGTGCACAATGAAACCTTTCATTACAGTGCTCCATGACACTTGTCATCACAATGCTCAACGGCCTTTATCGTCACAATGCTCCCAGGCACTTTTCATCACGATGTTCCATGAAAACTTACATCACTTTGCTCCACGACCATTGTCATCACAATAGTCCATACCCTTGTCAACACAATGCTGCATAATCCCTGTCATCACAATTCTCCTTGACTGCTGTCATCACGATAATCCAGGACAATTTTCATAACAATGGTTCATTCCCCCAGTCATCTCAGTGCTCCATGATACCTTTCATCACAATTCCTAGATGATCAATGTCATCACAAGGCCCCATGACACCTGTCATCACAATTCGCTATGACCCTTGTCATCACAATACTCGATGAACCGTGTCATCACAGTGTTCCAGGGCACATGTCATCACAATGATCCATGACGACTTTCATCACAATGCTCCAATACACCTGTCATCACAATGCTCCATGGCCCCTGTTATCATATTGCTCCATGATCACTTTCATCACAATGATCCATGACCAATGTCACCACCATTCCTAATGACGCCTGTCATCTCAATGCTCCATGGCACCTTCATCACAATGCTCCATGAACCCATTCATCACAATGTTCCCTGTCCTTTTCATCACAATGTTCCATGGGCCCTGTCATCACAATGCTCCATGCGCTTGTCATCAAAATGCTCCAGAACTCTTGTCATCATAATGCTCCATGCCAGTCTCATCAAAATGCCCCATGACACTTGTCATCACAATGCTCCACGTCATTTGTCATCACAATGCTCCATGACCCTTGTCATAACAATGGTCCATGGCCTTGTCATCACAATGTTCCATGGCCTCTGACATCACTATGCTCTATGGTTTTTCTCATCACAATGCTCTTTGACCCCTGTCACCACAATGCTTGATGACCATTGTCATCACAATGCTCCAAGAACCCTGTCATCACAATGCTCCATGCCGTTGACATCACAATGCTCCATGGCCCTTGTAATTAGAATGCTCCATGCCCTTGTCATCACAATGCTCCAGAACACTTGTGATCATAATACGCCTTTCCTGTGTCATCCCATTGCTCAATGACCCTTGTCATCAAAATATTCCTTGTCCTTTGTCATCACAGTGCTCCATGATACCTTTAATCAAAATTCTACATGACAACTGTCATCACAATGCAAGATGACCAATGTCATCACAAGGCCCCATGACACGTGTCATCACAATTCGCCTTGGCCCTGGACATCTCAATGCTGTATGAACCGTGTCATCACTAGGTTCCAGGACACTTGTCATCACAATGCTCCATGAACTCTGTTATCTCAATGTTCCATGGCCTTTGTATTCACAATGCTCCATTGTCCTGATAATCGCATTGCTCCATGAACACTTTCATCACAATGCGCCTTGACCACTGTCACCCTAATTCCCCATGACGTCTCGCCTCACTGTCTTCCAAGGCCACTCTCATCAAAATGCTCCATGATCTGTGTCAGCACAATATTGCATGACACTTGTCATCACAATGCTCCATGATGCCTGTCATCACAATGCTCCATGAATTTGTTATCACAATGCTCCAGGACCAGTTTCATCACAATACTCCATCCCCCTTTTCATCACAGTGCACAATGAAACCTTTCATTACAATGCTCCATGACACTTGTCATCACAATGCTCAACGGCCTTTATCGTCACAATGCTCCCAGGCACTTTTCATCACGATGTTCCATGAAAACTTACATCACTTTGCTCCACGACCATTGTCATCACAATAGTCCATACCCTTGTCAACACAATGCTGCATAATCCCTGTCATCACAATTCTCCTTGACTGCTGTCATCACGATAATCCAGGACAATTTTCATAACAATGGTTCATTCCCCCAGTCATCTCAGTGCTCCATGATACCTTTCATCACAATTCCTAGATGATCAATGTCATCACAAGGCCCCATGACACCTGTCATCACAATTCGCTATGACCCTTGTCATCACAATACTCGATGAACCGTGTCATCACAGTGTTCCAGGGCACATGTCATCACAATGATCCATGACGACTTTCATCACAATGCTCCAATACACCTGTCATCACAATGCTCCATGGCCCCTGTTATCATATTGCTCCATGATCACTTTCATCACAATGATCCATGTCCAATGTCACCACCATTCCTAATGACGCCTGTCATCTCAATGCTCCATGGCACCTTCATCACAATGCTCCATGAACCCATTCATCACAATGTTCCCTGTCCTTTTCATCACAATGTTCCATGGGCCCTGTCATCACAATGCTCCATGCGCTTGTCATCAAAATGCTCCAGAACTCTTGTCATCATAATGCTCCATGCCAGTCTCATCAAAATGCCCCATGACACTTGTCATCACAATGCTCCACGTCATTTGTCATCACAATGCTCCATGACCCTTGTCATAACAATGGTCCATGGCCTTGTCATCACAATGTTCCATGGCCTCTGACATCACTATGCTCTATGGTTTTTCTCATCACAATGCTCTTTGACCCCTGTCACCACAATGCTTGATGACCATTGTCATCACAATGCTCCAAGAACCCTGTCATCACAATGCTCCATGCCGTTGACATCACAATGCTCCATGGCCCTTGTAATTAGAATGCTCCATGCCCTTGTCATCACAATGCTCCAGAACACTTGTGATCATAATATGCCTTTCCTGTGTCATCCCATTGCTCAATGACCCTTGTCATCAAAATATTCCTTGTCCTTTGTCATCACAGTGCTCCATGATACCTTTAATCAAAATTCTACATGACAACTGTCATCACAATGCAAGATGACCAATGTCATCACAAGGCCCCATGACACGTGTCATCACAATTCACCTTGGCCCTGGACATCTCAATGCTGTATGAACCGTGTCATCACTAGGTTCCAGGACACTTGTCATCACAATGCTCCATGAACTCTGTTATCTCAATGTTCCATGGCCTTTGTATTCACAATGCTCCATTGTCCTGATAATCGCATTGCTCCATGAACACTTTCATCACAATGCTCCTTGACCACTGTCACCCTAATTCCCCATGACGTCTCGCCTCACTGTCTTCCAAGGCCACTCTCATCAAAATGCTCCATGATCTGTGTCAGCACAATATTGCATGACACTTGTCATCACAATGCTCCATGATGCCTGTCATCACAATGCTCCATGAATTTGTTATCACAATGCTCCAGGACCAGTTTCATCACAATACTCCATCCCCCTTTTCATCACAGTGCACAATGAAACCTTTCATTACAGTGCTCCATGACACTTGTCATCACAATGCTCAACGGCCTTTATCGTCACAATGCTCCCAGGCACTTTTCATCACGATGTTCCATGAAAACTTACATCACTTTGCTCCACGACCATTGTCATCACAATAGTCCATACCCTTGTCAACACAATGCTGCATAATCCCTGTCATCACAATTCTCCTTGACTGCTGTCATCACGATAATCCAGGACAATTTTCATAACAATGGTTCATTCCCCCAGTCATCTCAGTGCTCCATGATACCTTTCATCACAATTCCTAGATGATCAATGTCATCACAAGGCCCCATGACACCTGTCATCACAATTCGCTATGACCCTTGTCATCACAATACTCGATGAACCGTGTCATCACAGTGTTCCAGGGCACATGTCATCACAATGATCCATGACGACTTTCATCACAATGCTCCAATACACCTGTCATCACAATGCTCCATGGCCCCTGTTATCATATTGCTCCATGATCACTTTCATCACAATGATCCATGACCAATGTCACCACCATTCCTAATGACGCCTGTCATCTCAATGCTCCATGGCACCTTCATCACAATGCTCCATGAACCCATTCATCACAATGTTCCCTGTCCTTTTCATCACAATGTTCCATGGGCCCTGTCATCACAATGCTCCATGCGCTTGTCATCAAAATGCTCCAGAACTCTTGTCATCATAATGCTCCATGCCAGTCTCATCAAAATGCCCCATGACACTTGTCATCACAATGCTCCACGTCATTTGTCATCACAATGCTCCATGACCCTTGTCATAACAATGGTCCATGGCCTTGTCATCACAATGTTCCATGGCCTCTGACATCACTATGCTCTATGGTTTTTCTCATCACAATGCTCTTTGACCCCTGTCACCACAATGCTTGATGACCATTGTCATCACAATGCTCCAAGAACCCTGTCATCACAATGCTCCATGCCGTTGACATCACAATGCTCCATGGCCCTTGTAATTAGAATGCTCCATGCCCTTGTCATCACAATGCTCCAGAACACTTGTGATCATAATACGCCTTTCCTGTGTCATCCCATTGCTCAATGACCCTTGTCATCAAAATATTCCTTGTCCTTTGTCATCACAGTGCTCCATGATACCTTTAATCAAAATTCTACATGACAACTGTCATCACAATGCAAGATGACCAATGTCATCACAAGGCCCCATGACACGTGTCATCACAATTCGCCTTGGCCCTGGACATCTCAATGCTGTATGAACCGTGTCATCACTAGGTTCCAGGACACTTGTCATCACAATGCTCCATGAACTCTGTTATCTCAATGTTCCATGGCCTTTGTATTCACAATGCTCCATTGTCCTGATAATCGCATTGCTCCATGAACACTTTCATCACAATGCTCCTTGACCACTGTCACCCTAATTCCCCATGACGTCTCGCCTCACTGTCTTCCAAGGCCACTCTCATCAAAATGCTCCATGATCTGTGTCAGCACAATATTGCATGACACTTGTCATCACAATGCTCCATGATGCCTGTCATCACAATGCTCCATGAATTTGTTATCACAGTGCTCCAGGACCAGTTTCATCACAATACTCCATCCCCCTTTTCATCACAGTGCACAATGAAACCTTTCATTACAGTGCTCCATGACACTTGTCATCACAATGCTCAACGGCCTTTATCGTCACAATGCTCCCAGGCACTTTTCATCACGATGTTCCATGAAAACTTACATCACTTTGCTCCACGACCATTGTCATCACAATAGTCCATACCCTTGTCAACACAATGCTGCATAATCCCTGTCATCACAATTCTCCTTGACTGCTGTCATCACGATAATCCAGGACAATTTTCATAACAATGGTTCATTCCCCCAGTCATCTCAGTGCTCCATGATACCTTTCATCACAATTCCTAGATGATCAATGTCATCACAAGGCCCCATGACACCTGTCATCACAATTCGCTATGACCCTTGTCATCACAATACTCGATGAACCGTGTCATCACAGTGTTCCAGGGCACATGTCATCACAATGATCCATGACGACTTTCATCACAATGCTCCAATACACCTGTCATCACAATGCTCCATGGCCCCTGTTATCATATTGCTCCATGATCACTTTCATCACAATGATCCATGACCAATGTCACCACCATTCCTAATGACGCCTGTCATCTCAATGCTCCATGGCACCTTCATCACAATGCTCCATGAACCCATTCATCACAATGTTCCCTGTCCTTTTCATCACAATGTTCCATGGGCCCTGTCATCACAATGCTCCATGCGCTTGTCATCAAAATGCTCCAGAACTCTTGTCATCATAATGCTCCATGCCAGTCTCATCAAAATGCCCCATGACACTTGTCATCACAATGCTCCACGTCATTTGTCATCACAATGCTCCATGACCCTTGTCATAACAATGGTCCATGGCCTTGTCATCACAATGTTCCATGGCCTCTGACATCACTATGCTCTATGGTTTTTCTCATCACAATGCTCTTTGACCCCTGTCACCACAATGCTTGATGACCATTGTCATCACAATGCTCCAAGAACCCTGTCATCACAATGCTCCATGCCGTTGACATCACAATGCTCCATGGCCCTTGTAATTAGAATGCTCCATGCCCTTGTCATCACAATGCTCCAGAACACTTGTGATCATAATACGCCTTTCCTGTGTCATCCCATTGCTCAATGACCCTTGTCATCAAAATATTCCTTGTCCTTTGTCATCACAGTGCTCCATGATACCTTTAATCAAAATTCTACATGACAACTGTCATCACAATGCAAGATGACCAATGTCATCACAAGGCCCCATGACACGTGTCATCACAATTCGCCTTGGCCCTGGACATCTCAATGCTGTATGAACCGTGTCATCACTAGGTTCCAGGACACTTGTCATCACAATGCTCCATGAACTCTGTTATCTCAATGTTCCATGGCCTTTGTATTCACAATGCTCCATTGTCCTGATAATCGCATTGCTCCATGAACACTTTCATCACAATGCTCCTTGACCACTGTCACCCTAATTCCCCATGACGTCTCGCCTCACTGTCTTCCAAGGCCACTCTCATCAAAATGCTCCATGATCTGTGTCAGCACAATATTGCATGACACTTGTCATCACAATGCTCCATGATGCCTGTCATCACAATGCTCCATGAATTTGTTATCACAGTGCTCCAGGACCAGTTTCATCACAATACTCCATCCCCCTTTTCATCACAGTGCACAATGAAACCTTTCATTACAGTGCTCCATGACACTTGTCATCACAATGCTCAACGGCCTTTATCGTCACAATGCTCCCAGGCACTTTTCATCACGATGTTCCATGAAAACTTACATCACTTTGCTCCACGACCATTGTCATCACAATAGTCCATACCCTTGTCAACACAATGCTGCATAATCCCTGTCATCACAATTCTCCTTGACTGCTGTCATCACGATAATCCAGGACAATTTTCATAACAATGGTTCATTCCCCCAGTCATCTCAGTGCTCCATGATACCTTTCATCACAATTCCTAGATGATCAATGTCATCACAAGGCCCCATGACACCTGTCATCACAATTCGCTATGACCCTTGTCATCACAATACTCGATGAACCGTGTCATCACAGTGTTCCAGGGCACATGTCATCACAATGATCCATGACGACATTCATCACAATGCTCCAATACACCTGTCATCACAATGCTCCATGGCCCCTGTTATCATATTGCTCCATCATCACTTTCATCACAATGATCCATGACCAATGTCACCACCATTCCTAATGACGCCTGTCATCTCAATGCTCCATGGCACCTTCATCACAATGCTCCATGAACCCTTTCATCACAATGTTCCCTGTCCTTTTCATCACAATGTTCCATGGGCCCTGTCATCACAATGCTCCATGCGCTTGTCATCAAAATGCTCCAGAACACTTGTCATCATAATGCTCCATGCCAATGTCATCAAAATGCCCCATGACACTTGTCATCACAATGCTCCACGTCATTTGTCATCACAATGCTCCATGACCCTTGTCATAACAATGGTCCATGGCCTTGTCATCACAATGTTCCATGGCCTCTGACATCACTATGCTCTATGGTTTTTCTCATCACAATGCTCTTTGACCCCTGTCATCACAATGCTTGATGACCATTGTCATCACAATGCTCCAAGAACCCTGTCATCACAATGCTCCATGCCGTTGACATCACAATGCTCCATGGCCCTTGTAATTAGAATGCTCCATGCCCTTGTCATCACAATGCTCCAGAACACTTGTGATCATAATACGCCTTTCCTGTGTCATCCCATTGCTCAACGACCCTTGTCATCAAAATATTCCTTGTCCTTTGTCATCACAGTGCTCCATGATACCTTTAATCAAAATTCTACATGACAACTGTCATCACAATGCAAGATGACCAATGTCATCACAAGGCCCCATGACACGTGTCATCACAATTCGCCTTGGCCCTGGACATCTCAATGCTGTATGAACCGTGTCATCACTAGGTTCCAGGACACTTGTCATCACAATGCTCCATGAACTCTGTTATCTCAATGTTCCATGGCCTTTGTATTCACAATGCTCCATTGTCCTGATAATCGCATTGCTCCATGAACACTTTCATCACAATGCTCCTTGACCACTGTCACCCTAATTCCCCATGACGTCTCGCCTCACTGTCTTCCAAGGCCACTCTCATCAAAATGCTCCATGATCTGTGTCAGCACAATATTGCATGACACTTGTCATCACAATGCTCCATGATGCCTGTCATCACAATGCTCCATGAATTTGTTATCACAGTGCTCCAGGACCAGTTTCATCACAATACTCCATCCCCCTTTTCATCACAGTGCACAATGAAACCTTTCATTACAATGCTCCATGACACTTGTCATCACAATGCTCAACGGCCTTTATCGTCACAATGCTCCCAGGCACTTTTCATCACGATGTTCCATGAAAACTTACATCACTTTGCTCCACGACCATTGTCATCACAATAGTCCATACCCTTGTCAACACAATGCTGCATAATCCCTGTCATCACAATTCTCCTTGACTGCTGTCATCACGATAATCCAGGACAATTTTCATAACAATGGTTCATTCCCCCAGTCATCTCAGTGCTCCATGATACCTTTCATCACAATTCCTAGATGATCAATGTCATCACAAGGCCCCATGACACCTGTCATCACAATTCGCTATGACCCTTGTCATCACAATACTCGATGAACCGTGTCATCACAGTGTTCCAGGGCACATGTCATCACAATGATCCATGACGACTTTCATCACAATGCTCCAATACACCTGTCATCACAATGCTCCATGGCCCCTGTTATCATATTGCTCCATGATCACTTTCATCACAATGATCCATGACCAATGTCACCACCATTCCTAATGACGCCTGTCATCTCAATGCTCCATGGCACCTTCATCACAATGCTCCATGAACCCATTCATCACAATGTTCCCTGTCCTTTTCATCACAATGTTCCATGGGCCCTGTCATCACAATGCTCCATGCGCTTTTCATCAAAATGCTCCAGAACTCTTGTCATCATAATGCTCCATGCCAGTCTCATCAAAATGCCCCATGACACTTGTCATCACAATGCTCCACGTCATTTGTCATCACAATGCTCCATGACCCTTGTCATAACAATGGTCCATGGCCTTGTCATCACAATGTTCCATGGCCTCTGACATCACTACGCTCTATGGTTTTTCTCATCACAATGCTCTTTGACCCCTGTCACCACAATGCTTGATGACCATTGTCATCACAATGCTCCAAGAACCCTGTCATCACAATGCTCCATGCCGTTGACATCACAATGCTCCATGGCCCTTGTAATTAGAATGCTCCATGCCCTTGTCATCACAATGCTCCAGAACACTTGTGATCATAATACGCCTTTCCTGTGTCATCCCATTGCTCAATGACCCTTGTCATCAAAATATTCCTTGTCCTTTGTCATCACAGTGCTCCATGATACCTTTAATCAAAATTCTACATGACAACTGTCATCACAATGCAAGATGACCAATGTCATCACAAGGCCCCATGACACGTGTCATCACAATTCGCCTTGGCCCTGGACATCTCAATGCTGTATGAACCGTGTCATCACTAGGTTCCAGGACACTTGTCATCACAATGCTCCATGAACTCTGTTATCTCAATGTTCCATGGCCTTTGTATTCACAATGCTCCATTGTCCTGATAATCGCATTGCTCCATGAACACTTTCATCACAATGCTCCTTGACCACTGTCACCCTAATTCCCCATGACGTCTCGCCTCACTGTCTTCCAAGGCCACTCTCATCAAAATGCTCCATGATCTGTGTCAGCACAATATTGCATGACACTTGTCATCACAATGCTCCATGATGCCTGTCATCACAATGCTCCATGAATTTGTTATCACAGTGCTCCAGAACCAGTTTCATCACAATACTCCATCCCCCTTTTCATCACAGTGCACAATGAAACCTTTCATTACAGTGCTCCATGACACTTGTCATCACAATGCTCAACGGCCTTTATCGTCACAATGCTCCCAGGCACTTTTCATCACGATGTTCCATGAAAACTTACATCACTTTGCTCCACGACCATTGTCATCACAATAGTCCATACCCTTGTCAACACAATGCTGCATAATCCCTGTCATCACAATTCTCCTTGACTGCTGTCATCACGATAATCCAGGACAATTTTCATAACAATGGTTCATTCCCCCAGTCATCTCAGTGCTCCATGATACCTTTCATCACAATTCCTAGATGATCAATGTCATCACAAGGCCCCATGACACCTGTCATCACAATTCGCTATGACCCTTGTCATCACAATACTCGATGAACCGTGTCATCACAGTGTTCCAGGGCACATGTCATCACAATGATCCATGACGACTTTCATCACAATGCTCCAATACACCTGTCATCACAATGCTCCATGGCCCCTGTTATCATATTGCTCCATGATCACTTTCATTACAATGATCCATGACCAATGTCACCACCATTCCTAATGACGCCTGTCATCTCAATGCTCCATGGCACCTTCATCACAATGCTCCATGAACCCATTCATCACAATGTTCCCTGTCCTTTTCATCACAATGTTCCATGGGCCCTGTCATCACAATGCTCCATGCGCTTGTCATCAAAATGCTCCAGAACTCTTGTCATCATAATGCTCCATGCCAGTCTCATCAAAATGCCCCATGACACTTGTCATCACAATGCTCCACGTCATTTGTCATCACAATGCTCCATGACCCTTGTCATAACAATGGTCCATGGCCTTGTCATCACAATGTTCCATGGCCTCTGACATCACTATGCTCTATGGTTTTTCTCATCACAATGCTCTTTGACCCCTGTCACCACAATGCTTGATGACCATTGTCATCACAATGCTCCAAGAACCCTGTCATCACAATGCTCCATGCCGTTGACATCACAATGCTCCATGGCCCTTGTAATTAGAATGCTCCATGCCCTTGTCATCACAATGCTCCAGAACACTTGTGATCATAATACGCCTTTCCTGTGTCATCCCATTGCTCAATGACCCTTGTCATCAAAATATTCCTTGTCCTTTGTCATCACAGTGCTCCATGATACCTTTAATCAAAATTCTACATGACAACTGTCATCACAATGCAAGATGACCAATGTCATCACAAGGCCCCATGACACGTGTCATCACAATTCGCCTTGGCCCTGGACATCTCAATGCTGTATGAACCGTGTCATCACTAGGTTCCAGGACACTTGTCATCACAATGCTCCATGAACTCTGTTATCTCAATGTTCCATGGCCTTTGTATTCACAATGCTCCATTGTCCTGATAATCGCATTGCTCCATGAACACTTTCATCACAATGCTCCTTGACCACTGTCACCCTAATTCCCCATGACGTCTCGCCTCACTGTCTTCCAAGGCCACTCTCATCAAAATGCTCCATGATCTGTGTCAGCACAATATTGCATGACACTTGTCATCACAATGCTCCATGATGCCTGTCATCACAATGCTCCATGAATTTGTTATCACAATGCTCCAGGACCAGTTTCATCACAATACTCCATCCCCCTTTTCATCACAGTGCACAATGAAACCTTTCATTACAGTGCTCCATGACACTTGTCATCACAATGCTCAACGGCCTTTATCGTCACAATGCTCCCAGGCACTTTTCATCACGATGTTCCATGAAAACTTACATCACTTTGCTCCACGACCATTGTCATCACAATAGTCCATACCCTTGTCAACACAATGCTGCATAATCCCTGTCATCACAATTCTCCTTGACTGCTGTCATCACGATAATCCAGGACAATTTTCATAACAATGGTTCATTCCCCCAGTCATCTCAGTGCTCCATGATACCTTTCATCACAATTCCTAGATGATCAATGTCATCACAAGGCCCCATGACACCTGTCATCACAATTCGCTATGACCCTTGTCATCACAATACTCGATGAACCGTGTCATCACAGTGTTCCAGGGCACATGTCATCACAATGATCCATGACGACTTTCATCACAATGCTCCAATACACCTGTCATCACAATGCTCCATGGCCCCTGTTATCATATTGCTCCATGATCACTTTCATCACAATGATCCATGACCAATGTCACCACCATTCCTAATGACGCCTGTCATCTCAATGCTCCATGGCACCTTCATCACAATGCTCCATGAACCCATTCATCACAATGTTCCCTGTCCTTTTCATCACAATGTTCCATGGGCCCTGTCATCACAATGCTCCATGCGCTTTTCATCAAAATGCTCCAGAACTCTTGTCATCATAATGCTCCATGCCAGTCTCATCAAAATGCCCCATGACACTTGTCATCACAATGCTCCACGTCATTTGTCATCACAATGCTCCATGACCCTTGTCATAACAATGGTCCATGGCCTTGTCATCACAATGTTCCATGGCCTCTGACATCACTACGCTCTATGGTTTTTCTCATCACAATGCTCTTTGACCCCTGTCACCACAATGCTTGATGACCATTGTCATCACAATGCTCCAAGAACCCTGTCATCACAATGCTCCATGCCGTTGACATCACAATGCTCCATGGCCCTTGTAATTAGAATGCTCCATGCCCTTGTCATCACAATGCTCCAGAACACTTGTGATCATAATACGCCTTTCCTGTGTCATCCCATTGCTCAATGACCCTTGTCATCAAAATATTCCTTGTCCTTTGTCATCACAGTGCTCCATGATACCTTTAATCAAAATTCTACATGACAACTGTCATCACAATGCAAGATGACCAATGTCATCACAAGGCCCCATGACACGTGTCATCACAATTCGCCTTGGCCCTGGACATCTCAATGCTGTATGAACCGTGTCATCACTAGGTTCCAGGACACTTGTCATCACAATGCTCCATGAACTCTGTTATCTCAATGTTCCATGGCCTTTGTATTCACAATGCTCCATTGTCCTGATAATCGCATTGCTCCATGAACACTTTCATCACAATGCTCCTTGACCACTGTCACCCTAATTCCCCATGACGTCTCGCCTCACTGTCTTCCAAGGCCACTCTCATCAAAATGCTCCATGATCTGTGTCAGCACAATATTGCATGACACTTGTCATCACAATGCTCCATGATGCCTGTCATCACAATGCTCCATGAATTTGTTATCACAGTGCTCCAGAACCAGTTTCATCACAATACTCCATCCCCCTTTTCATCACAGTGCACAATGAAACCTTTCATTACAGTGCTCCATGACACTTGTCATCACAATGCTCAACGGCCTTTATCGTCACAATGCTCCCAGGCACTTTTCATCACGATGTTCCATGAAAACTTACATCACTTTGCTCCACGACCATTGTCATCACAATAGTCCATACCCTTGTCAACACAATGCTGCATAATCCCTGTCATCACAATTCTCCTTGACTGCTGTCATCACGATAATCCAGGACAATTTTCATAACAATGGTTCATTCCCCCAGTCATCTCAGTGCTCCATGATACCTTTCATCACAATTCCTAGATGATCAATGTCATCACAAGGCCCCATGACACCTGTCATCACAATTCGCTATGACCCTTGTCATCACAATACTCGATGAACCGTGTCATCACAGTGTTCCAGGGCACATGTCATCACAATGATCCATGACGACTTTCATCACAATGCTCCAATACACCTGTCATCACAATGCTCCATGGCCCCTGTTATCATATTGCTCCATGATCACTTTCATTACAATGATCCATGACCAATGTCACCACCATTCCTAATGACGCCTGTCATCTCAATGCTCCATGGCACCTTCATCACAATGCTCCATGAACCCATTCATCACAATGTTCCCTGTCCTTTTCATCACAATGTTCCATGGGCCCTGTCATCACAATGCTCCATGCGCTTGTCATCAAAATGCTCCAGAACTCTTGTCATCATAATGCTCCATGCCAGTCTCATCAAAATGCCCCATGACACTTGTCATCACAATGCTCCACGTCATTTGTCATCACAATGCTCCATGACCCTTGTCATAACAATGGTCCATGGCCTTGTCATCACAATGTTCCATGGCCTCTGACATCACTATGCTCTATGGTTTTTCTCATCACAATGCTCTTTGACCCCTGTCACCACAATGCTTGATGACCATTGTCATCACAATGCTCCAAGAACCCTGTCATCACAATGCTCCATGCCGTTGACATCACAATGCTCCATGGCCCTTGTAATTAGAATGCTCCATGCCCTTGTCATCACAATGCTCCAGAACACTTGTGATCATAATACGCCTTTCCTGTGTCATCCCATTGCTCAATGACCCTTGTCATCAAAATATTCCTTGTCCTTTGTCATCACAGTGCTCCATGATACCTTTAATCAAAATTCTACATGACAACTGTCATCACAATGCAAGATGACCAATGTCATCACAAGGCCCCATGACACGTGTCATCACAATTCGCCTTGGCCCTGGACATCTCAATGCTGTATGAACCGTGTCATCACTAGGTTCCAGGACACTTGTCATCACAATGCTCCATGAACTCTGTTATCTCAATGTTCCATGGCCTTTGTATTCACAATGCTCCATTG
Source organism: Balaenoptera physalus (assembly GCF_965194825.1). Taxonomy (NCBI): domain Eukaryota; kingdom Metazoa; phylum Chordata; class Mammalia; order Artiodactyla; family Balaenopteridae; genus Balaenoptera; species Balaenoptera physalus. The sequence goes on from NW_028126382.1 coordinate 215,625, forward strand.
TCCTGATAATCGCATTGCTCCATGAACACTTTCATCACAATGCGCCTTGACCACTGTCACCCTAATTCCCCATGACGTCTCGCCTCACTGTCTTCCAAGGCCACTCTCATCAAAATGCTCCATGATCTGTGTCAGCACAATATTGCATGACACTTGTCATCACAATGCTCCATGATGCCTGTCATCACAATGCTCCATGAATTTGTTATCACAATGCTCCAGGACCAGTTTCATCACAATACTCCATCCCCCTTTTCATCACAGTGCACAATGAAACCTTTCATTACAATGCTCCATGACACTTGTCATCACAATGCTCAACGGCCTTTATCGTCACAATGCTCCCAGGCACTTTTCATCACGATGTTCCATGAAAACTTACATCACTTTGCTCCACGACCATTGTCATCACAATAGTCCATACCCTTGTCAACACAATGCTGCATAATCCCTGTCATCACAATTCTCCTTGACTGCTGTCATCACGATAATCCAGGACAATTTTCATAACAATGGTTCATTCCCCCAGTCATCTCAGTGCTCCATGATACCTTTCATCACAATTCCTAGATGATCAATGTCATCACAAGGCCCCATGACACCTGTCATCACAATTCGCTATGACCCTTGTCATCACAATACTCGATGAACCGTGTCATCACAGTGTTCCAGGGCACATGTCATCACAATGATCCATGACGACTTTCATCACAATGCTCCAATACACCTGTCATCACAATGCTCCATGGCCCCTGTTATCATATTGCTCCATGATCACTTTCATCACAATGATCCATGACCAATGTCACCACCATTCCTAATGACGCCTGTCATCTCAATGCTCCATGGCACCTTCATCACAATGCTCCATGAACCCATTCATCACAATGTTCCCTGTCCTTTTCATCACAATGTTCCATGGGCCCTGTCATCACAATGCTCCATGCGCTTGTCATCAAAATGCTCCAGAACTCTTGTCATCATAATGCTCCATGCCAGTCTCATCAAAATGCCCCATGACACTTGTCATCACAATGCTCCACGTCATTTGTCATCACAATGCTCCATGACCCTTGTCATAACAATGGTCCATGGCCTTGTCATCACAATGTTCCATGGCCTCTGACATCACTATGCTCTATGGTTTTTCTCATCACAATGCTCTTTGACCCCTGTCACCACAATGCTTGATGACCATTGTCATCACAATGCTCCAAGAACCCTGTCATCACAATGCTCCATGCCGTTGACATCACAATGCTCCATGGCCCTTGTAATTAGAATGCTCCATGCCCTTGTCATCACAATGCTCCAGAACACTTGTGATCATAATACGCCTTTCCTGTGTCATCCCATTGCTCAATGACCCTTGTCATCAAAATATTCCTTGTCCTTTGTCATCACAGTGCACCATGATACCTTTAATCAAAATTCTACATGACAACTGTCATCACAATGCAAGATGACCAATGTCATCACAAGGCCCCATGACACGTGTCATCACAATTCGCCTTGGCCCTGGACATCTCAATGCTGTATGAACCGTGTCATCACTAGGTTCCAGGACACTTGTCATCACAATGCTCCATGAACTCTGTTATCTCAATGTTCCATGGCCTTTGTATTCACAATGCTCCATTGTCCTGATAATCGCATTGCTCCATGAACACTTTCATCACAATGCTCCTTGACCACTGTCACCCTAATTCCCCATGACGTCTCGCCTCACTGTCTTCCAAGGCCACTCTCATCAAAATGCTCCATGATCTGTGTCAGCACAATATTGCATGACACTTGTCATCACAATGCTCCATGATGCCTGTCATCACAATGCTCCATGAATTTGTTATCACAATGCTCCAGGACCAGTTTCATCACAATACTCCATCCCCCTTTTCATCACAGTGCACAATGAAACCTTTCATTACAGTGCTCCATGACACTTGTCATCACAATGCTCAACGGCCTTTATCGTCACAATGCTCCCAGGCACTTTTCATCACGATGTTCCATGAAAACTTACATCACTTTGCTCCACGACCATTGTCATCACAATAGTCCATACCCTTGTCAACACAATGCTGCATAATCCCTGTCATCACAATTCTCCTTGACTGCTGTCATCACGATAATCCAGGACAATTTTCATAACAATGGTTCATTCCCCCAGTCATCTCAGTGCTCATTGATACCTTTCATCACAATTCCTAGATGATCAATGTCATCACAAGGCCCCATGACACCTGTCATCACAATTCGCTATGACCCTTGTCATCACAATACTCGATGAACCGTGTCATCACAGTGTTCCAGGGCACATGTCATCACAATGATCCATGACGACTTTCATCACAATGCTCCAATACACCTGTCATCACAATGCTCCATGGCCCCTGTTATCATATTGCTCCATGATCACTTTCATCACAATGATCCATGACCAATGTCACCACCATTCCTAATGACGCCTGTCATCTCAATGCTCCATGGCACCTTCATCACAATGCTCCATGAACCCATTCATCACAATGTTCCCTGTCCTTTTCATCACAATGTTCCATGGGCCCTGTCATCACAATGCTCCATGCGCTTGTCATCAAAATGCTCCAGAACTCTTGTCATCATAATGCTCCATGCCAGTCTCATCAAAATGCCCCATGACACTTGTCATCACAATGCTCCACGTCATTTGTCATCACAATGCTCCATGACCCTTGTCATAACAATGGTCCATGGCCTTGTCATCACAATGTTCCATGGCCTCTGACATCACTATGCTCTATGGTTTTTCTCATCACAATGCTCTTTGACCCCTGTCACCACAATGCTTGATGACCATTGTCATCACAATGCTCCAAGAACCCTGTCATCACAATGCTCCATGCCGTTGACATCACAATGCTCCATGGCCCTTGTAATTAGAATGCTCCATGCCCTTGTCATCACAATGCTCCAGAACACTTGTGATCATAATACGCCTTTCCTGTGTCATCCCATTGCTCAATGACCCTTGTCATCAAAATATTCCTTGTCCTTTGTCATCACAGTGCTCCATGATACCTTTAATCAAAATTCTACATGACAACTGTCATCACAATGCAAGATGACCAATGTCATCACAAGGCCCCATGACACGTGTCATCACAATTCGCCTTGGCCCTGGACATCTCAATGCTGTATGAACCGTGTCATCACTAGGTTCCAGGACACTTGTCATCACAATGCTCCATGAACTCTGTTATCTCAATGTTCCATGGCCTTTGTATTCACAATGCTCCATTGTCCTGATAATCGCATTGCTCCATGAACACTTTCATCACAATGCTCCTTGACCACTGTCACCCTAATTCCCCATGACGTCTCGCCTCACTGTCTTCCAAGGCCACTCTCATCAAAATGCTCCATGATCTGTGTCAGCACAATATTGCATGACACTTGTCATCACAATGCTCCATGATGCCTGTCATCACAATGCTCCATGAATTTGTTATCACAATGCTCCAGGACCAGTTTCATCACAATACTCCATCCCCCTTTTCATCACAGTGCACAATGAAACCTTTCATTACAGTGCTCCATGACACTTGTCATCACAATGCTCAACGGCCTTTATCGTCACAATGCTCCCAGGCACTTTTCATCACGATGTTCCATGAAAACTTACATCACTTTGCTCCACGACCATTGTCATCACAATAGTCCATACCCTTGTCAACACAATGCTGCATAATCCCTGTCATCACAATTCTCCTTGACTGCTGTCACCACGATAATCCAGGACAATTTTCATAACAATGGTTCATTCCCCCAGTCATCTCAGTGCTCCATGATACCTTTCATCACAATTCCTAGATGATCAATGTCATCACAAGGCCCCATGACACCTGTCATCACAATTCGCTATGACCCTTGTCATCACAATACTCGATGAACCGTGTCATCACAGTGTTCCAGGGCACATGTCATCACAATGATCCATGACGACTTTCATCACAATGCTCCAATACACCTGTCATCACAATGCTCCATGGCCCCTGTTATCATATTGCTCCATGATCACTTTCATCACAATGATCCATGACCAATGTCACCACCATTCCTAATGACGCCTGTCATCTCAATGCTCCATGGCACCTTCATCACAATGCTCCATGAACCCATTCATCACAATGTTCCCTGTCCTTTTCATCACAATGTTCCATGGGCCCTGTCATCACAATGCTCCATGCGCTTGTCATCAAAATGCTCCAGAACTCTTGTCATCATAATGCTCCATGCCAGTCTCATCAAAATGCCCTATGACACTTGTCATCACAATGCTCCACGTCATTTGTCATCACAATGCTCCATGACCCTTGTCATAACAATGGTCCATGGCCTTGTCATCACAATGTTCCATGGCCTCTGACATCACTATGCTCTATGGTTTTTCTCATCACAATGCTCTTTGACCCCTGTCACCACAATGCTTGATGACCATTGTCATCACAATGCTCCAAGAACCCTGTCATCACAATGCTCCATGCCGTTGACATCACAATGCTCCATGGCCCTTGTAATTAGAATAATCCATGCCCTTGTCATCACAATGCTCCAGAACACTTGTGATCATAATACGCCTTTCCTGTGTCATCCCATTGCTCAATGACCCTTGTCATCAAAATATTCCTTGTCCTTTGTCATCACAGTGCTCCATGATACCTTTAATCAAAATTCTACATGACAACTGTCATCACAATGCAAGATGACCAATGTCATCACAAGGCCCCATGACACGTGTCATCACAATTCGCCTTGGCCCTGGACATCTCAATGCTGTATGAACCGTGTCATCACTAGGTTCCAGGACACTTGTCATCACAATGCTCCATGAACTCTGTTATCTCAATGTTCCATGGCCTTTGTATTCACAATGCTCCATTGTCCTGATAATCGCATTGCTCCATGAACACTTTCATCACAATGCTCCTTGACCACTGTCACCCTAATTCCCCATGACGTCTCGCCTCACTGTCTTCCAAGGCCACTCTCATCAAAATGCTCCATGATCTGTGTCAGCACAATATTGCATGACACTTGTCATCACAATGCTCCATGATGCCTGTCATCACAATGCTCCATGAATTTGTTATCACAGTGCTCCAGGACCAGTTTCATCACAATACTCCATCCCCCTTTTCATCACAGTGCACAATGAAACCTTTCATTACAGTGCTCCATGACACTTGTCATCACAATGCTCAACGGCCTTTATCGTCACAATGCTCCCAGGCACTTTTCATCACGATGTTCCATGAAAACTTACATCACTTTGCTCCACGACCATTGTCATCACAATAGTCCATACCCTTGTCAACACAATGCTGCATAATCCCTGTCATCACAATTCTCCTTGACTGCTGTCATCACGATAATCCAGGACAATTTTCATAACAATGGTTCATTCCCCCAGTCATCTCAGTGCTCCATGATACCTTTCATCACAATTCCTAGATGATCAATGTCATCACAAGGCCCCATGACACCTGTCATCACAATTCGCTATGACCCTTGTCATCACAATACTCGATGAACCGTGTCATCACAGTGTTCCAGGGCACATGTCATCACAATGATCCATGACGACTTTCATCACAATGCTCCAATACACCTGTCATCACAATGCTCCATGGCCCCTGTTATCATATTGCTCCATGATCACTTTCATCACAATGATCCATGTCCAATGTCACCACCATTCCTAATGACGCCTGTCATCTCAATGCTCCATGGCACCTTCATCACAATGCTCCATGAACCCATTCATCACAATGTTCCCTGTCCTTTTCATCACAATGTTCCATGGGCCCTGTCATCACAATGCTCCATGCGCTTGTCATCAAAATGCTCCAGAACTCTTGTCATCATAATGCTCCATGCCAGTCTCATCAAAATGCCCCATGACACTTGTCATCACAATGCTCCACGTCATTTGTCATCACAATGCTCCATGACCCTTGTCATAACAATGGTCCATGGCCTTGTCATCACAATGTTCCATGGCCTCTGACATCACTATGCTCTATGGTTTTTCTCATCACAATGCTCTTTGACCCCTGTCACCACAATGCTTGATGACCATTGTCATCACAATGCTCCAAGAACCCTGTCATCACAATGCTCCATGCCGTTGACATCACAATGCTCCATGGCCCTTGTAATTAGAATGCTCCATGCCCTTGTCATCACAATGCTCCAGAACACTTGTGATCATAATACGCCTTTCCTGTGTCATCCCATTGCTCAATGACCCTTGTCATCAAAATATTCCTTGTCCTTTGTCATCACAGTGCTCCATGATACCTTTAATCAAAATTCTACATGACAACTGTCATCACAATGCAAGATGACCAATGTCATCACAAGGCCCCATGACACGTGTCATCACAATTCACCTTGGCCCTGGACATCTCAATGCTGTATGAACCGTGTCATCACTAGGTTCCAGGACACTTGTCATCACAATGCTCCATGAACTCTGTTATCTCAATGTTCCATGGCCTTTGTATTCACAATGCTCCATTGTCCTGATAATCGCATTGCTCCATGAACACTTTCATCACAATGCTCCTTGACCACTGTCACCCTAATTCCCCATGACGTCTCGCCTCACTGTCTTCCAAGGCCACTCTCATCAAAATGCTCCATGATCTGTGTCAGCACAATATTGCATGACACTTGTCATCACAATGCTCCATGATGCCTGTCATCACAATGCTCCATGAATTTGTTATCACAGTGCTCCAGGACCAGTTTCATCACAATACTCCATCCCCCTTTTCATCACAGTGCACAATGAAACCTTTCATTACAGTGCTCCATGACACTTGTCATCACAATGCTCAACGGCCTTTATCGTCACAATGCTCCCAGGCACTTTTCATCACGATGTTCCATGAAAACTTACATCACTTTGCTCCACGACCATTGTCATCACAATAGTCCATACCCTTGTCAACACAATGCTGCATAATCCCTGTCATCACAATTCTCCTTGACTGCTGTCATCACGATAATCCAGGACAATTTTCATAACAATGGTTCATTCCCCCAGTCATCTCAGTGCTCCATGATACCTTTCATCACAATTCCTAGATGATCAATGTCATCACAAGGCCCCATGACACCTGTCATCACAATTCGCTATGACCCTTGTCATCACAATACTCGATGAACCGTGTCATCACAGTGTTCCAGGGCACATGTCATCACAATGATCCATGACGACTTTCATCACAATGCTCCAATACACCTGTCATCACAATGCTCCATGGCCCCTGTTATCATATTGCTCCATGATCACTTTCATCACAATGATCCATGACCAATGTCACCACCATTCCTAATGACGCCTGTCATCTCAATGCTCCATGGCACCTTCATCACAATGCTCCATGAACCCATTCATCACAATGTTCCCTGTCCTTTTCATCACAATGTTCCATGGGCCCTGTCATCACAATGCTCCATGCGCTTGTCATCAAAATGCTCCAGAACTCTTGTCATCATAATGCTCCATGCCAGTCTCATCAAAATGCCCCATGACACTTGTCATCACAATGCTCCACGTCATTTGTCATCACAATGCTCCATGACCCTTGTCATAACAATGGTCCATGGCCTTGTCATCACAATGTTCCATGGCCTCTGACATCACTATGCTCTATGGTTTTTCTCATCACAATGCTCTTTGACCCCTGTCACCACAATGCTTGATGACCATTGTCATCACAATGCTCCAAGAACCCTGTCATCACAATGCTCCATGCCGTTGACATCACAATGCTCCATGGCCCTTGTGATTAGAATGCTCCATGCCCTTGTCATCACAATGCTCCAGAACACTTGTGATCATAATACGCCTTTCCTGTGTCATCCCATTGCTCAATGACCCTTGTCATCAAAATATTCCTTGTCCTTTGTCATCACAGTGCTCCATGATACCTTTAATCAAAATTCTACATGACAACTGTCATCACAATGCAAGATGACCAATGTCATCACAAGGCCCCATGACACGTGTCATCACAATTCGCCTTGGCCCTGGACATCTCAATGCTGTATGAACCGTGTCATCACTAGGTTCCAGGACACTTGTCATCACAATGCTCCATGAACTCTGTTATCTCAATGTTCCATGGCCTTTGTATTCACAATGCTCCATTGTCCTGATAATCGCATTGCTCCATGAACACTTTCATCACAATGCTCCTTGACCACTGTCACCCTAATTCCCCATGACGTCTCGCCTCACTGTCTTCCAAGGCCACTCTCATCAAAATGCTCCATGATCTGTGTCAGCACAATATTGCATGACACTTGTCATCACAATGCTCCATGATGCCTGTCATCACAATGCTCCATGAATTTGTTATCACAGTGCTCCAGGACCAGTTTCATCACAATACTCCATCCCCCTTTTCATCACAGTGCACAATGAAACCTTTCATTACAGTGCTCCATGACACTTGTCATCACAATGCTCAACGGCCTTTATCGTCACAATGCTCCCAGGCACTTTTCATCACGATGTTCCATGAAAACTTACATCACTTTGCTCCACGACCATTGTCATCACAATAGTCCATACCCTTGTCAACACAATGCTGCATAATCCCTGTCATCACAATTCTCCTTGACTGCTGTCATCACGATAATCCAGGACAATTTTCATAACAATGGTTCATTCCCCCAGTCATCTCAGTGCTCCATGATACCTTTCATCACAATTCCTAGATGATCAATGTCATCACAAGGCCCCATGACACCTGTCATCACAATTCGCTATGACCCTTGTCATCACAATACTCGATGAACCGTGTCATCACAGTGTTCCAGGGCACATGTCATCACAATGATCCATGACGACTTTCATCACAATGCTCCAATACACCTGTCATCACAATGCTCCATGGCCCCTGTTATCATATTGCTCCATGATCACTTTCATCACAATGATCCATGACCAATGTCACCACCATTCCTAATGACGCCTGTCATCTCAATGCTCCATGGCACCTTCATCACAATGCTCCATGAACCCATTCATCACAATGTTCCCTGTCCTTTTCATCACAATGTTCCATGGGCCCTGTCATCACAATGCTCCATGCGCTTGTCATCAAAATGCTCCAGAACTCTTGTCATCATAATGCTCCATGCCAGTCTCATCAAAATGCCCCATGACACTTGTCATCACAATGCTCCACGTCATTTGTCATCACAATGCTCCATGACCCTTGTCATAACAATGGTCCATGGCCTTGTCATCACAATGTTCCATGGCCTCTGACATCACTATGCTCTATGGTTTTTCTCATCACAATGCTCTTTGACCCCTGTCACCACAATGCTTGATGACCATTGTCATCACAATGCTCCAAGAACCCTGTCATCACAATGCTCCATGCCGTTGACATCACAATGCTCCATGGCCCTTGTAATTAGAATGCTCCATGCCCTTGTCATCACAATGCTCCAGAACACTTGTGATCATAATACGCCTTTCCTGTGTCATCCCATTGCTCAATGACCCTTGTCATCAAAATATTCCTTGTCCTTTGTCATCACAGTGCTCCATGATACCTTTAATCAAAATTCTACCTGACAACTGTCATCACAATGCAAGATGACCAATGTCATCACAAGGCCCCATGACACGTGTCATCACAATTCACCTTGGCCCTGGACATCTCAATGCTGTATGAACCGTGTCATCACTAGGTTCCAGGACACTTGTCATCACAATGCTCCATGAACTCTGTTATCTCAATGTTCCATGGCCTTTGTATTCACAATGCTCCATTGTCCTGATAATCGCATTGCTCCATGAACACTTTCATCACAATGCTCCTTGACCACTGTCACCCTAATTCCCCATGACGTCTCGCCTCACTGTCTTCCAAGGCCACTCTCATCAAAATGCTCCATGATCTGTGTCAGCACAATATTGCATGACACTTGTCATCACAATGCTCCATGATGCCTGTCATCACAATGCTCCATGAATTTGTTATCACAGTGCTCCAGGACCAGTTTCATCACAATACTCCATCCCCCTTTTCATCACAGTGCACAATGAAACCTTTCATTACAGTGCTCCATGACACTTGTCATCACAATGCTCAACGGCCTTTATCGTCACAATGCTCCCAGGCACTTTTCATCACGATGTTCCATGAAAACTTACATCACTTTGCTCCACGACCATTGTCATCACAATAGTCCATACCCTTGTCAACACAATGCTGCATAATCCCTGTCATCACAATTCTCCTTGACTGCTGTCATCACGATAATCCAGGACAATTTTCATAACAATGGTTCATTCCCCCAGTCATCTCAGTGCTCCATGATACCTTTCATCACAATTCCTAGATGATCAATGTCATCACAAGGCCCCATGACACCTGTCATCACAATTCGCTATGACCCTTGTCATCACAATACTCGATGAACCGTGTCATCACAGTGTTCCAGGGCACATGTCATCACAATGATCCATGACGACTTTCATCACAATGCTCCAATACACCTGTCATCACAATGCTCCATGGCCCCTGTTATCATATTGCTCCATGATCACTTTCATCACAATGATCCATGACCAATGTCACCACCATTCCTAATGACGCCTGTCATCTCAATGCTCCATGGCACCTTCATCACAATGCTCCATGAACCCATTCATCACAATGTTCCCTGTCCTTTTCATCACAATGTTCCATGGGCCCTGTCATCACAATGCTCCATGCGCTTGTCATCAAAATGCTCCAGAACACTTGTCATCATAATGCTCCATGCCAGTCTCATCAAAATGCCCCATGACACTTGTCATCACAATGCTCCACGTCATTTGTCATCACAATGCTCCATGACCCTTGTCATAACAATGGTCCATGGCCTTGTCATCACAATGTTCCATGGCCTCTGACATCACTATGCTCTATGGTTTTTCTCATCACAATGCTCTTTGACCCCTGTCACCACAATGCTTGATGACCATTGTCATCACAATGCTCCAAGAACCCTGTCATCACAATGCTCCATGCCGTTGACATCACAATGCTCCATGGCCCTTGTAATTAGAATGCTCCATGCCCTTGTCATCACAATGCTCCAGAACACTTGTGATCATAATACGCCTTTCCTGTGTCATCCCATTGCTCAATGACCCTTGTCATCAAAATATTCCTTGTCCTTTGTCATCACAGTGCTCCATGATACCTTTAATCAAAATTCTACATGACAACTGTCATCACAATGCAAGATGACCAATGTCATCACAAGGCCCCATGACACGTGTCATCACAATTCGCCTTGGCCCTGGACATCTCAATGCTGTATGAACCGTGTCATCACTAGGTTCCAGGACACTTGTCATCACAATGCTCCATGAACTCTGTTATCTCAATGTTCCATGGCCTTTGTATTCACAATGCTCCATTGTCCTGATAATCGCATTGCTCCATGAACACTTTCATCACAATGCTCCTTGACCACTGTCACCCTAATTCCCCATGACGTCTCGCCTCACTGTCTTCCAAGGCCACTCTCATCAAAATGCTCCATGATCTGTGTCAGCACAATATTGCATGACACTTGTCATCACAATGCTCCATGATGCCTGTCATCACAATGCTCCATGAATTTGTTATCACAATGCTCCAGGACCAGTTTCATCACAATACTCCATCCCCCTTTTCATCACAGTGCACAATGAAACCTTTCATTACAGTGCTCCATGACACTTGTCATCACAATGCTCAACGGCCTTTATCGTCACAATGCTCCCAGGCACTTTTCATCACGATGTTCCATGAAAACTTACATCACTTTGCTCCACGACCATTGTCATCACAATAGTCCATACCCTTGTCAACACAATGCTGCATAATCCCTGTCATCACAATTCTCCTTGACTGCTGTCATCACGATAATCCAGGACAATTTTCATAACAATGGTTCATTCCCCCAGTCATCTCAGTGCTCCATGATACCTTTCATCACAATTCCTAGATGATCAATGTCATCACAAGGCCCCATGACACCTGTCATCACAATTCGCTATGACCCTTGTCATCACAATACTCGATGAACCGTGTCATCACAGTGTTCCAGGGCACATGTCATCACAATGATCCATGACGACTTTCATCACAATGCTCCAATACACCTGTCATCACAATGCTCCATGGCCCCTGTTATCATATTGCTCCATGATCACTTTCATCACAATGATCCATGACCAATGTCACCACCATTCCTAATGACGCCTGTCATCTCAATGCTCCATGGCACCTTCATCACAATGCTCCATGAACCCATTCATCACAATGTTCCCTGTCCTTTTCATCACAATGTTCCATGGGCCCTGTCATCACAATGCTCCATGCGCTTGTCATCAAAATGCTCCAGAACTCTTGTCATCATAATGCTCCATGCCAGTCTCATCAAAATGCCCCATGACACTTGTCATCACAATGCTCCACGTCATTTGTCATCACAATGCTCCATGACCCTTGTCATAACAATGGTCCATGGCCTTGTCATCACAATGTTCCATGGCCTCTGACATCACTATGCTCTATGGTTTTTCTCATCACAATGCTCTTTGACCCCTGTCACCACAATGCTTGATGACCATTGTCATCACAATGCTCCAAGAACCCTGTCATCACAATGCTCCATGCCGTTGACATCACAATGCTCCATGGCCCTTGTAATTAGAATGCTCCATGCCCTTGTCATCACAATGCTCCAGAACACTTGTGATCATAATACGCCTTTCCTGTGTCATCCCATTGCTCAATGACCCTTGTCATCAAAATATTCCTTGTCCTTTGTCATCACAGTGCTCCATGATACCTTTAATCAAAATTCTACATGACAACTGTCATCACAATGCAAGATGACCAATGTCATCACAAGGCCCCATGACACGTGTCATCACAATTCGCCTTGGCCCTGGACATCTCAATGCTGTATGAACCGTGTCATCACTAGGTTCCAGGACACTTGTCATCACAATGCTCCATGAACTCTGTTATCTCAATGTTCCATGGCCTTTGTATTCACAATGCTCCATTGTCCTGATAATCGCATTGCTCCATGAACACTTTCATCACAATGCGCCTTGACCACTGTCACCCTAATTCCCCATGACGTCTCGCCTCACTGTCTTCCAAGGCCACTCTCATCAAAATGCTCCATGATCTGTGTCAGCACAATATTGCATGACACTTGTCATCACAATGCTCCATGATGCCTGTCATCACAATGCTCCATGAATTTGTTATCACAGTGCTCCAGGACCAGTTTCATCACAATACTCCATCCCCCTTTTCATCACAGTGCACAATGAAACCTTTCATTACAGTGCTCCATGACACTTGTCATCACAATGCTCAACGGCCTTTATCGTCACAATGCTCCCAGGCACTTTTCATCACGATGTTCCATGAAAACTTACATCACTTTGCTCCACGACCATTGTCATCACAATAGTCCATACCCTTGTCAACACAATGCTGCATAATCCCTGTCATCACAATTCTCCTTGACTGCTGTCATCACGATAATCCAGGACAATTTTCATAACAATGGTTCATTCCCCCAGTCATCTCAGTGCTCCATGATACCTTTCATCACAATTCCTAGATGATCAATGTCATCACAAGGCCCCATGACACCTGTCATCACAATTCGCTATGACCCTTGTCATCACAATACTCGATGAACCGTGTCATCACAGTGTTCCAGGGCACATGTCATCACAATGATCCATGACGACTTTCATCACAATGCTCCAATACACCTGTCATCACAATGCTCCATGGCCCCTGTTATCATATTGCTCCATGATCACTTTCATCACAATGATCCATGACCAATGTCACCACCATTCCTAATGACGCCTGTCATCTCAATGCTCCATGGCACCTTCATCACAATGCTCCATGAACCCATTCATCACAATGTTCCCTGTCCTTTTCATCACAATGTTCCATGGGCCCTGTCATCACAATGCTCCATGCGCTTGTCATCAAAATGCTCCAGAACTCTTGTCATCATAATGCTCCATGCCAGTCTCATCAAAATGCCCCATGACACTTGTCATCACAATGCTCCACGTCATTTGTCATCACAATGCTCCATGACCCTTGTCATAACAATGGTCCATGGCCTTGTCATCACAATGTTCCATGGCCTCTGACATCACTATGCTCTATGGTTTTTCTCATCACAATGCTCTTTGACCCCTGTCACCACAATGCTTGATGACCATTGTCATCACAATGCTCCAAGAACCCTGTCATCACAATGCTCCATGCCGTTGACATCACAATGCTCCATGGCCCTTGTAATTAGAATGCTCCATGCCCTTGTCATCACAATGCTCCAGAACACTTGTGATCATAATACGCCTTTCCTGTGTCATCCCATTGCTCAATGACCCTTGTCATCAAAATATTCCTTGTCCTTTGTCATCACAGTGCTCCATGATACCTTTAATCAAAATTCTACATGACAACTGTCATCACAATGCAAGATGACCAATGTCATCACAAGGCCCCATGACACGTGTCATCACAATTCGCCTTGGCCCTGGACATCTCAATGCTGTATGAACCGTGTCATCACTAGGTTCCAGGACACTTGTCATCACAATGCTCCATGAACTCTGTTATCTCAATGTTCCATGGCCTTTGTATTCACAATGCTCCATTGTCCTGATAATCGCATTGCTCCATGAACACTTTCATCACAATGCGCCTTGACCACTGTCACCCTAATTCCCCATGACGTCTCGCCTCACTGTCTTCCAAGGCCACTCTCATCAAAATGCTCCATGATCTGTGTCAGCACAATATTGCATGACACTTGTCATCACAATGCTCCATGATGCCTGTCATCACAATGCTCCATGTATTTGTTATCACAATGCTCCAGGACCAGTTTCATCACAATACTCCATCCCCCTTTTCATCACAGTGCACAATGAAACCTTTCATTACAATGCTCCATGACACTTGTCATCACAATGCTCAACGGCCTTTATCGTCACAATGCTCCCAGGCACTTTTCATCACGATGTTCCATGAAAACTTACATCACTTTGCTCCACGACCATTGTCATCACAATAGTCCATACCCTTGTCAACACAATGCTGCATAATCCCTGTCATCACAATTCTCCTTGACTGCTGTCATCACGATAATCCAGGACAATTTTCATAACAATGGTTCATTCCCCCAGTCATCTCAGTGCTCCATGATACCTTTCATCACAATTCCTAGATGATCAATGTCATCACAAGGCCCCATGACACCTGTCATCACAATTCGCTATGACCCTTGTCATCACAATACTCGATGAACCGTGTCATCACAGTGTTCCAGGGCACATGTCATCACAATGATCCATGACGACTTTCATCACAATGCTCCAATACACCTGTCATCACAATGCTCCATGGCCCCTGTTATCATATTGCTCCATGATCACTTTCATCACAATGATCCATGACCAATGTCACCACCATTCCTAATGACGCCTGTCATCTCAATGCTCCATGGCACCTTCATCACAATGCTCCATGAACCCATTCATCACAATGTTCCCTGTCCTTTTCATCACAATGTTCCATGGGCCCTGTCATCACAATGCTCCATGCGCTTGTCATCAAAATGCTCCAGAACTCTTGTCATCATAATGCTCCATGCCAGTCTCATCAAAATGCCCCATGACACTTGTCATCACAATGCTCCACGTCATTTGTCATCACAATGCTCCATGACCCTTGTCATAACAATGGTCCATGGCCTTGTCATCACAATGTTCCATGGCCTCTGACATCACTATGCTCTATGGTTTTTCTCATCACAATGCTCTTTGACCCCTGTCACCACAATGCTTGATGACCATTGTCATCACAATGCTCCAAGAACACTGTCATCACAATGCTCCATGCCGTTGACATCACAATGCTCCATGGCCCTTGTAATTAGAATGCTCCATGCCCTTGTCATCACAATGCTCCAGAACACTTGTGATCATAATACGCCTTTCCTGTGTCATCCCATTGCTCAATGACCCTTGTCATCAAAATATTCCTTGTCCTTTGTCATCACAGTGCACCATGATACCTTTAATCAAAATTCTACATGACAACTGTCATCACAATGCAAGATGACCAATGTCATCACAAGGCCCCATGACACGTGTCATCACAATTCGCCTTGGCCCTGGACATCTCAATGCTGTATGAACCGTGTCATCACTAGGTTCCAGGACACTTGTCATCACAATGCTCCATGAACTCTGTTATCTCAATGTTCCATGGCCTTTGTATTCACAATGCTCCATTGTCCTGATAATCGCATTGCTCCATGAACACTTTCATCACAATGCTCCTTGACCACTGTCACCCTAATTCCCCATGACGTCTCGCCTCACTGTCTTCCAAGGCCACTCTCATCAAAATGCTCCATGATCTGTGTCAGCACAATATTGCATGACACTTGTCATCACAATGCTCCATGATGCCTGTCATCACAATGCTCCATGAATTTGTTATCACAATGCTCCAGGACCAGTTTCATCACAATACTCCATCCCCCTTTTCATCACAGTGCACAATGAAACCTTTCATTACAGTGCTCCATGACACTTGTCATCACAATGCTCAACGGCCTTTATCGTCACAATGCTCCCAGGCACTTTTCATCACGATGTTCCATGAAAACTTACATCACTTTGCTCCACGACCATTGTCATCACAATAGTCCATACCCTTGTCAACACAATGCTGCATAATCCCTGTCATCACAATTCTCCTTGACTGCTGTCATCACGATAATCCAGGACAATTTTCATAACAATGGTTCATTCCCCCAGTCATCTCAGTGCTCCATGATACCTTTCATCACAATTCCTAGATGATCAATGTCATCACAAGGCCCCATGACACCTGTCATCACAATTCGCTATGACCCTTGTCATCACAATACTCGATGAACCGTGTCATCACAGTGTTCCAGGGCACATGTCATCACAATGATCCATGACGACTTTCATCACAATGCTCCAATACACCTGTCATCACAATGCTCCATGGCCCCTGTTATCATATTGCTCCATGATCACTTTCATCACAATGATCCATGACCAATGTCACCACCATTCCTAA
The DNA here is from genome assembly GCF_965194825.1 of Balaenoptera physalus. Taxonomy (NCBI): domain Eukaryota; kingdom Metazoa; phylum Chordata; class Mammalia; order Artiodactyla; family Balaenopteridae; genus Balaenoptera; species Balaenoptera physalus. Next base: position 232,856 of record NW_028126382.1, read on the forward strand.
TGACGCCTGTCATCTCAATGCTCCATGGCACCTTCATCACAATGCTCCATGAACCCATTCATCACAATGTTCCCTGTCCTTTTCATCACAATGTTCCATGGGCCCTGTCATCACAATGCTCCATGCGCTTGTCATCAAAATGCTCCAGAACTCTTGTCATCATAATGCTCCATGCCAGTCTCATCAAAATGCCCCATGACACTTGTCATCACAATGCTCCACGTCATTTGTCATCACAATGCTCCATGACCCTTGTCATAACAATGGTCCATGGCCTTGTCATCACAATGTTCCATGGCCTCTGACATCACTATGCTCTATGGTTTTTCTCATCACAATGCTCTTTGACCCCTGTCACCACAATGCTTGATGACCATTGTCATCACAATGCTCCAAGAACCCTGTCATCACAATGCTCCATGCCGTTGACATCACAATGCTCCATGGCCCTTGTAATTAGAATGCTCCATGCCCTTGTCATCACAATGCTCCAGAACACTTGTGATCATAATACGCCTTTCCTGTGTCATCCCATTGCTCAATGACCCTTGTCATCAAAATATTCCTTGTCCTTTGTCATCACAGTGCTCCATGATACCTTTATTCAAAATTCTACATGACAACTGTCATCACAATGCAAGATGACCAATGTCATCACAAGGCCCCATGACACGTGTCATCACAATTCGCCTTGGCCCTGGACATCTCAATGCTGTATGAACCGTGTCATCACTAGGTTCCAGGACACTTGTCATCACAATGCTCCATGAACTCTGTTATCTCAATGTTCCATGGCCTTTGTATTCACAATGCTCCATTGTCCTGATAATCGCATTGCTCCATGAACACTTTCATCACAATGCTCCTTGACCACTGTCACCCTAATTCCCCATGACGTCTCGCCTCACTGTCTTCCAAGGCCACTCTCATCAAAATGCTCCATGATCTGTGTCAGCACAATATTGCATGACACTTGTCATCACAATGCTCCATGATGCCTGTCATCACAATGCTCCATGAATTTGTTATCACAGTGCTCCAGGACCAGTTTCATCACAATACTCCATCCCCCTTTTCATCACAGTGCACAATGAAACCTTTCATTACAGTGCTCCATGACACTTGTCATCACAATGCTCAACGGCCTTTATCGTCACAATGCTCCCAGGCACTTTTCATCACGATGTTCCATGAAAACTTACATCACTTTGCTCCACGACCATTGTCATCACAATAGTCCATACCCTTGTCAACACAATGCTGCATAATCCCTGTCATCACAATTCTCCTTGACTGCTGTCATCACGATAATCCAGGACAATTTTCATAACAATGGTTCATTCCCCCAGTCATCTCAGTGCTCCATGATACCTTTCATCACAATTCCTAGATGATCAATGTCATCACAAGGCCCCATGACACCTGTCATCACAATTCGCTATGACCCTTGTCATCACAATACTCGATGAACCGTGTCATCACAGTGTTCCAGGGCACATGTCATCACAATGATCCATGACGACTTTCATCACAATGCTCCAATACACCTGTCATCACAATGCTCCATGGCCCCTGTTATCATATTGCTCCATGATCACTTTCATCACAATGATCCATGACCAATGTCACCACCATTCCTAATGACGCCTGTCATCTCAATGCTCCATGGCACCTTCATCACAATGCTCCATGAACCCATTCATCACAATGTTCCCTGTCCTTTTCATCACAATGTTCCATGGGCCCTGTCATCACAATGCTCCATGCGCTTGTCATCAAAATGCTCCAGAACTCTTGTCATCATAATGCTCCATGCCAGTCTCATCAAAATGCCCCATGACACTTGTCATCACAATGCTCCACGTCATTTGTCATCACAATGCTCCATGACCCTTGTCATAACAATGGTCCATGGCCTTGTCATCACAATGTTCCATGGCCTCTGACATCACTATGCTCTATGGTTTTTCTCATCACAATGCTCTTTGACCCCTGTCACCACAATGCTTGATGACCATTGTCATCACAATGCTCCAGGAACCCTGTCATCACAATGCTCCATGCCGTTGACATCACAATGCTCCATGGCCCTTGTAATTAGAATGCTCCATGCCCTTGTCATCACAATGCTCCAGAACACTTGTGATCATAATACGCCTTTCCTGTGTCATCCCATTGCTCAATGACCCTTGTCATCAAAATATTCCTTGTCCTTTGTCATCACAGTGCTCCATGATACCTTTAATCAAAATTCTACATGACAACTGTCATCACAATGCAAGATGACCAATGTCATCACAAGGCCCCATGACACGTGTCATCACAATTCGCCTTGGCCCTGGACATCTCAATGCTGTATGAACCGTGTCATCACTAGGTTCCAGGACACTTGTCATCACAATGCTCCATGAACTCTGTTATCTCAATGTTCCATGGCCTTTGTATTCACAATGCTCCATTGTCCTGATAATCGCATTGCTCCATGAACACTTTCATCACAATGCTCCTTGACCACTGTCACCCTAATTCCCCATGACGTCTCGCCTCACTGTCTTCCAAGGCCACTCTCATCAAAATGCTCCATGATCTGTGTCAGCACAATATTGCATGACACTTGTCATCACAATGCTCCATGATGCCTGTCATCACAATGCTCCATGAATTTGTTATCACAGTGCTCCAGGACCAGTTTCATCACAATACTCCATCCCCCTTTTCATCACAGTGCACAATGAAACCTTTCATTACAGTGCTCCATGACACTTGTCATCACAATGCTCAACGGCCTTTATCGTCACAATGCTCCCAGGCACTTTTCATCACGATGTTCCATGAAAACTTACATCACTTTGCTCCACGACCATTGTCATCACAATAGTCCATACCCTTGTCAACACAATGCTGCATAATCCCTGTCATCACAATTCTCCTTGACTGCTGTCATCACGATAATCCAGGACAATTTTCATAACAATGGTTCATTCCCCCAGTCATCTCAGTGCTCCATGATACCTTTCATCACAATTCCTAGATGATCAATGTCATCACAAGGCCCCATGACACCTGTCATCACAATTCGCTATGACCCTTGTCATCACAATACTCGATGAACCGTGTCATCACAGTGTTCCAGGGCACATGTCATCACAATGATCCATGACGACTTTCATCACAATGCTCCAATACACCTGTCATCACAATGCTCCATGGCCCCTGTTATCATATTGCTCCATGATCACTTTCATCACAATGATCCATGACCAATGTCACCACCATTCCTAATGACGCCTGTCATCTCAATGCTCCATGGCACCTTCATCACAATGCTCCATGAACCCATTCATCACAATGTTCCCTGTCCTTTTCATCACAATGTTCCATGGGCCCTGTCATCACAATGCTCCATGCGCTTGTCATCAAAATGCTCCAGAACTCTTGTCATCATAATGCTCCATGCCAGTCTCATCAAAATGCCCCATGACACTTGTCATCACAATGCTCCACGTCATTTGTCATCACAATGCTCCATGACCCTTGTCATAACAATGGTCCATGGCCTTGTCATCACAATGTTCCATGGCCTCTGACATCACTATGCTCTATGGTTTTTCTCATCACAATGCTCTTTGACCCCTGTCACCACAATGCTTGATGACCATTGTCATCACAATGCTCCAAGAACCCTGTCATCACAATGCTCCATGCCGTTGACATCACAATGCTCCATGGCCCTTGTAATTAGAATGCTCCATGCCCTTGTCATCACAATGCTCCAGAACACTTGTGATCATAATACGCCTTTCCTGTGTCATCCCATTGCTCAATGACCCTTGTCATCAAAATATTCCTTGTCCTTTGTCATCACAGTGCTCCATGATACCTTTAATCAAAATTCTACATGACAACTGTCATCACAATGCAAGATGACCAATGTCATCACAAGGCCCCATGACACGTGTCATCACAATTCGCCTTGGCCCTGGACATCTCAATGCTGTATGAACCGTGTCATCACTAGGTTCCAGGACACTTGTCATCACAATGCTCCATGAACTCTGTTATCTCAATGTTCCATGGCCTTTGTATTCACAATGCTCCATTGTCCTGATAATCGCATTGCTCCATGAACACTTTCATCACAATGCTCCTTGACCACTGTCACCCTAATTCCCCATGACGTCTCGCCTCACTGTCTTCCAAGGCCACTCTCATCAAAATGCTCCATGATCTGTGTCAGCACAATATTGCATGACACTTGTCATCACAATGCTCCATGATGCCTGTCATCACAATGCTCCATGAATTTGTTATCACAGTGCTCCAGGACCAGTTTCATCACAATACTCCATCCCCCTTTTCATCACAGTGCACAATGAAACCTTTCATTACAGTGCTCCATGACACTTGTCATCACAATGCTCAACGGCCTTTATCGTCACAATGCTCCCAGGCACTTTTCATCACGATGTTCCATGAAAACTTACATCACTTTGCTCCACGACCATTGTCATCACAATAGTCCATACCCTTGTCAACACAATGCTGCATAATCCCTGTCATCACAATTCTCCTTGACTGCTGTCATCATGATAATCCAGGACAATTTTCATAACAATGGTTCATTCCCCCAGTCATCTCAGTGCTCCATGATACCTTTCATCACAATTCCTAGATGATCAATGTCATCACAAGGCCCCATGACACCTGTCATCACAATTCGCTATGACCCTTGTCATCACAATACTCGATGAACCGTGTCATCACAGTGTTCCAGGGCACATGTCATCACAATGATCCATGACGACATTCATCACAATGCTCCAATACACCTGTCATCACAATGCTCCATGGCCCCTGTTATCATATTGCTCCATCATCACTTTCATCACAATGATCCATGACCAATGTCACCACCATTCCTAATGACGCCTGTCATCTCAATGCTCCATGGCACCTTCATCACAATGCTCCATGAACCCTTTCATCACAATGTTCCCTGTCCTTTTCATCACAATGTTCCATGGGCCCTGTCATCACAATGCTCCATGCGCTTGTCATCAAAATGCTCCAGAACACTTGTCATCATAATGCTCCATGCCAATGTCATCAAAATGCCCCATGACACTTGTCATCACAATGCTCCACGTCATTTGTCATCACAATGCTCCATGACCCTTGTCATAACAATGGTCCATGGCCTTGTCATCACAATGTTCCATGGCCTCTGACATCACTATGCTCTATGGTTTTTCTCATCACAATGCTCTTTGACCCCTGTCACCACAATGCTTGATGACCATTGTCATCACAATGCTCCAAGAACCCTGTCATCACAATGCTCCATGCCGTTGACATCACAATGCTCCATGGCCCTTGTAATTAGAATGCTCCATGCCCTTGTCATCACAATGCTCCAGAACACTTGTGATCATAATACGCCTTTCCTGTGTCATCCCATTGCTCAACGACCCTTGTCATCAAAATATTCCTTGTCCTTTGTCATCACAGTGCTCCATGATACCTTTAATCAAAATTCTACATGACAACTGTCATCACAATGCAAGATGACCAATGTCATCACAAGGCCCCATGACACGTGTCATCACAATTCGCCTTGGCCCTGGACATCTCAATGCTGTATGAACCGTGTCATCACTAGGTTCCAGGACACTTGTCATCACAATGCTCCATGAACTCTGTTATCTCAATGTTCCATGGCCTTTGTATTCACAATGCTCCATTGTCCTGATAATCGCATTGCTCCATGAACACTTTCATCACAATGCTCCTTGACCACTGTCACCCTAATTCCCCATGACGTCTCGCCTCACTGTCTTCCAAGGCCACTCTCATCAAAATGCTCCATGATCTGTGTCAGCACAATATTGCATGACACTTGTCATCACAATGCTCCATGATGCCTGTCATCACAATGCTCCATGAATTTGTTATCACAGTGCTCCAAGACCAGTTTCATCACAATACTCCATCCCCCTTTTCATCACAGTGCACAATGAAACCTTTCATTACAATGCTCCATGACACTTGTCATCACAATGCTCAACGGCCTTTATCGTCACAATGCTCCCAGGCACTTTTCATCACGATGTTCCATGAAAACTTACATCACTTTGCTCCACGACCATTGTCATCACAATAGTCCATACCCTTGTCAACACAATGCTGCATAATCCCTGTCATCACAATTCTCCTTGACTGCTGTCATCACGATAATCCAGGACAATTTTCATAACAATGGTTCATTCCCCCAGTCATCTCAGTGCTCCATGATACCTTTCATCACAATTCCTAGATGATCAATGTCATCACAAGGCCCCATGACACCTGTCATCACAATTCGCTATGACCCTTGTCATCACAATACTCGATGAACCGTGTCATCACAGTGTTCCAGGGCACATGTCATCACAATGATCCATGACGACTTTCATCACAATGCTCCAATACACCTGTCATCACAATGCTCCATGGCCCCTGTTATCATATTGCTCCATGATCACTTTCATCGCAATGATCCATGACCAATGTCATCACCATTCCTAATGACGCCTGTCATCTCAATGCTCCATGGCACCTTCATCACAATGCTCCATGAACCCATTCATCACAATGTTCCCTGTCCTTTTCATCACAATGTTCCATGGGCCCTGTCATCACAATGCTCCATGCGCTTGTCATCAAAATGCTCCAGAACTCTTGTCATCATAATGCTCCATGCCAGTGTCATCAAAATGCCCCATGACACTTGTCATCACAATGCTCCACGTCATTTGTCATCACAATGCTCCATGACCCTTGTCATAACAATGGTCCATGGCCTTGTCATCACAATGTTCCATGGCCTCTGACATCACTATGCTCTATGGTTTTTCTCATCACAATGCTCTTTGACCCCTGTCACCACAATGCTTGATGACCATTGTCATCACAATGCTCCAAGAACCCTGTCATCACAATGCTCCATGTCGTTGACATCACAATGCTCCATGGCCCTTGTAATTAGAATGCTCCATGCCCTTGTCATCACAATGCTCCAGAACACTTGTGATCATAATACGCCTTTCCTGTGTCATCCCATTGCTCAATGACCCTTGTCATCAAAATATTCCTTGTCCTTTGTCATCACAGTGCTCCATGATACCTTTAATCAAAATTCTACATGACAACTGTCATCACAATGCAAGATGACCAATGTCATCACAAGGCCCCATGACACGTGTCATCACAATTCGCCTTGGCCCTGGACATCTCAATGCTGTATGAACCGTGTCATCACTAGGTTCCAGGACACTTGTCATCACAATGCTCCATGAACTCTGTTATCTCAATGTTCCATGGCCTTTGTATTCACAATGCTCCATTGTCCTGATAATCGCATTGCTCCATGAACACTTTCATCACAATGCTCCTTGACCACTGTCACCCTAATTCCCCATGACGTCTCGCCTCACTGTCTTCCAAGGCCACTCTCATCAAAATGCTCCATGATCTGTGTCAGCACAATATTGCATGACACTTGTCATCACAATGCTCCATGATGCCTGTCATCACAATGCTCCATGAATTTGTTATCACAGTGCTCCAGGACCAGTTTCATCACAATACTCCATCCCCCTTTTCATCACAGTGCACAATGAAACCTTTCATTACAATGCTCCATGACACTTGTCATCACAATGCTCAACGGCCTTTATCGTCACAATGCTCCCAGGCACTTTTCATCACGATGTTCCATGAAAACTTACATCACTTTGCTCCACGACCATTGTCATCACAATAGTCCATACCCTTGTCAACACAATGCTGCATAATCCCTGTCATCACAATTCTCCTTGACTGCTGTCATCACGATAATCCAGGACAATTTTCATAACAATGGTTCATTCCCCCAGTCATCTCATTGCTCCATGATACCTTTCATCACAATTCCTAGATGATCAATGTCATCACAAGGCCCCATGACACCTGTCATCACAATTCGCTATGACCCTTGTCATCACAATACTCGATGAACCGTGTCATCACAGTGTTCCAGGGCACATGTCATCACAATGATCCATGACGACTTTCATCACAATGCTCCAATACACCTGTCATCACAATGCTCCATGGCCCCTGTTATCATATTGCTCCATGATCACTTTCATCACAATGATCCATGACCAATGTCACCACCATTCCTAATGACGCCTGTCATCTCAATGCTCCATGGCACCTTCATCACAATGCTCCATGAACCCATTCATCACAATGTTCCCTGTCCTTTTCATCACAATGTTCCATGGGCCCTGTCATCACAATGCTCCATGCGCTTGTCATCAAAATGCTCCAGAACTCTTGTCATCATAATGCTCCATGCCAGTCTCATCAAAATGCCCCATGACACTTGTCATCACAATGCTCCACGTCATTTGTCATCACAATGCTCCATGACCCTTGTCATAACAATGGTCCATGGCCTTGTCATCACAATGTTCCATGGCCTCTGACATCACTATGCTCTATGGTTTTTCTCATCACAATGCTCTTTGACCCCTGTCACCACAATGCTTGATGACCATTGTCATCACAATGCTCCAAGAACCCTGTCATCACAATGCTCCATGCCGTTGACATCACAATGCTCCATGGCCCTTGTAATTAGAATGCTCCATGCCCTTGTCATCACAATGCTCCAGAACACTTGTGATCATAATACGCCTTTCCTGTGTCATCCCATTGCTCAATGACCCTTGTCATCAAAATATTCCTTGTCCTTTGTCATCACAGTGCTCCATGATACCTTTAATCAAAATTCTACATGACAACTGTCATCACAATGCAAGATGACCAATGTCATCACAAGGCCCCATGACACGTGTCATCACAATTCGCCTTGGCCCTGGACATCTCAATGCTGTATGAACCGTGTCATCACTAGGTTCCAGGACACTTGTCATCACAATGCTCCATGAACTCTGTTATCTCAATGTTCCATGGCCTTTGTATTCACAATGCTCCATTGTCCTGATAATCGCATTGCTCCATGAACACTTTCATCACAATGCTCCTTGACCACTGTCACCCTAATTCCCCATGACGTCTCGCCTCACTGTCTTCCAAGGCCACTCTCATCAAAATGCTCCATGATCTGTGTCAGCACAATATTGCATGACACTTGTCATCACAATGCTCCATGATGCCTGTCATCACAATGCTCCATGAATTTGTTATCACAGTGCTCCAGGACCAGTTTCATCACAATACTCCATCCCCCTTTTCATCACAGTGCACAATGAAACCTTTCATTACAGTGCTCCATGACACTTGTCATCACAATGCTCAACGGCCTTTATCGTCACAATGCTCCCAGGCACTTTTCATCACGATGTTCCATGAAAACTTACATCACTTTGCTCCACGACCATTGTCATCACAATAGTCCATACCCTTGTCAACACAATGCTGCATAATCCCTGTCATCACAATTCTCCTTGACTGCTGTCATCACGATAATCCAGGACAATTTTCATAACAATGGTTCATTCCCCCAGTCATCTCAGTGCTCCATGATACCTTTCATCACAATTCCTAGATGATCAATGTCATCACAAGGCCCCATGACACCTGTCATCACAATTCGCTATGACCCTTGTCATCACAATACTCGATGAACCGTGTCATCACAGTGTTCCAGGGCACATGTCATCACAATGATCCATGACGACTTTCATCACAATGCTCCAATACACCTGTCATCACAATGCTCCATGGCCCCTGTTATCATATTGCTCCATGATCACTTTCATCGCAATGATCCATGACCAATGTCATCACCATTCCTAATGACGCCTGTCATCTCAATGCTCCATGGCACCTTCATCACAATGCTCCATGAACCCATTCATCACAATGTTCCCTGTCCTTTTCATCACAATGTTCCATGGGCCCTGTCATCACAATGCTCCATGCGCTTGTCATCAAAATGCTCCAGAACTCTTGTCATCATAATGCTCCAGGCCAGTGTCATCAAAATGCCCCATGACACTTGTCATCACAATGCTCCACGTCATTTGTCATCACAATGCTCCATGACCCTTGTCATAACAATGGTCCATGGCCTTGTCATCACAATGTTCCATGGCCTCTGACATCACTATGCTCTATGGTTTTTCTCATCACAATGCTCTTTGACCCCTGTCACCACAATGCTTGATGACCATTGTCATCACAATGCTCCAAGAACCCTGTCATCACAATGCTCCATGTCGTTGACATCACAATGCTCCATGGCCCTTGTAATTAGAATGCTCCATGCCCTTGTCATCACAATGCTCCAGAACACTTGTGATCATAATACGCCTTTCCTGTGTCATCCCATTGCTCAATGACCCTTGTCATCAAAATATTCCTTGTCCTTTGTCATCACAGTGCTCCATGATACCTTTAATCAAAATTCTACATGACAACTGTCATCACAATGCAAGATGACCAATGTCATCACAAGGCCCCATGACACGTGTCATCACAATTCGCCTTGGCCCTGGACATCTCAATGCTGTATGAACCGTTTCATCACTAGGTTCCAGGACACTTGTCATCACAATGCTCCATGAACTCTGTTATCTCAATGTTCTATGGCCTTTGTATTCACAATGCTCCATTGTCCTGATAATCGCATTGCTCCATGAACACTTTCATCACAATGCTCCTTGACCACTGTCACCCTAATTCCCCATGACGTCTCGCCTCACTGTCTTCCAAGGCCACTCTCGTCAAAATGCTCCATGATCTGTGTCAGCACAATATTGCATGACACTTGTCATCACAATGCTCCATGATGCCTGTCATCACAATGCTCCATGAATTTGTTATCACAGTGCTCCAGGACCAGTTTCATCACAATACTCCATCCCCCTTTTCATCACAGTGCACAATGAAACCTTTCATTACAATGCTCCATGACACTTGTCATCACAATGCTCAACGGCCTTTATCGTCACAATGCTCCCAGGCACTTTTCATCACGATGTTCCATGAAAACTTACATCACTTTGCTCCACGACCATTGTCATCACAATAGTCCATACCCTTGTCAACACAATGCTGCATAATCCCTGTCATCACAATTCTCCTTGACTGCTGTCATCACGATAATCCAGGACAATTTTCATAACAATGGTTCATTCCCCCAGTCATCTCAGTGCTCCATGATACCTTTCATCACAATTCCTAGATGATCAATGTCATCACAAGGCCCCATGACACCTGTCATCACAATTCGCTATGACCCTTGTCATCACAATACTCGATGAACCGTGTCATCACAGTGTTCCAGGGCACATGTCATCACAATGATCCATGACGACTTTCATCACAATGCTCCAATACACCTGTCATCACAATGCTCCATGGCCCCTGTTATCATATTGCTCCATGATCACTTTCATCACAATGATCCATGACCAATGTCATCACCATTCCTAATGACGCCTGTCATCTCAATGCTCCATGGCACCTTCATCACAATGCTCCATGAACCCATTCATCACAATGTTCCCTGTCCTTTTCATCACAATGTTCCATGGGCCCTGTCATCACAATGCTCCATGCGCTTGTCATAAAAATGCTCCAGAACTCTTGTCATCATAATGCTCCATGCCAGTCTCATCAAAATGCCCCATGACACTTGTCATCACAATGCTCCACGTCATTTGTCATCACAATGCTCCATGACCCTTGTCATAACAATGGTCCATGGCCTTGTCATCACAATGTTCCATGGCCTCTGACATCACTATGCTCTATGGTTTTTCTCATCACAATGCTCTTTGACCCCTGTCACCACAATGCTTGATGACCATTGTCATCACAATGCTCCAAGAACCCTGTCATCACAATGCTCCATGCCATTGACATCACAATGCTCCATGGCCCTTGTAATTAGAATGCTCCATGCCCTTGTCATCACAATGCTCCAGAACACTTGTGATCATAATACGCCTTTCCTGTGTCATCCCATTGCTCAATGACCCTTGTCATCAAAATATTCCTTGTCCTTTGTCATCACAGTGCTCCATGATACCTTTAATCAAAATTCTACATGACAACTGTCATCACAATGCAAGATGACCAATGTCATCACAAGGCCCCATGACACGTGTCATCACAATTCGCCTTGGCCCTGGACATCTCAATGCTGTATGAACCGTGTCATCACTAGGTTCCAGGACACTTGTCATCACAATGCTCCATGAACTCTGTTATCTCAATGTTCCATGGCCTTTGTATTCACAATGCTCCATTGTCCTGATAATCGCATTGCTCCATGAACACTTTCATCACAATGCTCCTTGACCACTGTCACCCTAATTCCCCATGACGTCTCGCCTCACTGTCTTCCAAGGCCACTCTCATCAAAATGCTCCATGATCTGTGTCAGCACAATATTGCATGACACTTGTCATCACAATGCTCCATGATGCCTGTCATCACAATGCTCCATGAATTTGTTATCACAGTGCTCCAGGACCAGTTTCATCACAATACTCCATCCCCCTTTTCATCACAGTGCACAATGAAACCTTTCATTACAATGCTCCATGACACTTGTCATCACAATGCTCAACGGACTTTATCGTCACAATGCTCCCAGGCACTTTTCATCACGATGTTCCATGAAAACTTACATCACTTTGCTCCACGACCATTGTCATCACAATAGTCCATACCCTTGTCAACACAATGCTGCATAATCCCTGTCATCACAATTCTCCTTGACTGCTGTCATCACGATAATCCAGGACAATTTTCATAACAATGGTTCATTCCCCCAGTCATCTCAGTGCTCCATGATACCTTTCATCACAATTCCTAGATGATCAATGTCATCACAAGGCCCCATGACACCTGTCATCACAATTCGCTATGACCCTTGTCATCACAATACTCGATGAACCGTGTCATCACAGTGTTCCAGGGCACATGTCATCACAATGATCCATGACGACTTTCATCACAATGCTCCAATACACCTGTCATCACAATGCTCCATGGCCCCTGTTATCATATTGCTCCATGATCACTTTCATCACAATGATCCATGACCAATGTCATCACCATTCCTAATGACGCCTGTCATCTCAATGCTCCATGGCACCTTCATCACAATGCTCCATGAACCCATTCATCACAATGCTCCATGAACCCATTCATCACAACGTTCCCTGTCCTTTTCATCACAATGCTCCATGCGCTTGTCATCAAAATGCTCCAGAACTCTTGTCATCATAATGCTCCATGCCAGTCTCATCAAAATGCCCCATGACACTTGTCATCACAATGCTCCACGTCATTTGTCATCACAATGCTCCATGACCCTTGTCATAACAATGGTCCATGGCCTTGTCATCACAATGTTCCATGGCCTCTGACATCACTATGCTCTATGGTTTTTCTCATCACAATGCTCTTTGACCCCTGTCACCACAATGCTTGATGACCATTGTCATCACAATGCTCCAAGAACCCTGTCATCACAATGCTCCATGCCGTTGACATCACAATGCTCCATGGCCCTTGTAATTAGAATGCTCCATGCCCTTGTCATCACAATGCTCCAGAACACTTGTGATCATAATACGCCTTTCCTGTGTCATCCCATTGCTCAATGACCCTTGTCATCAAAATATTCCTTGTCCTTTGTCATCACAGTGCTCCATGATACCTTTAATCAAAATTCTACATGACAACTGTCATCACAATGCAAGATGACCAATGTCATCACAAGGCCCCATGACACGTGTCATCACAATTCGCCTTGGCCCTGGACATCTCAATGCTGTATGAACCGTGTCATCACTAGGTTCCAGGACACTTGTCATCACAATGCTCCATGAACTCTGTTATCTCAATGTTCCATGGCCTTTGTATTCACAATGCTCCATTGTCCTGATAATCGCATTGCTCCATGAACACTTTCATCACAATGCTCCTTGACCACTGTCACCCTAATTCCCCATGACGTCTCGCCTCACTGTCTTCCAAGGCCACTCTCATCAAAATGCTCCATGATCTGTGTCAGCACAATATTGCATGACACTTGTCATCACAATGCTCCATGATGCCTGTCATCACAATGCTCCATGAATTTGTTATCACAGTGCTCCAGGACCAGTTTCATCACAATACTCCATCCCCCTTTTCATCACAGTGCACAATGAAACCTTTCATTACAATGCTCCATGACACTTGTCATCACAATGCTCAACGGCCTTTATCGTCACAATGCTCCCAGGCACTTTTCATCACGATGTTCCATGAAAACTTACATCACTTTGCTCCACGACCATTGTCATCACAATAGTCCATACCCTTGTCAACACAATGCTGCATAATCCCTGTCATCACAATTCTCCTTGACTGCTGTCATCACGATAATCCAGGACAATTTTCATAACAATGGTTCATTCCCCCAGTCATCTCAGTGCTCCATGATACCTTTCATCACAATTCCTAGATGATCAATGTCATCACAAGGCCCCATGACACCTGTCATCACAATTCGCTATGACCCTTGTCATCAGAATACTCGATGAACCGTGTCATCACAGTGTTCCAGGGCACATGTCATCACAATGATCCATGACGACATTCATCACAATGCTCCAATACACCTGTCATCACAATGCTCCATGGCCCCTGTTATCATATTGCTCCATCATCACTTTCATCACAATGATCCATGACCAATGTCACCACCATTCCTAATGACGCCTGTCATCTCAATGCTCCATGGCACCTTCATCACAATGCTCCATGAACCCTTTCATCACAATGTTCCCTGTCCTTTTCATCACAATGTTCCATGGGCCCTGTCATCACAATGCTCCATGCGCTTGTCATCAAAATGCTCCAGAACACTTGTCATCATAATGCTCCATGCCAATGTCATCAAAATGCCCCATGACACTTGTCATCACAATGCTCCACGTCATTTGTCATCACAATGCTCCATGACCCTTGTCATAACAATGGTCCATGGCCTTGTCATCACAATGTTCCATGGCCTCTGACATCACTATGCTCTATGGTTTTTCTCATCACAATGCTCTTTGACCCCTGTCACCACAATGCTTGATGACCATTGTCATCACAATGCTCCAAGAACCCTGTCATCACAATGCTCCATGCCGTTGACATCACAATGCTCCATGGCCCTTGTAATTAGAATGCTCCATGCCCTTGTCATCACAATGCTCCAGAACACTTGTGATCATAATACGCCTTTCCTGTGTCATCCCATTGCTCAATGACCCTTGTCATCAAAATATTCCTTGTCCTTTGTCATCACAGTGCTCCATGATACCTTTAATCAAAATTCTACATGACAACTGTCATCACAATGCAAGATGACCAATGTCATCACAAGGCCCCATGACACGTGTCATCACAATTCGCCTTGGCCCTGGACATCTCAATGCTGTATGAACCGTGTCATCACTAGGTTCCAGGACACTTGTCATCACAATGCTCCATGAACTCTGTTATCTCAATGTTCCATGGCCTTTGTATTCACAATGCTCCATTGTCCTGATAATCGCATTGCTCCATGAACACTTTCATCACAATGCTCCTTGACCACTGTCACCCTAATTCCCCATGACGTCTCGCCTCACTGTCTTCCAAGGCCACTCTCATCAAAATGCTCCATGATCTGTGTCAGCACAATATTGCATGACACTTGTCATCACAATGCTCCATGATGCCTGTCATCACAATGCTCCATGAATTTGTTATCACAGTGCTCCAGGACCAGTTTCATCACAATACTCCATCCCCCTTTTCATCACAGTGCACAATGAAACCTTTCATTACAATGCTCCATGACACTTGTCATCACAATGCTCAACGGCCTTTATCGTCACAATGCTCCCAGGCACTTTTCATCACGATGTTCCATGAAAACTTACATCACTTTGCTCCACGACCATTGTCATCACAATAGTCCATACCCTTGTCAACACAATGCTGCATAATCCCTGTCATCACAATTCTCCTTGACTGCTGTCATCACGATAATCCAGGACAATTTTCATAACAATGGTTCATTCCCCCAGTCATCTCAGTGCTCCATGATACCTTTCATCACAATTCCTAGATGATCAATGTCATCACAAGGCCCCATGACACCTGTCATCACAATTCGCTATGACCCTTGTCATCAGAATACTCAATGAACCGTGTCATCACAGTGTTCCAGGGCACATGTCATCACAATGATCCATGACGACATTCATCACAATGCTCCAATACACCTGTCATCACAATGCTCCATGGCCCCTGTTATCATATTGCTCCATCATCACTTTCATCACAATGATCCATGACCAATGTCACCACCATTCCTAATGACGCCTGTCATCTCAATGCTCCATGGCACCTTCATCACAATGCTCCATGAACCCTTTCATCACAATGTTCCCTGTCCTTTTCATCACAATGTTCCATGGGCCCTGTCATCACAATGCTCCATGCGCTTGTCATCAAAATGCTCCAGAACACTTGTCATCATAATGCTCCATGCCAATGTCATCAAAATGCCCCATGACACTTGTCATCACAATGCTCCACGTCATTTGTCATCACAATGCTCCATGACCCTTGTCATAACAATGGTCCATGGCCTTGTCATCACAATGTTCCATGGCCTCTGACATCACTATGCTCTATGGTTTTTCTCATCACAATGCTCTTTGACCCCTGTCATCACAATGCTTGATGACCATTGTCATCACAATGCTCCAAGAACCCTGTCATCACAATGCTCCATGCCGTTGACATCACAATGCTCCATGGCCCTTGTAATTAGAATGCTCCATGCCCTTGTCATCACAATGCTCCAGAACACTTGTGATCATAATACGCCTTTCCTGTGTCATCCCATTGCTCAACGACCCTTGTCATCAAAATATTCCTTGTCCTTTGTCATCACAGTGCTCCATGATACCTTTAATCAAAATTCTACATGACAACTGTCATCACAATGCAAGATGACCAATGTCATCACAAGGCCCCATGACACGTGTCATCACAATTCGCCTTGGCCCTGGACATCTCAATGCTGTATGAACCGTGTCATCACTAGGTTCCAGGACACTTGTCATCACAATGCTCCATGAACTCTGTTATCTCAATGTTCCATGGCCTTTGTATTCACAATGCTCCATTGTCCTGATAATCGCATTGCTCCATGAACACTTTCATCACAATGCTCCTTGACCACTGTCACCCTAATTCCCCATGACGTCTTGCCTCACTGTCTTCCAAGGCCACTCTCATCAAAATGCTCCATGATCTGTGTCAGCACAATATTGCATGACACTTGTCATCACAATGCTCCATGATGCCTGTCATCACAATGCTCCATGAATTTGTTATCACAGTGCTCCAGGACCAGTTTCATCACAATACTCCATCCCCCTTTTCATCACAGTGCACAATGAAACCTTTCATTACAATGCTCCATGACACTTGTCATCACAATGCTCAACGGCCTTTATCGTCACAATGCTCCCAGGCACTTTTCATCACGATGTTCCATGAAAACTTACATCACTTTGCTCCACGACCATTGTCATCACAATAGTCCATACCCTTGTCAACACAATGCTGCATAATCCCTGTCATCACAATTCTCCTTGACTGCTGTCATCACGATAATCCAGGACAATTTTCATAACAATGGTTCATTCCCCCAGTCATCTCAGTGCTCCATGATACCTTTCATCACAATTCCTAGATGATCAATGTCATCACAAGGCCCCATGACACCTGTCATCACAATTCGCTATGACCCTTGTCATCACAATACTCGATGAACCGTGTCATCACAGTGTTCCAGGGCACATGTCATCACAATGATCCATGACGACTTTCATCACAATGCTCCAATACACCTGTCATCACAATGCTCCATGGCCCCTGTTATCATATTGCTCCATGATCACTTTCATCACAATGATCCATGACCAATGTCACCACCATTCCTAATGACGCCTGTCATCTCAATGCTCCATGGCACCTTCATGACAATGCTCCATGAACCCATTCATCACAATGTTCCCTGTCCTTTTCATCACAATGTTCCATGGGCCCTGTCATCACAATGCTCCATGCGCTTGTCATCAAAATGCTCCAGAACTCTTGTCATCATAATGCTCCATGCCAGTGTCATCAAAATGCCCCATGACACTTGTCATCACAATGCTCCACGTCATTTGTCATCACAATGCTCCATGACCCTTGTCATAACAATGGTCCATGGCCTTGTCATCACAATGTTCCATGGCCTCTGACATCACTATGCTCTATGGTTTTTCTCATCACAATGCTCTTTGACCCCTGTCACCACAATGCTTGATGACCATTGTCATCACAATGCTCCAAGAACCCTGTCATCACAATGCTCCATGCCGTTGACATCACAATGCTCCATGGCCCTTGTAATTAGAATGCTCCATGCCCTTGTCATCACAATGCTCCAGAACACTTGTGATCATAATACGCCTTTCCTGTGTCATCCCATTGCTCAATGACCCTTGTCATCAAAATATTCCTTGTCCTTTGTCATCACAGTGCTCCATGATACCTTTAATCAAAATTCTACATGACAACTGTCATCACAATGCAAGATGACCAATGTCATCACAAGGCCCCATGACACGTGTCATCACAATTCGCCTTGGCCCTGGACATCTCAATGCTGTATGAACCGTGTCATCACTAGGTTCCAGGACACTTGTCATCACAATGCTCCATGAACTCTGTTATCTCAATGTTCCATGGCCTTTGTATTCACAATGCTCCATTGTCCTGATAATCGCATTGCTCCATGAACACTTTCATCACAATGCTCCTTGACCACTGTCACCCTAATTCCCCATGACGTCTCGCCTCACTGTCTTCCAAGGCCACTCTCATCAAAATGCTCCATGATCTGTGTCAGCACAATATTGCATGACACTTGTCATCACAATGCTCCATGATGCCTGTCATCACAATGCTCCATTAATTTGTTATCACAGTGCTCCAGGACCAGTTTCATCACAATACTCCATCCCCCTTTTCATCACAGTGCACAATGAAACCTTTCATTACAATGCTCCATGACACTTGTCATCACAATGCTCAACGGCCTTTATCGTCACAATGCTCCCAGGCACTTTTCATCACGATGTTCCATGAAAACTTACATCACTTTGCTCCACGACCATTGTCATCACAATAGTCCATACCCTTGTCAACACAATGCTGCATAATCCCTGTCATCACAATTCTCCTTGACTGCTGTCATCACGATAATCCAGGACAATTTTCATAACAATGGTTCATTCCCCCAGTCATCTCAGTGCTCCATGATACCTTTCATCACAATTCCTAGATGATCAATGTCATCACAAGGCCCCATGACACCTGTCATCACAATTCGCTATGACCCTTGTCATCACAATACTCGATGAACCGTGTCATCACAGTGTTCCAGGGCACATGTCATCACAATGATCCATGACGACTTTCATCACAATGCTCCAATACACCTGTCATCACAATGCTCCATGGCCCCTGTTATCATATTGCTCCATGATCACTTTCATCACAATGATCCATGACCAATGTCATCACCATTCCTAATGACGCCTGTCATCTCAATGCTCCATGGCACCTTCATCACAATGCTCCATGAACCCATTCATCACAATGTTCCCTGTCCTTTTCATCACAATGTTCCATGGGCCCTGTCATCACAATGCTCCATGCGCTTGTCATCAAAATGCTCCAGAACTCTTGTCATCATAATGCTCCATGCCAGTCTCATCAAAATGCCCCATGACACTTGTCATCACAATGCTCCACGTCATTTGTCATCACAATGCTCCATGACCCTTGTCATAACAATGGTCCATGGCCTTGTCATCACAATGTTCCATGGCCTCTGACATCACTATGCTCTATGGTTTTTCTCATCACAATGCTCTTTGACCCCTGTCACCACAATGCTTGATGACCATTGTCATCACAATGCTCCAAGAACCCTGTCATCACAATGCTCCATGCCGTTGACATCACAATGCTCCATGGCCCTTGTAATTAGAATGCTCCATGCCCTTGTCATCACAATGCTCCAGAACACTTGTGATCATAATACGCCTTTCCTGTGTCATCCCATTGCTCAATGACCCTTGTCATCAAAATATTCCTTGTCCTTTGTCATCACAGTGCTCCATGATACCTTTAATCAAAATTCTACATGACAACTGTCATCACAATGCAAGATGACCAATGTCATCACAAGGCCCCATGACACGTGTCATCACAATTCGCCTTGGCCCTGGACATCTCAATGCTGTATGAACCGTGTCATCACTAGGTTCCAGGACACTTGTCATCACAATGCTCCATGAACTCTGTTATCTCAATGTTCCATGGCCTTTGTATTCACAATGCTCCATTGTCCTGATAATCGCATTGCTCCATGAACACTTTCATCACAATGCTCCTTGACCACTGTCACCCTAATTCCCCATGACGTCTCGCCTCACTGTCTTCCAAGGCCACTCTCATCAAAATGCTCCATGATCTGTGTCAGCACAATATTGCATGACACTTGTCATCACAATGCTCCATGATGCCTGTCATCACAATGCTCCATGAATTTGTTATCACAGTGCTCCAGGACCAGTTTCATCACAATACTCCATCCCCCTTTTCATCACAGTGCACAATGAAACCTTTCATTACAATGCTCCATGACACTTGTCATCACAATGCTCAACGGCCTTTATCGTCACAATGCTCCCAGGCACTTTTCATCACGATGTTCCATGAAAACTTACATCACTTTGCTCCACGACCATTGTCATCACAATAGTCCATACCCTTGTCAACACAATGCTGCATAATCCCTGTCATCACAATTCTCCTTGACTGCTGTCATCACGATAATCCAGGACAATTTTCATAACAATGGTTCATTCCCCCAGTCATCTCAGTGCTCCATGATACCTTTCATCACAATTCCTAGATGATCAATGTCATCACAAGGCCCCATGACACCTGTCATCACAATTCGCTATGACCCTTGTCATCACAATACTCGATGAACCGTGTCATCACAGTGTTCCAGGGCACATGTCATCACAATGATCCATGACGACTTTCATCACAATGCTCCAATACACCTGTCATCACAATGCTCCATGGCCCCTGTTATCATATTGCTCCATGATCACTTTCATCACAATGATCCATGACCAATGTCATCACCATTCCTAATGACGCCTGTCATCTCAATGCTCCATGGCACCTTCATCACAATGCTCCATGAACCCATTCATCACAATGTTCCCTGTCCTTTTCATCACAATGTTCCATGGGCCCTGTCATCACAATGCTCCATGCGCTTGTCATCAAAATGCTCCAGAACTCTTGTCATCATAATGCTCCATGCCAGTCTCATCAAAATGCCCCATGACACTTGTCATCACAATGCTCCACGTCATTTGTCATCACAATGCTCCATGACCCTTGTCATAACAATGGTCCATGGCCTTGTCATCACAATGTTCCATGGCCTCTGACATCACTATGCTCTATGGTTTTTCTCATCACAATGCTCTTTGACCCCTGTCACCACAATGCTTGATGACCATTGTCATCACAATGCTCCAAGAACCCTGTCATCACAATGCTCCATGCCGTTGACATCACAATGCTCCATGGCCCTTGTAATTAGAATGCTCCATGCCCTTGTCATCACAATGCTCCAGAACACTTGTGATCATAATACGCCTTTCCTGTGTCATCCCATTGCTCAATGACCCTTGTCATCAAAATATTCCTTGTCCTTTGTCATCACAG
This sequence comes from Balaenoptera physalus, assembly GCF_965194825.1. NCBI lineage: Eukaryota > Metazoa > Chordata > Mammalia > Artiodactyla > Balaenopteridae > Balaenoptera > Balaenoptera physalus. Next base: position 254,774 of record NW_028126382.1, read on the forward strand.
TGCTCCATGATACCTTTAATCAAAATTCTACATGACAACTGTCATCACAATGCAAGATGACCAATGTCATCACAAGGCCCCATGACACGTGTCATCACAATTCGCCTTGGCCCTGGACATCTCAATGCTGTATGAACCGTGTCATCACTAGGTTCCAGGACACTTGTCATCACAATGCTCCATGAACTCTGTTATCTCAATGTTCCATGGCCTTTGTATTCACAATGCTCCATTGTCCTGATAATCGCATTGCTCCATGAACACTTTCATCACAATGCTCCTTGACCACTGTCACCCTAATTCCCCATGACGTCTCGCCTCACTGTCTTCCAAGGCCACTCTCATCAAAATGCTCCATGATCTGTGTCAGCAAAATATTGCATGACACTTGTCATCACAATGCTCCATGATGCCTGTCATCACAATGCTCCATGAATTTGTTATCACAGTGCTCCAGGACCAGTTTCATCACAATACTCCATCCCCCTTTTCATCACAGTGCACAATGAAACCTTTCATTACAATGCTCCATGACACTTGTCATCACAATGCTCAACGGCCTTTATCGTCACAATGCTCCCAGGCACTTTTCATCACGATGTTCCATGAAAACTTACATCACTTTGCTCCACGACCATTGTCATCACAATAGTCCATACCCTTGTCAACACAATGCTGCATAATCCCTGTCATCACAATTCTCCTTGACTGCTGTCATCACGATAATCCAGGACAATTTTCATAACAATGGTTCATTCCCCCAGTCATCTCAGTGCTCCATGATACCTTTCATCACAATTCCTAGATGATCAATGTCATCACAAGGCCCCATGACACCTGTCATCACAATTCGCTATGACCCTTGTCATCACAATACTCGATGAACCGTGTCATCACAGTGTTCCAGGGCACATGTCATCACAATGATCCATGACGACATTCATCACAATGCTCCAATACACCTGTCATCACAATGCTACATGGCCCCTGTTATCATATTGCTCCATCATCACTTTCATCACAATGATCCATGACCAATGTCACCACCATTCCTAATGACGCCTGTCATCTCAATGCTCCATGGCACCTTCATCACAATGCTCCATGAACCCTTTCATCACAATGTTCCCTGTCCTTTTCATCACAATGTTCGATGGGCCCTGTCATCACAAAGCTCCATACGCTTGTCATCAAAATGCTCCAGAACACTTGTCATCATAATGCTCCATGCCAATGTCATCAAAATGCCCCATGACACTTGTCATCACAATGCTCCACGTCATTTGTCATCACAATGCTCCATGACCCTTGTCATAACAATGGTCCATGGCCTTGTCATCACAATGTTCCATGGCCTCTGACATCACTATGCTCTATGGTTTTTCTCATCACAATGCTCTTTGACCCCTGTCATCACAATGCTTGATGACCATTGTCATCACAATGCTCCAAGAACCCTGTCATCACAATGCTCCATGCCGTTGACATCACAATGCTCCATGGCCCTTGTAATTAGAATGCTCCATGCCCTTGTCATCACAATGCTCCAGAACACTTGTGATCATAATACGCCTTTCCTGTGTCATCCCATTGCTCAACGACCCTTGTCATCAAAATATTCCTTGTCCTTTGTCATCACAGTGCTCCATGATACCTTTAATCAAAATTCTACATGACAACTGTCATCACAATGCAAGATGACCAATGTCATCACAAGGCCCCATGACACGTGTCATCACAATTCGCCTTGGCCCTGGACATCTCAATGCTGTATGAACCGTGTCATCACTAGGTTCCAGGACACTTGTCATCACAATGCTCCATGAACTCTGTTATCTCAATGTTCCATGGCCTTTGTATTCACAATGCTCCATTGTCCTGATAATCGCATTGCTCCATGAACACTTTCATCACAATGCTCCTTGACCACTGTCACCCTAATTCCCCATGACGTCTCGCCTCACTGTCTTCCAAGGCCACTCTCATCAAAATGCTCCATGATCTGTGTCAGCACAATATTGCATGACACTTGTCATCACAATGCTCCATGATGCCTGTCATCACAATGCTCCATGAATTTGTTATCACAGTGCTCCAGGACCAGTTTCATCACAATACTCCATCCCCCTTTTCATCACAGTGCACAATGAAACCTTTCATTACAATGCTCCATGACACTTGTCATCACAATGCTCAACGGCCTTTATCGTCACAATGCTCCCAGGCACTTTTCATCACGATGTTCCATGAAAACTTACATCACTTTGCTCCACGACCATTGTCATCACAATAGTCCATACCCTTGTCAACACAATGCTGCATAATCCCTGTCATCACAATTCTCCTTGACTGCTGTCATCACGATAATCCAGGACAATTTTCATAACAATGGTTCATTCCCCCAGTCATCTCAGTGCTCCATGATACCTTTCATCACAATTCCTAGATGATCAATGTCATCACAAGGCCCCATGACACCTGTCATCACAATTCGCTATGACCCTTGTCATCACAATACTCGATGAACCGTGTCATCACAGTGTTCCAGGGCACATGTCATCACAATGATCCATGACGACTTTCATCACAATGCTCCAATACACCTGTCATCACAATGCTCCATGGCCCCTGTTATCATATTGCTCCATGATCACTTTCATCACAATGATCCATGACCAATGTCACCACCATTCCTAATGACGCCTGTCATCTCAATGCTCCATGGCACCTTCATCACAATGCTCCATGAACCCATTCATCACAATGTTCCCTGTCCTTTTCATCACAATGTTCCATGGGCCCTGTCATCACAATGCTCCATGCGCTTGTCATCAAAATGCTCCAGAACTCTTGTCATCATAATGCTCCATGCCAGTCTCATCAAAATGCCCCATGACACTTGTCATCACAATGCTCCACGTCATTTGTCATCACAATGCTCCATGACCCTTGTCATAACAATGGTCCATGGCCTTGTCATCACAATGTTCCATGGCCTCTGACATCACTATGCTCTATGGTTTTTCTCATCACAATGCTCTTTGACCCCTGTCACCACAATGCTTGATGACCATTGTCATCACAATGCTCCAAGAACCCTGTCATCACAATGCTCCATGCCGTTGACATCACAATGCTCCATGGCCCTTGTAATTAGAATGCTCCATGCCCTTGTCATCACAATGCTCCAGAACACTTGTGATCATAATACGCCTTTCCTGTGTCATCCCATTGCTCAATGACCCTTGTCATCAAAATATTCCTTGTCCTTTGTCATCACAGTGCTCCATGATACCTTTAATCAAAATTCTACATGACAACTGTCATCACAATGCAAGATGACCAATGTCATCACAAGGCCCCATGACACGTGTCATCACAATTCACCTTGGCCCTGGACATCTCAATGCTGTATGAACCGTGTCATCACTAGGTTCCAGGACACTTGTCATCACAATGCTCCATGAACTCTGTTATCTCAATGTTCCATGGCCTTTGTATTCACAATGCTCCATTGTCCTGATAATCGCATTGCTCCATGAACACTTTCATCACAATGCTCCTTGACCACTGTCACCCTAATTCCCCATGACGTCTCGCCTCACTGTCTTCCAAGGCCACTCTCATCAAAATGCTCCATGATCTGTGTCAGCACAATATTGCATGACACTTGTCATCACAATGCTCCATGATGCCTGTCATCACAATGCTCCATGAATTTGTTATCACAGTGCTCCAGGACCAGTTTCATCACAATACTCCATCCCCCTTTTCATCACAGTGCACAATGAAACCTTTCATTACAATGCTCCATGACACTTGTCATCACAATGCTCAACGGCCTTTATCGTCACAATGCTCCCAGGCACTTTTCATCACGATGTTCCATGAAAACTTACATCACTTTGCTCCACGACCATTGTCATCACAATAGTCCATACCCTTGTCAACACAATGCTGCATAATCCCTGTCATCACAATTCTCCTTGACTGCTGTCATCACGATAATCCAGGACAATTTTCATAACAATGGTTCATTCCCCCAGTCATCTCAGTGCTCCATGATACCTTTCATCACAATTCCTAGATGATCAATGTCATCACAAGGCCCCATGACACCTGTCATCACAATTCGCTATGACCCTTGTCATCACAATACTCGATGAACCGTGTCATCACAGTGTTCCAGGGCACATGTCATCACAATGATCCATGACGACTTTCATCACAATGCTCCAATACACCTGTCATCACAATGCTCCATGGCCCCTGTTATCATATTGCTCCATGATCACTTTCATCACAATGATCCATGACCAATGTCATCACCATTCCTAATGACGCCTGTCATCTCAATGCTCCATGGCACCTTCATCACAATGCTCCATGAACCCATTCATCACAATGTTCCCTGTCCTTTTCATCACAATGTTCCATGGGCCCTGTCATCACAATGCTCCATGCGCTTGTCATCAAAATGCTCCAGAACTCTTGTCATCATAATGCTCCATGCCAGTCTCATCAAAATGCCCCATGACACTTGTCATCACAATGCTCCACGTCATTTGTCATCACAATGCTCCATGACCCTTGTCATAACAATGGTCCATGGCCTTGTCATCACAATGTTCCATGGCCTCTGACATCACTATGCTCTATGGTTTTTCTCATCACAATGCTCTTTGACCCCTGTCACCACAATGCTTGATGACCATTGTCATCACAATGCTCCAAGAACCCTGTCATCACAATGCTCCATGCCGTTGACATCACAATGCTCCATGGCCCTTGTAATTAGAATGCTCCATGCCCTTGTCATCACAATGCTCCAGAACACTTGTGATCATAATACGCCTTTCCTGTGTCATCCCATTGCTCAATGACCCTTGTCATCAAAATATTCCTTGTCCTTTGTCATCACAGTGCTCCATGATACCTTTAATCAAAATTCTACATGACAACTGTCATCACAATGCAAGATGACCAATGTCATCACAAGGCCCCATGACACGTGTCATCACAATTCGCCTTGGCCCTGGACATCTCAATGCTGTATGAACCGTGTCATCACTAGGTTCCAGGACACTTGTCATCACAATGCTCCATGAACTCTGTTATCTCAATGTTCCATGGCCTTTGTATTCACAATGCTCCATTGTCCTGATAATCGCATTGCTCCATGAACACTTTCATCACAATGCTCCTTGACCACTGTCACCCTAATTCCCCATGACGTCTCGCCTCACTGTCTTCCAAGGCCACTCTCATCAAAATGCTCCATGATCTGTGTCAGCACAATATTGCATGACACTTGTCATCACAATGCTCCATGATGCCTGTCATCACAATGCTCCATGAATTTGTTATCACAGTGCTCCAGGACCAGTTTCATCACAATACTCCATCCCCCTTTTCATCACAGTGCACAATGAAACCTTTCATTACAATGCTCCATGACACTTGTCATCACAATGCTCAACGGCCTTTATCGTCACAATGCTCCCAGGCACTTTTCATCACGATGTTCCATGAAAACTTACATCACTTTGCTCCACGACCATTGTCATCACAATAGTCCATACCCTTGTCAACACAATGCTGCATAATCCCTGTCATCACAATTCTCCTTGACTGCTGTCATCACGATAATCCAGGACAATTTTCATAAGAATGGTTCATTCCCCCAGTCATCTCAGTGCTCCATGATACCTTTCATCACAATTCCTAGATGATCAATGTCATCACAAGGCCCCATGACACCTGTCATCACAATTCGCTATGACCCTTGTCATCACAATACTCGATGAACCGTGTCATCACAGTGTTCCAGGGCACATGTCATCACAATGATCCATGACGACATTCATCACAATGCTCCAATACACCTGTCATCACAATGCTCCATGGCCCCTGTTATCATATTGCTCCATCATCACTTTCATCACAATGATCCATGACCAATGTCACCACCATTCCTAATGACGCCTGTCATCTCAATGCTCCATGGCACCTTCATCACAATGCTCCATGAACCCTTTCATCACAATGTTCCCTGTCCTTTTCATCACAATGTTCCATGGGCCCTGTCATCACAATGCTCCATGCGCTTGTCATCAAAATGCTCCAGAACACTTGTCATCATAATGCTCCATGCCAATGTCATCAAAATGCCCCATGACACTTGTCATCACAATGCTCCACGTCATTTGTCATCACAATGCTCCATGACCCTTGTCATAACAATGGTCCATGGCCTTGTCATCACAATGTTCCATGGCCTCTGACATCACTATGCTCTATGGTTTTTCTCATCACAATGCTCTTTGACCCCTGTCACCACAATGCTTGATGACCATTGTCATCACAATGCTCCAAGAACCCTGTCATCACAATGCTCCATGCCGTTGACATCACAATGCTCCATGGCCCTTGTAATTAGAATGCTCCATGCCCTTGTCATCACAATGCTCCAGAACACTTGTGATCATAATACGCCTTTCCTGTGTCATCCCATTGCTCAACGACCCTTGTCATCAAAATATTCCTTGTCCTTTGTCATCACAGTGCTCCATGATACCTTTAATCAAAATTCTACATGACAACTGTCATCACAATGCAAGATGACCAATGTCATCACAAGGCCCCATGACACGTGTCATCACAATTCGCCTTGGCCCTGGACATCTCAATGCTGTATGAACCGTGTCATCACTAGGTTCCAGGACACTTGTCATCACAATGCTCCATGAACTCTGTTATCTCAATGTTCCATGGCCTTTGTATTCACAATGCTCCATTGTCCTGATAATCGCATTGCTCCATGAACACTTTCATCACAATGCTCCTTGACCACTGTCACCCTAATTCCCCATGACGTCTCGCCTCACTGTCTTCCAAGGCCACTCTCATCAAAATGCTCCATGATCTGTGTCAGCACAATATTGCATGACACTTGTCATCACAATGCTCCATGATGCCTGTCATCACAATGCTCCATGAATTTGTTATCACAGTGCTCCAGGACCAGTTTCATCACAATACTCCATCCCCCTTTTCATCACAGTGCACAATGAAACCTTTCATTACAATGCTCCATGACACTTGTCATCACAATGCTCAACGGCCTTTATCGTCACAATGCTCCCAGGCACTTTTCATCACGATGTTCCATGAAAACTTACATCACTTTGCTCCACGACCATTGTCATCACAATAGTCCATACCCTTGTCAACACAATGCTGCATAATCCCTGTCATCACAATTCTCCTTGACTGCTGTCATCACGATAATCCAGGACAATTTTCATAACAATGGTTCATTCCCCCAGTCATCTCAGTGCTCCATGATACCTTTCATCACAATTCCTAGATGATCAATGTCATCACAAGGCCCCATGACACCTGTCATCACAATTCGCTATGACCCTTGTCATCACAATACTCGATGAACCGTGTCATCACAGTGTTCCAGGGCACATGTCATCACAATGATCCATGACGACTTTCATCACAATGCTCCAATACACCTGTCATCACAATGCTCCATGGCCCCTGTTATCATATTGCTCCATGATCACTTTCATCACAATGATCCATGACCAATGTCACCACCATTCCTAATGACGCCTGTCATCTCAATGCTCCATGGCACCTTCATCACAATGCTCCATGAACCCATTCATCACAATGTTCCCTGTCCTTTTCATCACAATGTTCCATGGGCCCTGTCATCACAATGCTCCATGCGCTTGTCATCAAAATGCTCCAGAACTCTTGTCATCATAATGCTCCATGCCAGTCTCATCAAAATGCCCCATGACACTTGTCATCACAATGCTCCACGTCATTTGTCATCACAATGCTCCATGACCCTTGTCATAACAATGGTCCATGGCCTTGTCATCACAATGTTCCATGGCCTCTGACATCACTATGCTCTATGGTTTTTCTCATCACAATGCTCTTTGACCCCTGTCACCACAATGCTTGATGACCATTGTCATCACAATGCTCCAAGAACCCTGTCATCACAATGCTCCATGCCGTTGACATCACAATGCTCCATGGCCCTTGTAATTAGAATGCTCCATGCCCTTGTCATCACAATGCTCCAGAACACTTGTGATCATAATACGCCTTTCCTGTGTCATCCCATTGCTCAATGACCCTTGTCATCAAAATATTCCTTGTCCTTTGTCATCACAGTGCTCCATGATACCTTTAATCAAAATTCTACATGACAACTGTCATCACAATGCAAGATGACCAATGTCATCACAAGGCCCCATGACACGTGTCATCACAATTCGCCTTGGCCCTGGACATCTCAATGCTGTATGAACCGTGTCATCACTAGGTTCCAGGACACTTGTCATCACAATGCTCCATGAACTCTGTTATCTCAATGTTCCATGGCCTTTGTATTCACAATGCTCCATTGTCCTGATAATCGCATTGCTCCATGAACACTTTCATCACAATGCTCCTTGACCACTGTCACCCTAATTCCCCATGACGTCTCGCCTCACTGTCTTCCAAGGCCACTCTCATCAAAATGCTCCATGATCTGTGTCAGCACAATATTGCATGACACTTGTCATCACAATGCTCCATGATGCCTGTCATCACAATGCTCCATGAATTTGTTATCACAGTGCTCCAGGACCAGTTTCATCACAATACTCCATCCCCCTTTTCATCACAGTGCACAATGAAACCTTTCATTACAATGCTCCATGACACTTGTCATCACAATGCTCAACGGCCTTTATCGTCACAATGCTCCCAGGCACTTTTCATCACGATGTTCCATGAAAACTTACATCACTTTGCTCCACGACCATTGTCATCACAATAGTCCATACCCTTGTCAACACAATGCTGCATAATCCCTGTCATCACAATTCTCCTTGACTGCTGTCATCACGATAATCCAGGACAATTTTCATAACAATGGTTCATTCCCCCAGTCATCTCAGTGCTCCATGATACCTTTCATCACAATTCCTAGATGATCAATGTCATCACAAGGCCCCATGACACCTGTCATCACAATTCGCTATGACCCTTGTCATCACAATACTCGATGAACCGTGTCATCACAGTGTTCCAGGGCACATGTCATCACAATGATCCATGACGACTTTCATCACAATGCTCCAATACACCTGTCATCACAATGCTCCATGGCCCCTGTTATCATATTGCTCCATGATCACTTTCATCACAATGATCCATGACCAATGTCACCACCATTCCTAATGACGCCTGTCATCTCAATGCTCCATGGCACCTTCATCACAATGCTCCATGAACCCATTCATCACAATGTTCCCTGTCCTTTTCATCACAATGTTCCATGGGCCCTGTCATCACAATGCTCCATGCGCTTGTCATCAAAATGCTCCAGAACTCTTGTCATCATAATGCTCCATGCCAGTCTCATCAAAATGCCCCATGACACTTGTCATCACAATGCTCCACGTCATTTGTCATCACAATGCTCCATGACCCTTGTCATAACAATGGTCCATGGCCTTGTCATCACAATGTTCCATGGCCTCTGACATCACTATGCTCTATGGTTTTTCTCATCACAATGCTCTTTGACCCCTGTCACCACAATGCTTGATGACCATTGTCATCACAATGCTCCAAGAACCCTGTCATCACAATGCTCCATGCCGTTGACATCACAATGCTCCATGGCCCTTGTAATTAGAATGCTCCATGCCCTTGTCATCACAATGCTCCAGAACACTTGTGATCATAATACGCCTTTCCTGTGTCATCCCATTGCTCAATGACCCTTGTCATCAAAATATTCCTTGTCCTTTGTCATCACAGTGCTCCATGATACCTTTAATCAAAATTCTACATGACAACTGTCATCACAATGCAAGATGACCAATGTCATCACAAGGCCCCATGACACGTGTCATCACAATTCGCCTTGGCCCTGGACATCTCAATGCTGTATGAACCGTGTCATCACTAGGTTCCAGGACACTTGTCATCACAATGCTCCATGAACTCTGTTATCTCAATGTTCCATGGCCTTTGTATTCACAATGCTCCATTGTCCTGATAATCGCATTGCTCCATGAACACTTTCATCACAATGCTCCTTGACCACTGTCACCCTAATTCCCCATGACGTCTCGCCTCACTGTCTTCCAAGGCCACTCTCATCAAAATGCTCCATGATCTGTGTCAGCACAATATTGCATGACACTTGTCATCACAATGCTCCATGATGCCTGTCATCACAATGCTCCATGAATTTGTTATCACAGTGCTCCAGGACCAGTTTCATCACAATACTCCATCCCCCTTTTCATCACAGTGCACAATGAAACCTTTCATTACAATGCTCCATGACACTTGTCATCACAATGCTCAACGGCCTTTATCGTCACAATGCTCCCAGGCACTTTTCATCACGATGTTCCATGAAAACTTACATCACTTTGCTCCACGACCATTGTCATCACAATAGTCCATACCCTTGTCAACACAATGCTGCATAATCCCTGTCATCACAATTCTCCTTGACTGCTGTCATCACGATAATCCAGGACAATTTTCATAACAATGGTTCATTCCCCCAGTCATCTCAGTGCTCCATGATACCTTTCATCACAATTCCTAGATGATCAATGTCATCACAAGGCCCCATGACACCTGTCATCACAATTCGCTATGACCCTTGTCATCACAATACTCGATGAACCGTGTCATCACAGTGTTCCAGGGCACATGTCATCACAATGATCCATGACGACTTTCATCACAATGCTCCAATACACCTGTCATCACAATGCTCCATGGCCCCTGTTATCATATTGCTCCATGATCACTTTCATCACAATGATCCATGACCAATGTCACCACCATTCCTAATGACGCCTGTCATCTCAATGCTCCATGGCACCTTCATCACAATGCTCCATGAACCCATTCATCACAATGTTCCCTGTCCTTTTCATCACAATGTTCCATGGGCCCTGTCATCACAATGCTCCATGCGCTTGTCATCAAAATGCTCCAGAACTCTTGTCATCATAATGCTCCATGCCAGTCTCATCAAAATGCCCCATGACACTTGTCATCACAATGCTCCACGTCATTTGTCATCACAATGCTCCATGACCCTTGTCATAACAATGGTCCATGGCCTTGTCATCACAATGTTCCATGGCCTCTGACATCACTATGCTCTATGGTTTTTCTCATCACAATGCTCTTTGACCCCTGTCACCACAATGCTTGATGACCATTGTCATCACAATGCTCCAAGAACCCTGTCATCACAATGCTCCATGCCGTTGACATCACAATGCTCCATGGCCCTTGTAATTAGAATGCTCCATGCCCTTGTCATCACAATGCTCCAGAACACTTGTGATCATAATACGCCTTTCCTGTGTCATCCCATTGCTCAATGACCCTTGTCATCAAAATATTCCTTGTCCTTTGTCATCACAGTGCTCCATGATACCTTTAATCAAAATTCTACATGACAACTGTCATCACAATGCAAGATGACCAATGTCATCACAAGGCCCCATGACACGTGTCATCACAATTCGCCTTGGCCCTGGACATCTCAATGCTGTATGAACCGTGTCATCACTAGGTTCCAGGACACTTGTCATCACAATGCTCCATGAACTCTGTTATCTCAATGTTCCATGGCCTTTGTATTCACAATGCTCCATTGTCCTGATAATCGCATTGCTCCATGAACACTTTCATCACAATGCTCCTTGACCACTGTCACCCTAATTCCCCATGACGTCTCGCCTCACTGTCTTCCAAGGCCACTCTCATCAAAATGCTCCATGATCTGTGTCAGCACAATATTGCATGACACTTGTCATCACAATGCTCCATGATGCCTGTCATCACAATGCTCCATGAATTTGTTATCACAGTGCTCCAGGACCAGTTTCATCACAATACTCCATCCCCCTTTTCATCACAGTGCACAATGAAACCTTTCATTACAATGCTCCATGACACTTGTCATCACAATGCTCAACGGCCTTTATCGTCACAATGCTCCCAGGCACTTTTCATCACGATGTTCCATGAAAACTTACATCACTTTGCTCCACGACCATTGTCATCACAATAGTCCATACCCTTGTCAACACAATGCTGCATAATCCCTGTCATCACAATTCTCCTTGACTGCTGTCATCACGATAATCCAGGACAATTTTCATAACAATGGTTCATTCCCCCAGTCATCTCAGTGCTCCATGATACCTTTCATCACAATTCCTAGATGATCAATGTCATCACAAGGCCCCATGACACCTGTCATCACAATTCGCTATGACCCTTGTCATCACAATACTCGATGAACCGTGTCATCACAGTGTTCCAGGGCACATGTCATCACAATGATCCATGACGACTTTCATCACAATGCTCCAATACACCTGTCATCACAATGCTCCATGGCCCCTGTTATCATATTGCTCCATGATCACTTTCATCACAATGATCCATGACCAATGTCACCACCATTCCTAATGACGCCTGTCATCTCAATGCTCCATGGCACCTTCATCACAATGCTCCATGAACCCATTCATCACAATGTTCCCTGTCCTTTTCATCACAATGTTCCATGGGCCCTGTCATCACAATGCTCCATGCGCTTGTCATCAAAATGCTCCAGAACTCTTGTCATCATAATGCTCCATGCCAGTCTCATCAAAATGCCCCATGACACTTGTCATCACAATGCTCCACGTCATTTGTCATCACAATGCTCCATGACCCTTGTCATAACAATGGTCCATGGCCTTGTCATCACAATGTTCCATGGCCTCTGACATCACTATGCTCTATGGTTTTTCTCATCACAATGCTCTTTGACCCCTGTCACCACAATGCTTGATGACCATTGTCATCACAATGCTCCAAGAACCCTGTCATCACAATGCTCCATGCCGTTGACATCACAATGCTCCATGGCCCTTGTAATTAGAATGCTCCATGCCCTTGTCATCACAATGCTCCAGAACACTTGTGATCATAATACGCCTTTCCTGTGTCATCCCATTGCTCAATGACCCTTGTCATCAAAATATTCCTTGTCCTTTGTCATCACAGTGCTCCATGATACCTTTAATCAAAATTCTACATGACAACTGTCATCACAATGCAAGATGACCAATGTCATCACAAGGCCCCATGACACGTGTCATCACAATTCGCCTTGGCCCTGGACATCTCAATGCTGTATGAACCGTGTCATCACTAGGTTCCAGGACACTTGTCATCACAATGCTCCATGAACTCTGTTATCTCAATGTTCCATGGCCTTTGTATTCACAATGCTCCATTGTCCTGATAATCGCATTGCTCCATGAACACTTTCATCACAATGCTCCTTGACCACTGTCACCCTAATTCCCCATGACGTCTCGCCTCACTGTCTTCCAAGGCCACTCTCATCAAAATGCTCCATGATCTGTGTCAGCACAATATTGCATGACACTTGTCATCACAATGCTCCATGATGCCTGTCATCACAATGCTCCATGAATTTGTTATCACAGTGCTCCAGGACCAGTTTCATCACAATACTCCATCCCCCTTTTCATCACAGTGCACAATGAAACCTTTCATTACAATGCTCCATGACACTTGTCATCACAATGCTCAACGGCCTTTATCGTCACAATGCTCCCAGGCACTTTTCATCACGATGTTCCATGAAAACTTACATCACTTTGCTCCACGACCATTGTCATCACAATAGTCCATACCCTTGTCAACACAATGCTGCATAATCCCTGTCATCACAATTCTCCTTGACTGCTGTCATCACGATAATCCAGGACAATTTTCATAACAATGGTTCATTCCCCCAGTCATCTCAGTGCTCCATGATACCTTTCATCACAATTCCTAGATGATCAATGTCATCACAAGGCCCCATGACACCTGTCATCACAATTCGCTATGACCCTTGTCATCACAATACTCGATGAACCGTGTCATCACAGTGTTCCAGGGCACATGTCATCACAATGATCCATGACGACTTTCATCACAATGCTCCAATACACCTGTCATCACAATGCTCCATGGCCCCTGTTATCATATTGCTCCATGATCACTTTCATCACAATGATCCATGACCAATGTCATCACCATTCCTAATGACGCCTGTCATCTCAATGCTCCATGGCACCTTCATCACAATGCTCCATGAACCCATTCATCACAATGTTCCCTGTCCTTTTCATCACAATGTTCCATGGGCCCTGTCATCACAATGCTCCATGCGCTTGTCATCAAAATGCTCCAGAACTCTTGTCATCATAATGCTCCATGCCAGTCTCATCAAAATGCCCCATGACACTTGTCATCACAATGCTCCACGTCATTTGTCATCACAATGCTCCATGACCCTTGTCATAACAATGGTCCATGGCCTTGTCATCACAATGTTCCATGGCCTCTGACATCACTATGCTCTATGGTTTTTCTCATCACAATGCTCTTTGACCCCTGTCACCACAATGCTTGATGACCATTGTCATCACAATGCTCCAAGAACCCTGTCATCACAATGCTCCATGCCGTTGACATCACAATGCTCCATGGCCCTTGTAATTAGAATGCTCCATGCCCTTGTCATCACAATGCTCCAGAACACTTGTGATCATAATACGCCTTTCCTGTGTCATCCCATTGCTCAATGACCCTTGTCATCAAAATATTCCTTGTCCTTTGTCATCACAGTGCTCCATGATACCTTTAATCAAAATTCTACATGACAACTGTCATCACAATGCAAGATGACCAATGTCATCACAAGGCCCCATGACACGTGTCATCACAATTCGCCTTGGCCCTGGACATCTCAATGCTGTATGAACCGTGTCATCACTAGGTTCCAGGACACTTGTCATCACAATGCTCCATGAACTCTGTTATCTCAATGTTCCATGGCCTTTGTATTCACAATGCTCCATTGTCCTGATAATCGCATTGCTCCATGAACACTTTCATCACAATGCTCCTTGACCACTGTCACCCTAATTCCCCATGACGTCTCGCCTCACTGTCTTCCAAGGCCACTCTCATCAAAATGCTCCATGATCTGTGTCAGCACAATATTGCATGACACTTGTCATCACAATGCTCCATGATGCCTGTCATCACAATGCTCCATGAATTTGTTATCACAGTGCTCCAGGACCAGTTTCATCACAATACTCCATCCCCCTTTTCATCACAGTGCACAATGAAACCTTTCATTACAATGCTCCATGACACTTGTCATCACAATGCTCAACGGCCTTTATCGTCACAATGCTCCCAGGCACTTTTCATCACGATGTTCCATGAAAACTTACATCACTTTGCTCCACGACCATTGTCATCACAATAGTCCATACCCTTGTCAACACAATGCTGCATAATCCCTGTCATCACAATTCTCCTTGACTGCTGTCATCACGATAATCCAGGACAATTTTCATAACAATGGTTCATTCCCCCAGTCATCTCAGTGCTCCATGATACCTTTCATCACAATTCCTAGATGATCAATGTCATCACAAGGCCCCATGACACCTGTCATCACAATTCGCTATGACCCTTGTCATCACAATACTCGATGAACCGTGTCATCACAGTGTTCCAGGGCACATGTCATCACAATGATCCATGACGACTTTCATCACAATGCTCCAATACACCTGTCATCACAATGCTCCATGGCCCCTGTTATCATATTGCTCCATGATCACTTTCATCACAATGATCCATGACCAATGTCACCACCATTCCTAATGACGCCTGTCATCTCAATGCTCCATGGCACCTTCATCACAATGCTCCATGAACCCATTCATCACAATGTTCCCTGTCCTTTTCATCACAATGTTCCATGGGCCCTGTCATCACAATGCTCCATGCGCTTGTCATCAAAATGCTCCAGAACTCTTGTCATCATAATGCTCCATGCCAGTCTCATCAAAATGCCCCATGACACTTGTCATCACAATGCTCCACGTCATTTGTCATCACAATGCTCCATGACCCTTGTCATAACAATGGTCCATGGCCTTGTCATCACAATGTTCCATGGCCTCTGACATCACTATGCTCTATGGTTTTTCTCATCACAATGCTCTTTGACCCCTGTCACCACAATGCTTGATGACCATTGTCATCACAATGCTCCAAGAACCCTGTCATCACAATGCTCCATGCCGTTGACATCACAATGCTCCATGGCCCTTGTGATTAGAATGCTCCATGCCCTTGTCATCACAATGCTCCAGAACACTTGTGATCATAATACGCCTTTCCTGTGTCATCCCATTGCTCAATGACCCTTGTCATCAAAATATTCCTTGTCCTTTGTCATCACAGTGCTCCATGATACCTTTAATCAAAATTCTACATGACAACTGTCATCACAATGCAAGATGACCAATGTCATCACAAGGCCCCATGACACGTGTCATCACAATTCGCCTTGGCCCTGGACATCTCAATGCTGTATGAACCGTGTCATCACTAGGTTCCAGGACACTTGTCATCACAATGCTCCATGAACTCTGTTATCTCAATGTTCCATGGCCTTTGTATTCACAATGCTCCATTGTCCTGATAATCGCATTGCTCCATGAACACTTTCATCACAATGCTCCTTGACCACTGTCACCCTAATTCCCCATGACGTCTCGCCTCACTGTCTTCCAAGGCCACTCTCATCAAAATGCTCCATGATCTGTGTCAGCACAATATTGCATGACACTTGTCATCACAATGCTCCATGATGCCTGTCATCACAATGCTCCATGAATTTGTTATCACAGTGCTCCAGGACCAGTTTCATCACAATACTCCATCCCCCTTTTCATCACAGTGCACAATGAAACCTTTCATTACAATGCTCCATGACACTTGTCATCACAATGCTCAACGGCCTTTATCGTCACAATGCTCCCAGGCACTTTTCATCACGATGTTCCATGAAAACTTACATCACTTTGCTCCACGACCATTGTCATCACAATAGTCCATACCCTTGTCAACACAATGCTGCATAATCCCTGTCATCACAATTCTCCTTGACTGCTGTCATCACGATAATCCAGGACAATTTTCATAACAATGGTTCATTCCCCCAGTCATCTCAGTGCTCCATGATACCTTTCATCACAATTCCTAGATGATCAATGTCATCACAAGGCCCCATGACACCTGTCATCACAATTCGCTATGACCCTTGTCATCACAATACTCGATGAACCGTGTCATCACAGTGTTCCAGGGCACATGTCATCACAATGATCCATGACGACTTTCATCACAATGCTCCAATACACCTGTCATCACAGTGCTCCATGGCCCCTGTTATCATATTGCTCCATGATCACTTTCATCACAATGATCCATGACCAATGTCACCACCATTCCTAATGACGCCTGTCATCTCAATGCTCCATGGCACCTTCATCACAATGCTCCATGAACCCATTCATCACAATGTTCCCTGTCCTTTTCATCACAATGTTCCATGGGCCCTGTCATCACAATGCTCCATGCGCTTGTCATCAAAATGCTCCAGAACTCTTGTCATCATAATGCTCCATGCCAGTCTCATCAAAATGCCCCATGACACTTGTCATCACAATGCTCCACGTCATTTGTCATCACAATGCTCCATGACCCTTGTCATAACAATGGTCCATGGCCTTGTCATCACAATGTTCCATGGCCTCTGACATCACTATGCTCTATGGTTTTTCTCATCACAATGCTCTTTGACCCCTGTCACCACAATGCTTGATGACCATTGTCATCACAATGCTCCAAGAACCCTGTCATCACAATGCTCCATGCCGTTGACATCACAATGCTCCATGGCCCTTGTGATTAGAATGCTCCATGCCCTTGTCATCACAATGCTCCAGAACACTTGTGATCATAATACGCCTTTCCTGTGTCATCCCATTGCTCAATGACCCTTGTCATCAAAATATTCCTTGTCCTTTGTCATCACAGTGCTCCATGATACCTTTAATCAAAATTCTACATGACAACTGTCATCACAATGCAAGATGACCAATGTCATCACAAGGCCCCATGACACGTGTCATCACAATTCGCCTTGGCCCTGGACATCTCAATGCTGTATGAACCGTGTCATCACTAGGTTCCAGGACACTTGTCATCACAATGCTCCATGAACTCTGTTATCTCAATGTTCCATGGCCTTTGTATTCACAATGCTCCATTGTCCTGATAATCGCATTGCTCCATGAACACTTTCATCACAATGCTCCTTGACCACTGTCACCCTAATTCCCCATGACGTCTCGCCTCACTGTCTTCCAAGGCCACTCTCATCAAAATGCTCCATGATCTGTGTCAGCACAATATTGCATGACACTTGTCATCACAATGCTCCATGATGCCTGTCATCACAATGCTCCATGAATTTGTTATCACAGTGCTCCAGGACCAGTTTCATCACAATACTCCATCCCCCTTTTCATCACAGTGCACAATGAAACCTTTCATTACAATGCTCCATGACACTTGTCATCACAATGCTCAACGGCCTTTATCGTCACAATGCTCCCAGGCACTTTTCATCACGATGTTCCATGAAAACTTACATCACTTTGCTCCACGACCATTGTCATCACAATAGTCCATACCCTTGTCAACACAATGCTGCATAATCCCTGTCATCACAATTCTCCTTGACTGCTGTCATCACGATAATCCAGGACAATTTTCATAACAATGGTTCATTCCCCCAGTCATCTCAGTGCTCCATGATACCTTTCATCACAATTCCTAGATGATCAATGTCATCACAAGGCCCCATGACACCTGTCATCACAATTCGCTATGACCCTTGTCATCACAATACTCGATGAACCGTGTCATCACAGTGTTCCAGGGCACATGTCATCACAATGATCCATGACGACTTTCATCACAATGCTCCAATACACCTGTCATCACAATGCTCCATGGCCCCTGTTATCATATTGCTCCATGATCACTTTCATCACAATGATCCATGACCAATGTCACCACCATTCCTAATGACGCCTGTCATCTCAATGCTCCATGGCACCTTCATCACAATGCTCCATGAACCCATTCATCACAATGTTCCCTGTCCTTTTCATCACAATGTTCCATGGGCCCTGTCATCACAATGCTCCATGCGCTTGTCATCAAAATGCTCCAGAACTCTTGTCATCATAATGCTCCATGCCAGTCTCATCAAAATGCCCCATGACACTTGTCATCACAATGCTCCACGTCATTTGTCATCACAATGCTCCATGACCCTTGTCATAACAATGGTCCATGGCCTTGTCATCACAATGTTCCATGGCCTCTGACATCACTATGCTCTATGGTTTTTCTCATCACAATGCTCTTTGACCCCTGTCACCACAATGCTTGATGACCATTGTCATCACAATGCTCCAAGAACCCTGTCATCACAATGCTCCATGCCGTTGACATCACAATGCTCCATGGCCCTTGTAATTAGAATGCTCCATGCCCTTGTCATCACAATGCTCCAGAACACTTGTGATCATAATACGCCTTTCCTGTGTCATCCCATTGCTCAATGACCCTTGTCATCAAAATATTCCTTGTCCTTTGTCATCACAGTGCTCCATGATACCTTTAATCAAAATTCTACATGACAACTGTCATCACAATGCAAGATGACCAATGTCATCACAAGGCCCCATGACACGTGTCATCACAATTCGCCTTGGCCCTGGACATCTCAATGCTGTATGAACCGTGTCATCACTAGGTTCCAGGACACTTGTCATCACAATGCTCCATGAACTCTGTTATCTCAATGTTCCATGGCCTTTGTATTCACAATGCTCCATTGTCCTGATAATCGCATTGCTCCATGAACACTTTCATCACAATGCTCCTTGACCACTGTCACCCTAATTCCCCATGACGTCTCGCCTCACTGTCTTCCAAGGCCACTCTCATCAAAATGCTCCATGATCTGTGTCAGCACAATATTGCATGACACTTGTCATCACAATGCTCCATGATGCCTGTCATCACAATGCTCCATGAATTTGTTATCACAGTGCTCCAGGACCAGTTTCATCACAATACTCCATCCCCCTTTTCATCACAGTGCACAATGAAACCTTTCATTACAATGCTCCATGACACTTGTCATCACAATGCTCAACGGCCTTTATCGTCACAATGCTCCCAGGCACTTTTCATCACGATGTTCCATGAAAACTTACATCACTTTGCTCCACGACCATTGTCATCACAATAGTCCATACCCTTGTCAACACAATGCTGCATAATCCCTGTCATCACAATTCTCCTTGACTGCTGTCATCACGATAATCCAGGACAATTTTCATAACAATGGTTCATTCCCCCAGTCATCTCAGTGCTCCATGATACCTTTCATCACAATTCCTAGATGATCAATGTCATCACAAGGCCCCATGACACCTGTCATCACAATTCGCTATGACCCTTGTCATCACAATACTCGATGAACCGTGTCATCACAGTGTTCCAGGGCACATGTCATCACAATGATCCATGACGACTTTCATCACAATGCTCCAATACACCTGTCATCACAATGCTCCATGGCCCCTGTTATCATATTGCTCCATGATCACTTTCATCACAATGATCCATGACCAATGTCACCACCATTCCTAATGACGCCTGTCATCTCAATGCTCCATGGCACCTTCATCACAATGCTCCATGAACCCATTCATCACAATGTTCCCTGTCCTTTTCATCACAATGTTCCATGGGCCCTGTCATCACAATGCTCCATGCGCTTGTCATCAAAATGCTCCAGAATTCTTGTCATCATAATGCTCCATGCCAGTCTCATCAAAATGCCCCATGACACTTGTCATCACAATGCTCCACGTCATTTGTCATCACAATGCTCCATGACCCTTGTCATAACAATGGTCCATGGCCTTGTCATCACAATGTTCCATGGCCTCTGACATCACTATGCTCTATGGTTTTTCTCATCACAATGCTCTTTGACCCCTGTCATCACAATGCTTGATGACCATTGTCATCACAATGCTCCAAGAACCCTGTCATCACAATGCTCCATGCCGTTGACATCACAATGCTCCATGGCCCTTGTAATTAGAATGCTCCATGCCCTTGTCATCACAATGCTCCAGAACACTTGTGATCATAATACGCCTTTCCTGTGTCATCCCATTGCTCAACGACCCTTGTCATCAAAATATTCCTTGTCCTTTGTCATCACAGTGCTCCATGATACCTTTAATCAAAATTCTACATGACAACTGTCATCACAATGCAAGATGACCAATGTCATCACAAGGCCCCATGACACGTGTCATCACAATTCGCCTTGGCCCTGGACATCTCAATGCTGTATGAACCGTGTCATCACTAGGTTCCAGGACACTTGTCATCACAATGCTCCATGAACTCTGTTATCTCAATGTTCCATGGCCTTTGTATTCACAATGCTCCATTGTCCTGATAATCGCATTGCTCCATGAACACTTTCATCACAATGCTCCTTGACCACTGTCACCCTAATTCCCCATGACGTCTCGCCTCACTGTCTTCCAAGGCCACTCTCATCAAAATGCTCCATGATCTGTGTCAGCACAATATTGCATGACACTTGTCATCACAATGCTCCATGATGCCTGTCATCACAATGCTCCATGAATTTGTTATCACAGTGCTCCAGGACCAGTTTCATCACAATACTCCATCCCCCTTTTCATCACAGTGCACAATGAAACCTTTCATTACAATGCTCCATGACACTTGTCATCACAATGCTCAACGGCCTTTATCGTCACAATGCTCCCAGGCACTTTTCATCACGATGTTCCATGAAAACTTACATCACTTTGCTCCACGACCATTGTCATCACAATAGTCCATACCCTTGTCAACACAATGCTGCATAATCCCTGGCATCACAATTCTCCTTGACTGCTGTCATCACGATAATCCAGGACAATTTTCATAACAATGGTTCATTCCCCCAGTCATCTCAGTGCTCCATGATACCTTTCATCACAATTCCTAGATGATCAATGTCATCACAAGGCCCCATGACACCTGTCATCACAATTCGCTATGACCCTTGTCATCACAATACTCGATGAACCGTGTCATCACAGTGTTCCAGGGCACATGTCATCACAATGATCCATGACGACTTTCATCACAATGCTCCAATACACCTGTCATCACAATGCTCCATGGCCCCTGTTATCATATTGCTCCATGATCACTTTCATCACAATGATCCATGACCAATGTCACCACCATTCCTAATGACGCCTGTCATCTCAATGCTCCATGGCACCTTCATCACAATGCTCCATGAACCCATTCATCACAATGTTCCCTGTCCTTTTCATCACAATGTTCCATGGGCCCTGTCATCACAATGCTCCATGCGCTTGTCATCAAAATGCTCCAGAACTCTTGTCATCATAATGCTCCATGCCAGTCTCATCAAAATGCCCCATGACACTTGTCATCACAATGCTCCACGTCATTTGTCATCACAATGCTCCATGACCCTTGTCATAACAATGGTCCATGGCCTTGTCATCACAATGTTCCATGGCCTCTGACATCACTATGCTCTATGGTTTTTCTCATCACAATGCTCTTTGACCCCTGTCACCACAATGCTTGATGACCATTGTCATCACAATGCTCCAAGAACCCTGTCATCACAATGCTCCATGCCGTTGACATCACAATGCTCCATGGCCCTTGTAATTAGAATGCTCCATGCCCTTGTCATCACAATGCTCCAGAACACTTGTGATCATAATACGCCTTTCCTGTGTCATCCCATTGCTCAATGACCCTTGTCATCAAAATATTCCTTGTCCTTTGTCATCACAGTGCTCCATGATACCTTTAATCAAAATTCTACATGACAACTGTCATCACAATGCAAGATGACCAATGTCATCACAAGGCCCCATGACACGTGTCATCACAATTCGCCTTGGCCCTGGACATCTCAATGCTGTATGAACCGTGTCATCACTAGGTTCCAGGACACTTGTCATCACAATGCTCCATGAACTCTGTTATCTCAATGTTCCATGGCCTTTGTATTCACAATGCTCCATTGTCCTGATAATCGCATTGCTCCATGAACACTTTCATCACAATGCTCCTTGACCACTGTCACCCTAATTCCCCATGACGTCTCGCCTCACTGTCTTCCAAGGCCACTCTCATCAAAATGCTCCATGATCTGTGTCAGCACAATATTGCATGACACTTGTCATCACAATGCTCCATGATGCCTGTCATCACAATGCTCCATGAATTTGTTATCACAGTGCTCCAGGACCAGTTTCATCACAATACTCCATCCCCCTTTTCATCACAGTGCACAATGAAACCTTTCATTACAATGCTCCATGACACTTGTCATCACAATGCTCAATGGCCTTTATCGTCACAATGCTCCCAGGCACTTTTCATCACGATGTTCCATGAAAACTTACATCACTTTGCTCCACGACCATT
The DNA here is from genome assembly GCF_965194825.1 of Balaenoptera physalus. NCBI lineage: Eukaryota > Metazoa > Chordata > Mammalia > Artiodactyla > Balaenopteridae > Balaenoptera > Balaenoptera physalus. Next base: position 278,387 of record NW_028126382.1, read on the forward strand.
GTCATCACAATAGTCCATACCCTTGTCAACACAATGCTGCATAATCCCTGTCATCACAATTCTCCTTGACTGCTGTCATCACGATAATCCAGGACAATTTTCATAACAATGGTTCATTCCCCCAGTCATCTCAGTGCTCCATGATACCTTTCATCACAATTCCTAGATGATCAATGTCATCACAAGGCCCCATGACACCTGTCATCACAATTCGCTATGACCCTTGTCATCACAATACTCGATGAACCGTGTCATCACAGTGTTCCAGGGCACATGTCATCACAATGATCCATGACGACTTTCATCACAATGCTCCAATACACCTGTCATCACAATGCTCCATGGCCCCTGTTATCATATTGCTCCATGATCACTTTCATCACAATGATCCATGACCAATGTCACCACCATTCCTAATGACGCCTGTCATCTCAATGCTCCATGGCACCTTCATCACAATGCTCCATGAACCCATTCATCAAAATGTTCCCTGTCCTTTTCATCACAATGTTCCATGGGCCCTGTCATCACAATGCTCCATGCGCTTGTCATCAAAATGCTCCAGAACTCTTGTCATCATAATGCTCCATGCCAGTGTCATCAAAATGCCCCATGACACTTGTCATCACAATGCTCCACGTCATTTGTCATCACAATGCTCCATGACCCTTGTCATAACAATGGTCCATGGCCTTGTCATCACAATGTTCCATGGCCTCTGACATCACTATGCTCTATGGTTTTTCTCATCACAATGCTCTTTGACCCCTGTCATCACAATGCTTGATGACCATTGTCATCACAATGCTCCAAGAACCCTGTCATCACAATGCTCCATGCCGTTGACATCACAATGCTCCATGGCCCTTGTAATTAGAATGCTCCATGCCCTTGTCATCACAATGCTCCAGAACACTTGTGATCATAATACGCCTTTCCTGTGTCATCCCATTGCTCAACGACCCTTGTCATCAAAATATTCCTTGTCCTTTGTCATCACAGTGCTCCATGATACCTTTAATCAAAATTCTACATGACAACTGTCATCACAATGCAAGATGACCAATGTCATCACAAGGCCCCATGACACGTGTCATCACAATTCGCCTTGGCCCTTGACATCTCAATGCTGTATGAACCGTGTCATCACTAGGTTCCAGGACACTTGTCATCACAATGCTCCATGAACTCTGTTATCTCAATGTTCCATGGCCTTTGTATTCACAATGCTCCATTGTCCTGATAATCGCATTGCTCCATGAACACTTTCATCACAATGCTCCTTGACCACTGTCACCCTAATTCCCCATGACGTCTCGCCTCACTGTCTTCCAAGGCCACTCTCATCAAAATGCTCCATGATCTGTGTCAGCACAATATTGCATGACACTTGTCATCACAATGCTCCATGATGCCTGTCATCACAATGCTCCATGAATTTGTTATCACAGTGCTCCAGGACCAGTTTCATCACAATACTCCATCCCCCTTTTCATCACAGTGCACAATGAAACCTTTCATTACAATGCTCCATGACACTTGTCATCACAATGCTCAACGGCCTTTATCGTCACAATGCTCCCAGGCACTTTTCATCACGATGTTCCATGAAAACTTACATCACTTTGCTCCACGACCATTGTCATCACAATAGTCCATACCCTTGTCAACACAATGCTGCATAATCCCTGTCATCACAATTCTCCTTGACTGCTGTCATCACGATAATCCAGGACAATTTTCATAACAATGGTTCATTCCCCCAGTCATCTCAGTGCTCCATGATACCTTTCATCACAATTCCTAGATGATCAATGTCATCACAAGGCCCCATGACACCTGTCATCACAATTCGCTATGACCCTTGTCATCACAATACTCGATGAACCGTGTCATCACAGTGTTCCAGGGCACATGTCATCACAATGATCCATGACGACTTTCATCACAATGCTCCAATACACCTGTCATCACAATGCTCCATGGCCCCTGTTATCATATTGCTCCATGATCACTTTCATCACAATGATCCATGACCAATGTCACCACCATTCCTAATGACGCCTGTCATCTCAATGCTCCATGGCACCTTCATCACAATGCTCCATGAACCCATTCATCACAATGTTCCCTGTCCTTTTCATCACAATGTTCCATGGGCCCTGTCATCACAATGCTCCATGCGCTTGTCATCAAAATGCTCCAGAACTCTTGTCATCATAATGCTCCATGCCAGTCTCATCAAAATGCCCCATGACACTTGTCATCACAATGCTCCACGTCATTTGTCATCACAATGCTCCATGACCCTTGTCATAACAATGGTCCATGGCCTTGTCATCACAATGTTCCATGGCCTCTGACATCACTATGCTCTATGGTTTTTCTCATCACAATGCTCTTTGACCCCTGTCACCACAATGCTTGATGACCATTGTCATCACAATGCTCCAAGAACCCTGTCATCACAATGCTCCATGCCGTTGACATCACAATGCTCCATGGCCCTTGTAATTAGAATGCTCCATGCCCTTGTCATCACAATGCTCCAGAACACTTGTGATCATAATACGCCTTTCCTGTGTCATCCCATTGCTCAATGACCCTTGTCATCAAAATATTCCTTGTCCTTTGTCATCACAGTGCTCCATGATACCTTTAATCAAAATTCTACATGACAACTGTCATCACAATGCAAGATGACCAATGTCATCACAAGGCCCCATGACACGTGTCATCACAATTCGCCTTGGCCCTGGACATCTCAATGCTGTATGAACCGTGTCATCACTAGGTTCCAGGACACTTGTCATCACAATGCTCCATGAACTCTGTTATCTCAATGTTCCATGGCCTTTGTATTCACAATGCTCCATTGTCCTGATAATCGCATTGCTCCATGAACACTTTCATCACAATGCTCCTTGACCACTGTCACCCTAATTCCCCATGACGTCTCGCCTCACTGTCTTCCAAGGCCACTCTCATCAAAATGCTCCATGATCTGTGTCAGCACAATATTGCATGACACTTGTCATCACAATGCTCCATGATGCCTGTCATCACAATGCTCCATGAATTTGTTATCACAGTGCTCCAGGACCAGTTTCATCACAATACTCCATCCCCCTTTTCATCACAGTGCACAATGAAACCTTTCATTACAATGCTCCATGACACTTGTCATCACAATGCTCAACGGCCTTTATCGTCACAATGCTCCCAGGCACTTTTCATCACGATGTTCCATGAAAACTTACATCACTTTGCTCCACGACCATTGTCATCACAATAGTCCATACCCTTGTCAACACAATGCTGCATAATCCCTGTCATCACAATTCTCCTTGACTGCTGTCATCACGATAATCCAGGACAATTTTCATAACAATGGTTCATTCCCCCAGTCATCTCAGTGCTCCATGATACCTTTCATCACAATTCCTAGATGATCAATGTCATCACAAGGCCCCATGACACCTGTCATCACAATTCGCTATGACCCTTGTCATCACAATACTCGATGAACCGTGTCATCACAGTGTTCCAGGGCACATGTCATCACAATGATCCATGACGACTTTCATCACAATGCTCCAATACACCTGTCATCACAATGCTCCATGGCCCCTGTTATCATATTGCTCCATGATCACTTTCATCACAATGATCCATGACCAATGTCACCACCATTCCTAATGACGCCTGTCATCTCAATGCTCCATGGCACCTTCATCACAATGCTCCATGAACCCATTCATCACAATGTTCCCTGTCCTTTTCATCACAATGTTCCATGGGCCCTGTCATCACAATGCTCCATGCGCTTGTCATCAAAATGCTCCAGAACTCTTGTCATCATAATGCTCCATGCCAGTCTCATCAAAATGCCCCATGACACTTGTCATCACAATGCTCCACGTCATTTGTCATCACAATGCTCCATGACCCTTGTCATAACAATGGTCCATGGCCTTGTCATCACAATGTTCCATGGCCTCTGACATCACTATGCTCTATGGTTTTTCTCATCACAATGCTCTTTGACCCCTGTCACCACAATGCTTGATGACCATTGTCATCACAATGCTCCAAGAACCCTGTCATCACAATGCTCCATGCCGTTGACATCACAATGCTCCATGGCCCTTGTAATTAGAATGCTCCATGCCCTTGTCATCACAATGCTCCAGAACACTTGTGATCATAATACGCCTTTCCTGTGTCATCCCATTGCTCAATGACCCTTGTCATCAAAATATTCCTTGTCCTTTGTCATCACAGTGCTCCATGATACCTTTAATCAAAATTCTACATGACAACTGTCATCACAATGCAAGATGACCAATGTCATCACAAGGCCCCATGACACGTGTCATCACAATTCGCCTTGGCCCTGGACATCTCAATGCTGTATGAACCGTGTCATCACTAGGTTCCAGGACACTTGTCATCACAATGCTCCATGAACTCTGTTATCTCAATGTTCCATGGCCTTTGTATTCACAATGCTCCATTGTCCTGATAATCGCATTGCTCCATGAACACTTTCATCACAATGCTCCTTGACCACTGTCACCCTAATTCCCCATGACGTCTCGCCTCACTGTCTTCCAAGGCCACTCTCATCAAAATGCTCCATGATCTGTGTCAGCACAATATTGCATGACACTTGTCATCACAATGCTCCATGATGCCTGTCATCACAATGCTCCATGAATTTGTTATCACAGTGCTCCAGGACCAGTTTCATCACAATACTCCATCCCCCTTTTCATCACAGTGCACAATGAAACCTTTCATTACAATGCTCCATGACACTTGTCATCACAATGCTCAACGGCCTTTATCGTCACAATGCTCCCAGGCACTTTTCATCACGATGTTCCATGAAAACTTACATCACTTTGCTCCACGACCATTGTCATCACAATAGTCCATACCCTTGTCAACACAATGCTGCATAATCCCTGTCATCACAATTCTCCTTGACTGCTGTCATCACGATAATCCAGGACAATTTTCATAACAATGGTTCATTCCCCCAGTCATCTCAGTGCTCCATGATACCTTTCATCACAATTCCTAGATGATCAATGTCATCACAAGGCCCCATGACACCTGTCATCACAATTCGCTATGACCCTTGTCATCACAATACTCGATGAACCGTGTCATCACAGTGTTCCAGGGCACATGTCATCACAATGATCCATGACGACTTTCATCACAATGCTCCAATACACCTGTCATCACAATGCTCCATGGCCCCTGTTATCATATTGCTCCATGATCACTTTCATCACAATGATCCATGACCAATGTCACCACCATTCCTAATGACGCCTGTCATCTCAATGCTCCATGGCACCTTCATCACAATGCTCCATGAACCCATTCATCACAATGTTCCCTGTCCTTTTCATCACAATGTTCCATGGGCCCTGTCATCACAATGCTCCATGCGCTTGTCATCAAAATGCTCCAGAACTCTTGTCATCATAATGCTCCATGCCAGTCTCATCAAAATGCCCCATGACACTTGTCATCACAATGCTCCACGTCATTTGTCATCACAATGCTCCATGACCCTTGTCATAACAATGGTCCATGGCCTTGTCATCACAATGTTCCATGGCCTCTGATATCACTATGCTCTATGGTTTTTCTCATCACAATGCTCTTTGACCCCTGTCACCACAATGCTTGATGACCATTGTCATCACAATGCTCCAAGAACCCTGTCATCACAATGCTCCATGCCGTTGACATCACAATGCTCCATGGCCCTTGTAATTAGAATGCTCCATGCCCTTGTCATCACAATGCTCCAGAACACTTGTGATCATAATACGCCTTTCCTGTGTCATCCCATTGCTCAACGACCCTTGTCATCAAAATATTCCTTGTCCTTTGTCATCACAGTGCTCCATGATACCTTTAATCAAAATTCTACATGACAACTGTCATCACAATGCAAGATGACCAATGTCATCACAAGGCCCCATGACACGTGTCATCACAATTCGCCTTGGCCCTGGACATCTCAATGCTGTATGAACCGTGTCATCACTAGGTTCCAGGACACTTGTCATCACAATGCTCCATGAACTCTGTTATCTCAATGTTCCATGGCCTTTGTATTCACAATGCTCCATTGTCCTGATAATCGCATTGCTCCATGAACACTTTCATCACAATGCTCCTTGACCACTGTCACCCTAATTCCCCATGACGTCTCGCCTCACTGTCTTCCAAGGCCACTCTCATCAAAATGCTCCATGATATGTGTCAGCACAATATTGCATGACACTTGTCATCACAATGCTCCATGATGCCTGTCATCACAATGCTCCATGAATTTGTTATCACAGTGCTCCAGGACCAGTTTCATCACAATACTCCATCCCCCTTTTCATCACAGTGCACAATGAAACCTTTCATTACAATGCTCCATGACACTTGTCATCACAATGCTCAACGGCCTTTATCGTCACAATGCTCCCAGGCACTTTTCATCACGATGTTCCATGAAAACTTACATCACTTTGCTCCACGACCATTGTCATCACAATAGTCCATACCCTTGTCAACACAATGCTGCATAATCCCTGTCATCACAATTCTCCTTGACTGCTGTCATCACGATAATCCAGGACAATTTTCATAACAATGGTTCATTCCCCCAGTCATCTCAGTGCTCCATGATACCTTTCATCACAATTCCTAGATGATCAATGTCATCACAAGGCCCCATGACACCTGTCATCACAATTCGCTATGACCCTTGTCATCACAATACTCGATGAACCGTGTCATCACAGTGTTCCAGGGCACATGTCATCACAATGATCCATGACGACTTTCATCACAATGCTCCAATACACCTGTCATCACAATGCTCCATGGCCCCTGTTATCATATTGCTCCATGATCACTTTCATCACAATGATCCATGACCAATGTCACCACCATTCCTAATGACGCCTGTCATCTCAATGCTCCATGGCACCTTCATCACAATGCTCCATGAACCCATTCATCACAATGTTCCCTGTCCTTTTCATCACAATGTTCCATGGGCCCTGTCATCACAATGCTCCATGCGCTTGTCATCAAAATGCTCCAGAACTCTTGTCATCATAATGCTCCATGCCAGTCTCATCAAAATGCCCCATGACACTTGTCATCACAATGCTCCACGTCATTTGTCATCACAATGCTCCATGACCCTTGTCATAACAATGGTCCATGGCCTTGTCATCACAATGTTCCATGGCCTCTGACATCACTATGCTCTATGGTTTTTCTCATCACAATGCTCTTTGACCCCTGTCACCACAATGCTTGATGACCATTGTCATCACAATGCTCCAAGAACCCTGTCATCACAATGCTCCATGCCGTTGACATCACAATGCTCCATGGCCCTTGTGATTAGAATGCTCCATGCCCTTGTCATCACAATGCTCCAGAACACTTGTGATCATAATACGCCTTTCCTGTGTCATCCCATTGCTCAATGACCCTTGTCATCAAAATATTCCTTGTCCTTTGTCATCACAGTGCTCCATGATACCTTTAATCAAAATTCTACATGACAACTGTCATCACAATGCAAGATGACCAATGTCATCACAAGGCCCCATGACACGTGTCATCACAATTCGCCTTGGCCCTGGACATCTCAATGCTGTATGAACCGTGTCATCACTAGGTTCCAGGACACTTGTCATCACAATGCTCCATGAACTCTGTTATCTCAATGTTCCATGGCCTTTGTATTCACAATGCTCCATTGTCCTGATAATCGCATTGCTCCATGAACACTTTCATCACAATGCTCCTTGACCACTGTCACCCTAATTCCCCATGACGTCTCGCCTCACTGTCTTCCAAGGCCACTCTCATCAAAATGCTCCATGATCTGTGTCAGCACAATATTGCATGACACTTGTCATCACAATGCTCCATGATGCCTGTCATCACAATGCTCCATGAATTTGTTATCACAGTGCTCCAGGACCAGTTTCATCACAATACTCCATCCCCCTTTTCATCACAGTGCACAATGAAACCTTTCATTACAATGCTCCATGACACTTGTCATCACAATGCTCAACGGCCTTTATCGTCACAATGCTCCCAGGCACTTTTCATCACGATGTTCCATGAAAACTTACATCACTTTGCTCCACGACCATTGTCATCACAATAGTCCATACCCTTGTCAACACAATGCTGCATAATCCCTGTCATCACAATTCTCCTTGACTGCTGTCATCACGATAATCCAGGACAATTTTCATAACAATGGTTCATTCCCCCAGTCATCTCAGTGCTCCATGATACCTTTCATCACAATTCCTAGATGATCAATGTCATCACAAGGCCCCATGACACCTGTCATCACAATTCGCTATGACCCTTGTCATCACAATACTCGATGAACCGTGTCATCACAGTGTTCCAGGGCACATGTCATCACAATGATCCATGACGACTTTCATCACAATGCTCCAATACACCTGTCATCACAATGCTCCATGGCCCCTGTTATCATATTGCTCCATGATCACTTTCATCACAATGATCCATGACCAATGTCACCACCATTCCTAATGACGCCTGTCATCTCAATGCTCCATGGCACCTTCATCACAATGCTCCATGAACCCATTCATCAAAATGTTCCCTGTCCTTTTCATCACAATGTTCCATGGGCCCTGTCATCACAATGCTCCATGCGCTTGTCATCAAAATGCTCCAGAACTCTTGTCATCATAATGCTCCATGCCAGTGTCATCAAAATGCCCCATGACACTTGTCATCACAATGCTCCACGTCATTTGTCATCACAATGCTCCATGACCCTTGTCATAACAATGGTCCATGGCCTTGTCATCACAATGTTCCATGGCCTCTGACATCACTATGCTCTATGGTTTTTCTCATCACAATGCTCTTTGACCCCTGTCACCACAATGCTTGATGACCATTGTCATCACAATGCTCCAAGAACCCTGTCATCACAATGCTCCATGCCGTTGACATCACAATGCTCCATGGCCCTTGTGATTAGAATGCTCCATGCCCTTGTCATCACAATGCTCCAGAACACTTGTGATCATAATACGCCTTTCCTGTGTCATCCCATTGCTCAATGACCCTTGTCATCAAAATATTCCTTGTCCTTTGTCATCACAGTGCTCCATGATACCTTTAATCAAAATTCTACATGACAACTGTCATCACAATGCAAGATGACCAATGTCATCACAAGGCCCCATGACACGTGTCATCACAATTCGCCTTGGCCCTGGACATCTCAATGCTGTATGAACCGTGTCATCACTAGGTTCCAGGACACTTGTCATCACAATGCTCCATGAACTCTGTTATCTCAATGTTCCATGGCCTTTGTATTCACAATGCTCCATTGTCCTGATAATCGCATTGCTCCATGAACACTTTCATCACAATGCTCCTTGACCACTGTCACCCTAATTCCCCATGACGTCTCGCCTCACTGTCTTCCAAGGCCACTCTCATCAAAATGCTCCATGATCTGTGTCAGCACAATATTGCATGACACTTGTCATCACAATGCTCCATGATGCCTGTCATCACAATGCTCCATGAATTTGTTATCACAGTGCTCCAGGACCAGTTTCATCACAATACTCCATCCCCCTTTTCATCACAGTGCACAATGAAACCTTTCATTACAATGCTCCATGACACTTGTCATCACAATGCTCAACGGCCTTTATCGTCACAATGCTCCCAGGCACTTTTCATCACGATGTTCCATGAAAACTTACATCACTTTGCTCCACGACCATTGTCATCACAATAGTCCATACCCTTGTCAACACAATGCTGCATAATCCCTGCCATCACAATTCTCCTTGACTGCTGTCATCACGATAATCCAGGACAATTTTCATAACAATGGTTCATTCCCCCAGTCATCTCAGTGCTCCATGATACCTTTCATCACAATTCCTAGATGATCAATGTCATCACAAGGCCCCATGACACCTGTCATCACAATTCGCTATGACCCTTGTCATCACAATACTCGTTGAACCGTGTCATCACAGTGTTCCAGGGCACATGTCATCACAATGATCCATGACGACTTTCATCACAATGCTCCAATACACCTGTCATCACAATGCTCCATGGCCCCTGTTATCATATTGCTCCATGATCACTTTCATCACAATGATCCATGACCAATGTCACCACCATTCCTAATGACGCCTGTCATCTCAATGCTCCATGGCACCTTCATCACAATGCTCCATGAACCCATTCATCAAAATGTTCCCTGTCCTTTTCATCACAATGTTCCATGGGCCCTGTCATCACAATGCTCCATGCGCTTGTCATCAAAATGCTCCAGAACTCTTGTCATCATAATGCTCCATGCCAGTGTCATCAAAATGCCCCATGACACTTGTCATCACAATGCTCCACGTCATTTGTCATCACAATGCTCCATGACCCTTGTCATAACAATGGTCCATGGCCTTGTCATCACAATGTTCCATGGCCTCTGACATCACTATGCTCTATGGTTTTTCTCATCACAATGCTCTTTGACCCCTGTCACCACAATGCTTGATGACCATTGTCATCACAATGCTCCAAGAACCCTGTCATCACAATGCTCCATGCCGTTGACATCACAATGCTCCATGGCCCTTGTGATTAGAATGCTCCATGCCCTTGTCATCAGAATGCTCCAGAACACTTGTGATCATAATACGCCTTTCCTGTGTCATCCCATTGCTCAATGACCCTTGTCATCAAAATATTCCTTGTCCTTTGTCATCACAGTGCTCCATGATACCTTTAATCAAAATTCTACATGACAACTGTCATCACAATGCAAGATGACCAATGTCATCACAAGGCCCCATGACACGTGTCATCACAATTCGCCTTGGCCCTGGACATCTCAATGCTGTATGAACCGTGTCATCACTAGGTTCCAGGACACTTGTCATCACAATGCTCCATGAACTCTGTTATCTCAATGTTCCATGGCCTTTGTATTCACAATGCTCCATTGTCCTGATAATCGCATTGCTCCATGAACACTTTCATCACAATGCTCCTTGACCACTGTCACCCTAATTCCCCATGACGTCTCGCCTCACTGTCTTCCAAGGCCACTCTCATCAAAATGCTCCATGATCTGTGTCAGCACAATATTGCATGACACTTGTCATCACAATGCTCCATGATGCCTGTCATCACAATGCTCCATGAATTTGTTATCACAGTGCTCCAGGACCAGTTTCATCACAATACTCCATCCCCCTTTTCATCACAGTGCACAATGAAACCTTTCATTACAATGCTCCATGACACTTGTCATCACAATGCTCAACGGCCTTTATCGTCACAATGCTCCCAGGCACTTTTCATCACGATGTTCCATGAAAACTTACATCACTTTGCTCCACGACCATTGTCATCACAATAGTCCATACCCTTGTCAACACAATGCTGCATAATCCCTGTCATCACAATTCTCCTTGACTGCTGTCATCACGATAATCCAGGACAATTTTCATAACAATGGTTCATTCCCCCAGTCATCTCAGTGCTCCATGATACCTTTCATCACAATTCCTAGATGATCAATGTCATCACAAGGCCCCATGACACCTGTCATCACAATTCGCTATGACCCTTGTCATCACAATACTCGATGAACCGTGTCATCACAGTGTTCCAGGGCACATGTCATCACAATGATCCATGACGACTTTCATCACAATGCTCCAATACACCTGTCATCACAATGCTCCATGGCCCCTGTTATCATATTGCTCCATGATCACTTTCATCACAATGATCCATGACCAATGTCACCACCATTCCTAATGACGCCTGTCATCTCAATGCTCCATGGCACCTTCATCACAATGCTCCATGAACCCATTCATCACAATGTTCCCTGTCCTTTTCATCACAATGTTCCATGGGCCCTGTCATCACAATGCTCCATGCGCTTGTCATCAAAATGCTCCAGAACTCTTGTCATCATAATGCTCCATGCCAGTCTCATCAAAATGCCCCATGACACTTGTCATCACAATGCTCCACGTCATTTGTCATCACAATGCTCCATGACCCTTGTCATAACAATGGTCCATGGCCTTGTCATCACAATGTTCCATGGCCTCTGACATCACTATGCTCTATGGTTTTTCTCATCACAATGCTCTTTGACCCCTGTCACCACAATGCTTGATGACCATTGTCATCACAATGCTCCAAGAACCCTGTCATCACAATGCTCCATGCCGTTGACATCACAATGCTCCATGGCCCTTGTAATTAGAATGCTCCATGCCCTTGTCATCACAATGCTCCAGAACACTTGTGATCATAATACGCCTTTCCTGTGTCATCCCATTGCTCAATGACCCTTGTCATCAAAATATTCCTTGTCCTTTGTCATCACAGTGCTCCATGATACCTTTAATCAAAATTCTACATGACAACTGTCATCACAATGCAAGATGACCAATGTCATCACAAGGCCCCATGACACGTGTCATCACAATTCGCCTTGGCCCTGGACATCTCAATGCTGTATGAACCGTGTCATCACTAGGTTCCAGGACACTTGTCATCACAATGCTCCATGAACTCTGTTATCTCAATGTTCCATGGCCTTTGTATTCACAATGCTCCATTGTCCTGATAATCGCATTGCTCCATGAACACTTTCATCACAATGCTCCTTGACCACTGTCACCCTAATTCCCCATGACGTCTCGCCTCACTGTCTTCCAAGGCCACTCTCATCAAAATGCTCCATGATCTGTGTCAGCACAATATTGCATGACACTTGTCATCACAATGCTCCATGATGCCTGTCATCACAATGCTCCATGAATTTGTTATCACAGTGCTCCAGGACCAGTTTCATCACAATACTCCATCCCCCTTTTCATCACAGTGCACAATGAAACCTTTCATTACAATGCTCCATGACACTTGTCATCACAATGCTCAACGGCCTTTATCGTCACAATGCTCCCAGGCACTTTTCATCACGATGTTCCATGAAAACTTACATCACTTTGCTCCACGACCATTGTCATCACAATAGTCCATACCCTTGTCAACACAATGCTGCATAATCCCTGTCATCACAATTCTCCTTGACTGCTGTCATCACGATAATCCAGGACAATTTTCATAACAATGGTTCATTCCCCCAGTCATCTCAGTGCTCCATGATACCTTTCATCACAATTCCTAGATGATCAATGTCATCACAAGGCCCCATGACACCTGTCATCACAATTCGCTATGACCCTTGTCATCACAATACTCGATGAACCGTGTCATCACAGTGTTCCAGGGCACATGTCATCACAATGATCCATGACGACTTTCATCACAATGCTCCAATACACCTGTCATCACAATGCTCCATGGCCCCTGTTATCATATTGCTCCATGATCACTTTCATCACAATGATCCATGACCAATGTCACCACCATTCCTAATGACGCCTGTCATCTCAATGCTCCATGGCACCTTCATCACAATGCTCCATGAACCCATTCATCACAATGTTCCCTGTCCTTTTCATCACAATGTTCCATGGGCCCTGTCATCACAATGCTCCATGCGCTTGTCATCAAAATGCTCCAGAACTCTTGTCATCATAATGCTCCATGCCAGTCTCATCAAAATGCCCCATGACACTTGTCATCACAATGCTCCACGTCATTTGTCATCACAATGCTCCATGACCCTTGTCATAACAATGGTCCATGGCCTTGTCATCACAATGTTCCATGGCCTCTGACATCACTATGCTCTATGGTTTTTCTCATCACAATGCTCTTTGACCCCTGTCACCACAATGCTTGATGACCATTGTCATCACAATGCTCCAAGAACCCTGTCATCACAATGCTCCATGCCGTTGACATCACAATGCTCCATGGCCCTTGTGATTAGAATGCTCCATGCCCTTGTCATCACAATGCTCCAGAACACTTGTGATCATAATACGCCTTTCCTGTGTCATCCCATTGCTCAATGACCCTTGTCATCAAAATATTCCTTGTCCTTTGTCATCACAGTGCTCCATGATACCTTTAATCAAAATTCTACATGACAACTGTCATCACAATGCAAGATGACCAATGTCATCACAAGGCCCCATGACACGTGTCATCACAATTCGCCTTGGCCCTGGACATCTCAATGCTGTATGAACCGTGTCATCACTAGGTTCCAGGACACTTGTCATCACAATGCTCCATGAACTCTGTTATCTCAATGTTCCATGGCCTTTGTATTCACAATGCTCCATTGTCCTGATAATCGCATTGCTCCATGAACACTTTCATCACAATGCTCCTTGACCACTGTCACCCTAATTCCCCATGACGTCTCGCCTCACTGTCTTCCAAGGCCACTCTCATCAAAATGCTCCATGATCTGTGTCAGCACAATATTGCATGACACTTGTCATCACAATGCTCCATGATGCCTGTCATCACAATGCTCCATGAATTTGTTATCACAGTGCTCCAGGACCAGTTTCATCACAATACTCCATCCCCCTTTTCATCACAGTGCACAATGAAACCTTTCATTACAATGCTCCATGACACTTGTCATCACAATGCTCAACGGCCTTTATCGTCACAATGCTCCCAGGCACTTTTCATCACGATGTTCCATGAAAACTTACATCACTTTGCTCCACGACCATTGTCATCACAATAGTCCATACCCTTGTCAACACAATGCTGCATAATCCCTGCCATCACAATTCTCCTTGACTGCTGTCATCACGATAATCCAGGACAATTTTCATAACAATGGTTCATTCCCCCAGTCATCTCAGTGCTCCATGATACCTTTCATCACAATTCCTAGATGATCAATGTCATCACAAGGCCCCATGACACCTGTCATCACAATTCGCTATGACCCTTGTCATCACAATACTCGATGAACCGTGTCATCACAGTGTTCCAGGGCACATGTCATCACAATGATCCATGACGACTTTCATCACAATGCTCCAATACACCTGTCATCACAATGCTCCATGGCCCCTGTTATCATATTGCTCCATGATCACTTTCATCACAATGATCCATGACCAATGTCACCACCATTCCTAATGACGCCTGTCATCTCAATGCTCCATGGCACCTTCATCACAATGCTCCATGAACCCATTCATCACAATGTTCCCTGTCCTTTTCATCACAATGTTCCATGGGCCCTGTCATCACAATGCTCCATGCGCTTGTCATCAAAATGCTCCAGAACTCTTGTCATCATAATGCTCCATGCCAGTCTCATCAAAATGCCCCATGACACTTGTCATCACAATGCTCCACGTCATTTGTCATCACAATGCTCCATGACCCTTGTCATAACAATGGTCCATGGCCTTGTCATCACAATGTTCCATGGCCTCTGACATCACTATGCTCTATGGTTTTTCTCATCACAATGCTCTTTGACCCCTGTCACCACAATGCTTGATGACCATTGTCATCACAATGCTCCAAGAACCCTGTCATCACAATGCTCCATGCCGTTGACATCACAATGCTCCATGGCCCTTGTGATTAGAATGCTCCATGCCCTTGTCATCACAATGCTCCAGAACACTTGTGATCATAATACGCCTTTCCTGTGTCATCCCATTGCTCAATGACCCTTGTCATCAAAATATTCCTTGTCCTTTGTCATCACAGTGCTCCATGATACCTTTAATCAAAATTCTACATGACAACTGTCATCACAATGCAAGATGACCAATGTCATCACAAGGCCCCATGACACGTGTCATCACAATTCGCCTTGGCCCTGGACATCTCAATGCTGTATGAACCGTGTCATCACTAGGTTCCAGGACACTTGTCATCACAATGCTCCATGAACTCTGTTATCTCAATGTTCCATGGCCTTTGTATTCACAATGCTCCATTGTCCTGATAATCGCATTGCTCCATGAACACTTTCATCACAATGCTCCTTGACCACTGTCACCCTAATTCCCCATGACGTCTCGCCTCACTGTCTTCCAAGGCCACTCTCATCAAAATGCTCCATGATCTGTGTCAGCACAATATTGCATGACACTTGTCATCACAATGCTCCATGATGCCTGTCATCACAATGCTCCATGAATTTGTTATCACAGTGCTCCAGGACCAGTTTCATCACAATACTCCATCCCCCTTTTCATCACAGTGCACAATGAAACCTTTCATTACAATGCTCCATGACACTTGTCATCACAATGCTCAACGGCCTTTATCGTCACAATGCTCCCAGGCACTTTTCATCACGATGTTCCATGAAAACTTACATCACTTTGCTCCACGACCATTGTCATCACAATAGTCCATACCCTTGTCAACACAATGCTGCATAATCCCTGCCATCACAATTCTCCTTGACTGCTGTCATCACGATAATCCAGGACAATTTTCATAACAATGGTTCATTCCCCCAGTCATCTCAGTGCTCCATGATACCTTTCATCACAATTCCTAGATGATCAATGTCATCACAAGGCCCCATGACACCTGTCATCACAATTCGCTATGACCCTTGTCATCACAATACTCGATGAACCGTGTCATCACAGTGTTCCAGGGCACATGTCATCACAATGATCCATGACGACTTTCATCACAATGCTCCAATACACCTGTCATCACAATGCTCCATGGCCCCTGTTATCATATTGCTCCATGATCACTTTCATCACAATGATCCATGACCAATGTCACCACCATTCCTAATGACGCCTGTCATCTCAATGCTCCATGGCACCTTCATCACAATGCTCCATGAACCCATTCATCACAATGTTCCCTGTCCTTTTCATCACAATGTTCCATGGGCCCTGTCATCACAATGCTCCATGCGCTTGTCATCAAAATGCTCCAGAACTCTTGTCATCATAATGCTCCATGCCAGTCTCATCAAAATGCCCCATGACACTTGTCATCACAATGCTCCACGTCATTTGTCATCACAATGCTCCATGACCCTTGTCATAACAATGGTCCATGGCCTTGTCATCACAATGTTCCATGGCCTCTGACATCACTATGCTCTATGGTTTTTCTCATCACAATGCTCTTTGACCCCTGTCACCACAATGCTTGATGACCATTGTCATCACAATGCTCCAAGAACCCTGTCATCACAATGCTCCATGCCGTTGACATCACAATGCTCCATGGCCCTTGTGATTAGAATGCTCCATGCCCTTGTCATCACAATGCTCCAGAACACTTGTGATCATAATACGCCTTTCCTGTGTCATCCCATTGCTCAATGACCCTTGTCATCAAAATATTCCTTGTCCTTTGTCATCACAGTGCTCCATGATACCTTTAATCAAAATTCTACATGACAACTGTCATCACAATGCAAGATGACCAATGTCATCACAAGGCCCCATGACACGTGTCATCACAATTCGCCTTGGCCCTGGACATCTCAATGCTGTATGAACCGTGTCATCACTAGGTTCCAGGACACTTGTCATCACAATGCTCCATGAACTCTGTTATCTCAATGTTCCATGGCCTTTGTATTCACAATGCTCCATTGTCCTGATAATCGCATTGCTCCATGAACACTTTCATCACAATGCTCCTTGACCACTGTCACCCTAATTCCCCATGACGTCTCGCCTCACTGTCTTCCAAGGCCACTCTCATCAAAATGCTCCATGATCTGTGTCAGCACAATATTGCATGACACTTGTCATCACAATGCTCCATGATGCCTGTCATCACAATGCTCCATGAATTTGTTATCACAGTGCTCCAGGACCAGTTTCATCACAATACTCCATCCCCCTTTTCATCACAGTGCACAATGAAACCTTTCATTACAATGCTCCATGACACTTGTCATCACAATGCTCAACGGCCTTTATCGTCACAATGCTCCCAGGCACTTTTCATCACGATGTTCCATGAAAACTTACATCACTTTGCTCCACGACCATTGTCATCACAATAGTCCATACCCTTGTCAACACAATGCTGCATAATCCCTGTCATCACAATTCTCCTTGACTGCTGTCATCACGATAATCCAGGACAATTTTCATAACAATGGTTCATTCCCCCAGTCATCTCAGTGCTCCATGATACCTTTCATCACAATTCCTAGATGATCAATGTCATCACAAGGCCCCATGACACCTGTCATCACAATTCGCTATGACCCTTGTCATCACAATACTCGATGAACCGTGTCATCACAGTGTTCCAGGGCACATGTCATCACAATGATCCATGACGACTTTCATCACAATGCTCCAATACACCTGTCATCACAATGCTCCATGGCCCCTGTTATCATATTGCTCCATGATCACTTTCATCACAATGATCCATGACCAATGTCACCACCATTCCTAATGACGCCTGTCATCTCAATGCTCCATGGCACCTTCATCACAATGCTCCATGAACCCATTCATCACAATGTTCCCTGTCCTTTTCATCACAATGTTCCATGGGCCCTGTCATCACAATGCTCCATGCGCTTGTCATCAAAATGCTCCAGAACTCTTGTCATCATAATGCTCCATGCCAGTCTCATCAAAATGCCCCATGACACTTGTCATCACAATGCTCCACGTCATTTGTCATCACAATGCTCCATGACCCTTGTCATAACAATGGTCCATGGCCTTGTCATCACAATGTTCCATGGCCTCTGACATCACTATGCTCTATGGTTTTTCTCATCACAATGCTCTTTGACCCCTGTCACCACAATGCTTGATGACCATTGTCATCACAATGCTCCAAGCACCCTGTCATCACAATGCTCCATGCCGTTGACATCACAATGCTCCATGGCCCTTGTGATTAGAATGCTCCATGCCCTTGTCATCACAATGCTCCAGAACACTTGTGATCATAATACGCCTTTCCTGTGTCATCCCATTGCTCAATGACCCTTGTCATCAAAATATTCCTTGTCCTTTGTCATCACAGTGCTCCATGATACCTTTAATCAAAATTCTACATGACAACTGTCATCACAATGCAAGATGACCAATGTCATCACAAGGCCCCATGACACGTGTCATCACAATTCGCCTTGGCCCTGGACATCTCAATGCTGTATGAACCGTGTCATCACTAGGTTCCAGGACACTTGTCATCACAATGCTCCATGAAATCTGTTATCTCAATGTTCCATGGCCTTTGTATTCACAATGCTCCATTGTCCTGATAATCGCATTGCTCCATGAACACTTTCATCACAATGCTCCTTGACCACTGTCACCCTAATTCCCCATGACGTCTCGCCTCACTGTCTTCCAAGGCCACTCTCATCAAAATGCTCCATGATCTGTGTCAGCACAATATTGCATGACACTTGTCATCACAATGCTCCATGATGCCTGTCATCACAATGCTCCATGAATTTGTTATCACAATGCACCAGGACCAGTTTCATCACAATACTCCGTCCCCCTTTTCATCACAGTGCACAATGAAACCTTTCATTACAATGCTCCATGACACTTGTCATCACAATGCTCAATGGCCTTTATCGTCACAATGCTCCCAGGCACTTTTCATCACGATGTTCCATGAAAACTTACATCACTTTGCTCCACGACCATTGTCATCACAATAGTCCATACCCTTGTCAACACAATGCTGCATAATCCCTGCCATCACAATTCTCCTTGACTGCTGTCATCACGATAATCCAGGACAATTTTCATAACAATGGTTCATTCCCCCAGTCATCTCAGTGCTCCATGATACCTTTCATCACAATTCCTAGATGATCAATGTCATCACAAGGCCCCATGACACCTGTCATCACAATTCGCTATGACCCTTGTCATCACAATACTCGATGAACCGTGTCATCACAGTGTTCCAGGGCACATGTCATCACAATGATCCATGACGACTTTCATCACAATGCTCCAATACACCTGTCATCACAATGCTCCATGGCCCCTGTTATCATATTGCTCCATGATCACTTTCATCACAATGATCCATGACCAATGTCACCACCATTCCTAATGACGCCTGTCATCTCAATGCTCCATGGCACCTTCATCACAATGCTCCATGAACCCATTCATCACAATGTTCCCTGTCCTTTTCATCACAATGTTCCATGGGCCCTGTCATCACAATGCTCCATGCGCTTGTGATCAAAATGCTCCAGAACTCTTGTCATCATAATGCTCCATGCCAGTGTCATCAAAATGCCCCATGACACTTGTCATCACAATGCTCCACGTCATTTGTCATCACAATGCTCCATGACCCTTGTCATAACAATGGTCCATGGCCTTGTCATCACAATGTTCCATGGCCTCTGACATCACTATGCTCTATGGTTTTTCTCATCACAATGCTCTTTGACCCCTGTCACCACAATGCTTGATGACCATTGTCATCACAATGCTCCAAGCACCCTGTCATCACAATGCTCCATGCCGTTGACATCACAATGCTCCATGGCCCTTGTAATTAGAATGCTCCATGCCCTTGTCATCACAATGCTCCAGAACACTTGTGATCATAATACGCCTTTCCTGTGTCATCCCATTGCTCAATGACCCTTGTCATCAAAATAGTCCTTGTCCTTTGTCATCACAGTGCTCCATGATACCTTTAATCAAAATTCTACATGACAACTGTCATCACAATGCAAGATGACCAATGTCATCACAAGGCCCCATGACACGTGTCATCACAATTCGCCTTGGCCCTGGACATCTCAATGCTGTATGAACCGTGTCATCACTAGGTTCCAGGACACTTGTCATCACAATGCTCCATGAAATCTGTTATCTCAATGTTCCATGGCCTTTGTATTCACAATGCTCCATTGTCCTGATAATCGCATTGCTCCATGAACACTTTCATCACAATGCTCCTTGACCACTGTCACCCTAATTCCCCATGACGTCTCGCCTCACTGTCTTCCAAGGCCACTCTCATCAAAATGCTCCATGATCTGTGTCAGCACAATATTGCATGACACTTGTCATCACAATGCTCCATGATGCCTGTCATCACAATGCTCCATGAATTTGTTATCACAATGCTCCAGGACCAGTTTCATCACAATACTCCGTCCCCCTTTTCATCACAGTGCACAATGAAACCTTTCATTACAATGCTCCATGACACTTGTCATCACAATGCTCAATGGCCTTTATCGTCACAATGCTCCCAGGCACTTTTCATCACGATGTTCCATGAAAACTTACATCACTTTGCTCCACGACCATTGTCATCACAATAGTCCATACCCTTGTCAACACAATGCTGCATAATCCCTGCCATCACAATTCTCCTTGACTGCTGTCATCACGATAATCCAGGACAATTTTCATAACAATGGTTCATTCCCCCAGTCATCTCAGTGCTCCATGATACCTTTCATCACAATTCCTAGATGATCAATGTCATCACAAGGCCCCATGACAACTGTCATCACAATTTGCTCTGACCCTTGTCATCACAATACTCGATGAACCGTGTCATCACAGTGTTCCAGGGCACATGTCATCACAATGATCCATGACGACTTTCATCACAATGCTCCAATACACCTGTCATCACAATGCTCCATGGCCCCTGTTATCATATTGCTCCATGATCACTTTCATCACAATGATCCATGACCAATGTCATCACCATTCCTAATGACGCCTGTCATCTCAATGCTCCATGGCACCTTCATCACAATGCTCCATGAACCCATTCATCACAATGTTCCCTGTCCTTTTCATCACAATGTTCCATGGGCCCTGTCATCACAATGCTCCATGCGCTTGTCATCAAAATGCTCCAGAACTCTTGTCATCATAATGCTCCATGCCAATGTCATCAAAATGCCCCATGACACTTGTCATCACAATGCTCCACGTCATTTGTCATCACAATGCTCCATGACCCTTGTCATAACAATGGTCCATGGCCTTGTCATCACAATGTTCCATGGCCTCTGACATCACTATGCTCTATGGTTTTTCTCATCACAATGCTCTTTGACCCCTGTCATCACAATGCTTGATGACCATTGTCATCACAATGCTCCAAGAACCCTGTCATCACAATGCTCCATGCCGTTGACATCACAATGCTCCATGGCCCTTGTAATTAGAATGCTCCATGCCCTTGTCATCACAATGCTCCAGAACACTTGTGATCATAATACGCCTTTCCTGTGTCATCCCATTGCTCAATGACCCTTGTCATCAAAATATTCCTTGTCCTTTGTCATCACAGTGCTCCATGATACCTTTAATCAAAATTCTACATGACAACTGTCATCACAATGCAAGATGACCAATGTCATCACAAGGCCCCATGACACGTGTCATCACAATTCGCCTTGGCCCTGGACATCTCAATGCTGTATGAACCGTGTCATCACTAGGTTCCAGGACACTTGTCATCACAATGCTCCATGAACTCTGTTATCTCAATGTTCCATGGCCTTTGTATTCACAATGCTCCATTGTCCTGATAATCGCATTGCTCCATGAACACTTTCATCACAATGCTCCTTGACCACTGTCACCCTAATTCCCCATGACGTCTCGCCTCACTGTCTTCCAAGGCCACTCTCATCAAAATGCTCCATGATCTGTGTCAGCACAATATTGCATGACACTTGTCATCACAATGCTCCATGATGCCTGTCATCACAATGCTCCATGAATTTGTTATCACAATGCTCCAGGACCAGTTTCATCACAATACTCCGTCCCCCTTTTCATCACAGTGCACAATGAAACCTTTCATTACAATGCTCCATGACACTTGTCATCACAATGCTCAATGGCCTTTATCGTCACAATGCTCCCAGGCACTTTTCATCACGATGTTCCATGAAAACTTACATCACTTTGCTCCACGACCATTGTCATCACAATAGTCCATACCCTTGTCAACACAATGCTGCATAATCCCTGCCATCACAATTCTCCTTGACTGCTGTCATCACGATAATCCAGGACAATTTTCATAACAATGGTTCATTCCCCCAGTCATCTCAGTGCTCCATGATACCTTTCATCACAATTCCTAGATGATCAATGTCATCACAAGGCCCCATGACACCTGTCATCACAATTTGCTCTGACCCTTGTCATCACAATACTCGATGAACCGTGTCATCACAGTGTTCCAGGGCACATGTCATCACAATGATCCATGACGACTTTCATCACAATGCTCCAATACACCTCTCATCACAATGCTCCATGGCCCCTGTTATCATATTGCTCCATGATCACTTTCATCACAATGATCCATGACCAATGTCATCACCATTCCTAATGACGCCTGTCATCTCAATGCTCCATGGCATCTTCATCACAATGCTCCATGAACCCATTCATCACAATGTTCCCTGTCCTTTTCATCACAATGTTCCATGGGCCCTGTCATCACAATGCTCCATGCGCTTGTCATCAAAATGCTCCAGAACTCTTGTCATCATAATGCTCCATGCCAATGTCATCAAAATGCCCCATGACACTTGTCATCACAATGCTCCACGTCATTTGTCATCACAATGCTCCATGACCCTTGTCATAACAATGGTCCATGGCCTTGTCATCACAATGTTCCATGGCCTCTGACATCACTATGCTCTATGGTTTTTCTCATCACAATGCTCTTTGACCCCTGTCATCACAATGCTTGATGACCATTGTCATCACAATGCTCCAAGAACCCTGTCATCACAATGCTCCATGCCGTTGACATCACAATGCTCCATGGCCCTTGTAATTAGAATGCTCCATGCCCTTGTCATCACAATGCTCCAGAACACTTGTGATCATAATACGCCTTTCCTGTGTCATCCCATTGCTCAATGACCCTTGTCATCAAAATAGTCCTTGTCCTTTGTCATCACAGTGCTCCATGATACCTTTAATCAAAATTCTACATGACAACTGTCATCACAATGCAAGATGACCAATGTCATCACAAGGCCCCATGACACGTGTCATCACAATTCGCCTTGGCCCTGGACATCTCAATGCTGTATGAACCGTGTCATCACTAGGTTCCAGGACACTTGTCATCACAATGCTCCATGAACTCTGTTATCTCAATGTTCCATGGCCTTTGTATTCACAATGCTCCATTGTCCTGATAATCGCATTGCTCCATGAACACTTTCATCACAATGCTCCTTGACCACTGTCACCCTAATTCCCCATGACGTCTCGCCTCACTGTCTTCCAAGGCCACTCTCATCAAAATGCTCCATGATCTGTGTCAGCACAATATTGCATGACACTTGTCATCACAATGCTCCATGATGCCTGTCATCACAATGCTCCATGAATTTGTTATCACAATGCTCCAGGACCAGTTTCATCACAATACTCCATCCCCCTTTTCATCACAGTGCACAATGAAACCTTTCATTACAATGCTCCATGACACTTGTCATCACAATGCTCAACGGCCTTTATCGTCACAATGCTCCCAGGCACTTTTCATCACGATGTTCCATGAAAACTTACATCACTTTGCTCCACGACCATTGTCATCACAATAGTCCATACCCTTGTCAACACAATGCTGCATAATCCCTGTCATCACAATTCTCCTTGACTGCTGTCATCACGATAATCCAGGACAATTTTCATAACAATGGTTCATTCCCCCAGTCATCTCAGTGCTCCATGATACCTTTCATCACAATTCCTAGATGATCAATGTCATCACAAGGCCCCATGACACCTGTCATCACAATTCGCTATGACCCTTGTCATCACAATACTCGATGAACCGTGTCATCACAGTGTTCCAGGGCACATGTCATCACAATGATCCATGACGACTTTCATCACAATGCTCCAATACACCTGTCATCACAATGCTCCATGGCCCCTGTTATCATATTGCTCCATGATCACTTTCATCACAATGATCCATGACCAATGTCACCACCATTCCTAATGACGCCTGTCATCTCAATGCTCCATGGCACCTTCATCACAATGCTCCATGAACCCATTCATCACAATGTTCCCTGTCCTTTTCATCACAATGTTCCATGGGCCCTGTCATCACAATGCTCCATGCGCTTGTCATCAAAATGCTCCAGAACTCTTGTCATCATAATGCTCCATGCCAGTCTCATCAAAATGCCCCATGACACTTGTCATCACAATGCTCCACGTCATTTGTCATCACAATGCTCCATGACCCTTGTCATAACAATGGTCCATGGCCTTGTCATCACAATGTTCCATGGCCTCTGACATCACTATGCTCTATGGTTTTTCTCATCACAATGCTCTTTGACCCCTGTCACCACAATGCTTGATGACCATTGTCATCACAATGCTCCAAGAACCCTGTCATCACAATGCTCCATGCCGTTGACATCACAATGCTCCATGGCCCTTGTAATTAGAATGCTCCATGCCCTTGTCATCACAATGCTCCAGAACACTTGTGATCATAATACGCCTTTCCTGTGTCATCCCATTGCTCAATGACCCTTGTCATCAAAATATTCCTTGTCCTTTGTCATCACAGTGCTCCATGATACCTTTAATCAAAATTCTACATGACAACTGTCATCACAATGCAAGATGACCAATGTCATCACAAGGCCCCATGACACGTGTCATCACAATTCGCCTTGGCCCTGGACATCTCAATGCTGTATGAACCGTGTCATCACTAGGTTCCAGGACACTTGTCATCACAATGCTCCATGAACTCTGTTATCTCAATGTTCCATGGCCTTTGTATTCACAATGCTCCATTGTCCTGATAATCGCATTGCTCCATGAACACTTTCATCACAATGCTCCTTGACCACTGTCACCCTAATTCCCCATGACGTCTCGCCTCACTGTCTTCCAAGGCCACTCTCATCAAAATGCTCCATGATCTGTGTCAGCACAATATTGCATGACACTTGTCATCACAATGCTCCATGATGCCTGTCATCACAATGCTCCATGAATTTGTTATCACAGTGCTCCAGGACCAGTTTCATCACAATACTCCATCCCCCTTTTCATCACAGTGCACAATGAAACCTTTCATTACAATGCTCCATGACACTTGTCATCACAATGCTCAACGGCCTTTATCGTCACAATGCTCCCAGGCACTTTTCATCACGATGTTCCATGAAAACTTACATCACTTTGCTCCACGACCATTGTCATCACAATAGTCCATACCCTTGTCAACACAATGCTGCATAATCCCTGTCATCACAATTCTCCTTGACTGCTGTCATCACGATAATCCAGGACAATTTTCATAACAATGGTTCATTCCCCCAGTCATCTCAGTGCTCCATGATACCTTTCATCACAATTCCTAGATGATCAATGTCATCACAAGGCCCCATGACACCTGTCATCACAATTCGCTATGACCCTTGTCATCACAATACTCGATGAACCGTGTCATCACAGTGTTCCAGGGCACATGTCATCACAATGATCCATGACGACTTTCATCACAATGCTCCAATACACCTGTCATCACAATGCTCCATGGCCCCTGTTATCATATTGCTCCATGATCACTTTCATCACAATGATCCATGACCAATGTCACCACCATTCCTAATGACGCCTGTCATCTCAATGCTCCATGGCACCTTCATCACAATGCTCCATGAACCCATTCATCACAATGTTCCCTGTCCTTTTCATCACAATGTTCCATGGGCCCTGTCATCACAATGCTCCATGCGCTTGTCATCAAAATGCTCCAGAACTCTTGTCATCATAATGCTCCATGCCAGTCTCATCAAAATGCCCCATGACACTTGTCATCACAATGCTCCACGTCATTTGTCATCACAATGCTCCATGACCCTTGTCATAACAATGGTCCATGGCCTTGTCATCACAATGTTCCATGGCCTCTGACATCACTATGCTCTATGGTTTTTCTCATCACAATGCTCTTTGACCCCTGTCACCACAATGCTTGATGACCATTGTCATCACAATGCTCCAAGAACCCTGTCATCACAATGCTCCATGCCGTTGACATCACAATGCTCCATGGCCCTTGTAATTAGAATGCTCCATGCCCTTGTCATCACAATGCTCCAGAACACTTGTGATCATAATACGCCTTTCCTGTGTCATCCCATTGCTCAACGACCCTTGTCATCAAAATATTCCTTGTCCTTTGTCATCACAGTGCTCCATGATACCTTTAATCAAAATTCTACATGACAACTGTCATCACAATGCAAGATGACCAATGTCATCACAAGGCCCCATGACACGTGTCATCACAATTCGCCTTGGCCCTGGACATCTCAATGCTGTATGAACCGTGTCATCACTAGGTTCCAGGACACTTGTCATCACAATGCTCCATGAACTCTGTTATCTCAATGTTCCATGGCCTTTGTATTCACAATGCTCCATTGTCCTGATAATCGCATTGCTCCATGAACACTTTCATCACAATGCTCCTTGACCACTGTCACCCTAATTCCCCATGACGTCTCGCCTCACTGTCTTCCAAGGCCACTCTCATCAAAATGCTCCATGATCTGTGTCAGCACAATATTGCATGACACTTGTCATCACAATGCTCCATGATGCCTGTCATCACAATGCTCCATGAATTTGTTATCACAGTGCTCCAGGACCAGTTTCATCACAATACTCCATCCCCCTTTTCATCACAGTGCACAATGAAACCTTTCATTACAATGCTCCATGACACTTGTCATCACAATGCTCAACGGCCTTTATCGTCACAATGCTCCCAGGCACTTTTCATCACGATGTTCCATGAAAACTTACATCACTTTGCTCCACGACCATTGTCATCACAATAGTCCATACCCTTGTCAACACAATGCTGCATAATCCCTGTCATCACAATTCTCCTTGACTGCTGTCATCACGATAATCCAGGACAATTTTCATAACAATGGTTCATTCCCCCAGTCATCTCAGTGCTCCATGATACCTTTCATCACAATTCCTAGATGATCAATGTCATCACAAGGCCCCATGACACCTGTCATCACAATTCGCTATGACCCTTGTCATCACAATACTCGATGAACCGTGTCATCACAGTGTTCCAGGGCACATGTCATCACAATGATCCATGACGACTTTCATCACAATGCTCCAATACACCTGTCATCACAATGCTCCATGGCCCCTGTTATCATATTGCTCCATGATCACTTTCATCACAATGATCCATGACCAATGTCACCACCATTCCTAATGACGCCTGTCATCTCAATGCTCCATGGCACCTTCATCACAATGCTCCATGAACCCATTCATCACAATGTTCCCTGTCCTTTTCATCACAATGTTCCATGGGCCCTGTCATCACAATGCTCCATGCGCTTGTCATCAAAATGCTCCAGAACTCTTGTCATCATAATGCTCCATGCCAGTCTCATCAAAATGCCCCATGACACTTGTCATCACAATGCTCCACGTCATTTGTCATCACAATGCTCCATGACCCTTGTCATAACAATGGTCCATGGCCTTGTCATCACAATGTTCCATGGCCTCTGACATCACTATGCTCTATGGTTTTTCTCATCACAATGCTCTTTGACCCCTGTCACCACAATGCTTGATGACCATTGTCATCACAATGCTCCAAGAACCCTGTCATCACAATGCTCCATGCCGTTGACATCACAATGCTCCATGGCCCTTGTAATTAGAATGCTCCATGCCCTTGTCATCACAATGCTCCAGAACACTTGTGATCATAATACGCCTTTCCTGTGTCATCCCATTGCTCAATGACCCTTGTCATCAAAATATTCCTTGTCCTTTGTCATCACAGTGCTCCATGATACCTTTAATCAAAATTCTACATGACAACTGTCATCACAATGCAAGATGACCAATGTCATCACAAGGCCCCATGACACGTGTCATCACAATTCGCCTTGGCCCTGGACATCTCAATGCTGTATGAACCGTGTCATCACTAGGTTCCAGGACACTTGTCATCACAATGCTCCATGAACTCTGTTATCTCAATGTTCCATGGCCTTTGTATTCACAATGCTCCATTGTCCTGATAATCGCATTGCTCCATGAACACTTTCATCACAATGCTCCTTGACCACTGTCACCCTAATTCCCCATGACGTCTCGCCTCACTGTCTTCCAAGGCCACTCTCATCAAAATGCTCCATGATCTGTGTCAGCACAATATTGCATGACACTTGTCATCACAATGCTCCATGATGCCTGTCATCACAATGCTCCATGAATTTGTTATCACAGTGCTCCAGGACCAGTTTCATCACAATACTCCATCCCCCTTTTCATCACAGTGCACAATGAAACCTTTCATTACAATGCTCCATGACACTTGTCATCACAATGCTCAACGGCCTTTATCGTCACAATGCTCCCAGGCACTTTTCATCACGATGTTCCATGAAAACTTACATCACTTTGCTCCACGACCATTGTCATCACAATAGTCCATACCCTTGTCAACACAATGCTGCATAATCCCTGTCATCACAATTCTCCTTGACTGCTGTCATCACGATAATCCAGGACAATTTTCATAACAATGGTTCATTCCCCCAGTCATCTCAGTGCTCCATGATACCTTTCATCACAATTCCTAGATGATCAATGTCATCACAAGGCCCCATGACACCTGTCATCACAATTCGCTATGACCCTTGTCATCACAATACTCGATGAACCGTGTCATCACAGTGTTCCAGGGCACATGTCATCACAATGATCCATGACGACTTTCATCACAATGCTCCAATACACCTGTCATCACAATGCTCCATGGCCCCTGTTATCATATTGCTCCATGATCACTTTCATCACAATGATCCATGACCAATGTCACCACCATTCCTAATGACGCCTGTCATCTCAATGCTCCATGGCACCTTCATCACAATGCTCCATGAACCCATTCATCACAATGTTCCCTGTCCTTTTCATCACAATGTTCCATGGGCCCTGTCATCACAATGCTCCATGCGCTTGTCATCAAAATGCTCCAGAACTCTTGTCATCATAATGCTCCATGCCAGTCTCATCAAAATGCCCCATGACACTTGTCATCACAATGCTCCACGTCATTTGTCATCACAATGCTCCATGACCCTTGTCATAACAATGGTCCATGGCCTTGTCATCACAATGTTCCATGGCCTCTGACATCACTATGCTCTATGGTTTTTCTCATCACAATGCTCTTTGACCCCTGTCACCACAATGCTTGATGACCACTGTCATCACAATGCTCCAAGAACCCTGTCATCACAATGCTCCATGCCGTTGACATCACAATGCTCCATGGCCCTTGTAATTAGAATGCTCCATGCCCTTGTCATCACAATGCTCCAGAACACTTGTGATCATAATACGCCTTTCCTGTGTCATCCCATTGCTCAATGACCCTTGTCATCAAAATATTCCTTGTCCTTTGTCATCACAGTGCTCCATGATACCTTTAATCAAAATTCTACATGACAACTGTCATCACAATGCAAGATGACCAATGTCATCACAAGGCCCCATGACACGTGTCATCACAATTCGCCTTGGCCCTGGACATCTCAATGCTGTATGAACCGTGTCATCACTAGGTTCCAGGACACTTGTCATCACAATGCTCCATGAACTCTGTTATCTCAATGTTCCATGGCCTTTGTATTCACAATGCTCCATTGTCCTGATAATCGCATTGCTCCATGAACACTTTCATCACAATGCTCCTTGACCACTGTCACCCTAATTCCCCATGACGTCTCGCCTCACTGTCTTCCAAGGCCACTCTCATCAAAATGCTCCATGATCTGTGTCAGCACAATATTGCATGACACTTGTCATCACAATGCTCCATGATGCCTGTCATCACAATGCTCCATGAATTTGTTATCACAGTGCTCCAGGACCAGTTTCATCACAATACTCCATCCCCCTTTTCATCACAGTGCACAATGAAACCTTTCATTACAATGCTCCATGACACTTGTCATCACAATGCTCAACGGCCTTTATCGTCACAATGCTCCCAGGCACTTTTCATCACGATGTTCCATGAAAACTTACATCACTTTGCTCCACGACCATTGTCATCACAATAGTCCATACCCTTGTCAACACAATGCTGCATAATCCCTGTCATCACAATTCTCCTTGACTGCTGTCATCACGATAATCCAGGACAATTTTCATAACAATGGTTCATTCCCCCAGTCATCTCAGTGCTCCATGATACCTTTCATCACAATTCCTAGATGATCAATGTCATCACAAGGCCCCATGACACCTGTCATCACAATTCGCTATGACCCTTGTCATCACAATACTCGATGAACCGTGTCATCACAGTGTTCCAGGGCACATGTCATCACAATGATCCATGACGACTTTCATCACAATGCTCCAATACACCTGTCATCACAATGCTCCATGGCCCCTGTTATCATATTGCTCCATGATCACTTTCATCACAATGATCCATGACCAATGTCACCACCATTCCTAATGACGCCTGTCATCTCAATGCTCCATGGCACCTTCATCACAATGCTCCATGAACCCATTCATCAAAATGTTCCCTGTCCTTTTCATCACAATGTTCCATGGGCCCTGTCATCACAATGCTCCATGCGCTTGTCATCAAAATGCTCCAGAACTCTTGTCATCATAATGCTCCATGCCAGTGTCATCAAAATGCCCCATGACACTTGTCATCACAATGCTCCACGTCATTTGTCATCACAATGCTCCATGACCCTTGTCATAACAATGGTCCATGGCCTTGTCATCACAATGTTCCATGGCCTCTGACATCACTATGCTCTATGGTTTTTCTCATCACAATGCTCTTTGACCCCTGTCACCACAATGCTTGATGACCATTGTCATCACAATGCTCCAAGAACCCTGTCATCACAATGCTCCATGCCGTTGACATCACAATGCTCCATGGCCCTTGTGATTAGAATGCTCCATGCCCTTGTCATCACAATGCTCCAGAACACTTGTGATCATAATACGCCTTTCCTGTGTCATCCCATTGCTCAATGACCCTTGTCATCAAAATATTCCTTGTCCTTTGTCATCACAGTGCTCCATGATACCTTTAATCAAAATTCTACATGACAACTGTCATCACAATGCAAGATGACCAATGTCATCACAAGGCCCCATGACACATGTCATCACAATTCGCCTTGGCCCTGGACATCTCAATGCTGTATGAACCGTGTCATCACTAGGTTCCAGGACACTTGTCATCACAATGCTCCATGAACTCTGTTATCTCAATGTTCCATGGCCTTTGTGTTCACAATGCTCCATTGTCCTGATAATCGCATTGCTCCATGAACACTTTCATCACAATGCTCCTTGACCACTGTCACCCTAATTCCCCATGACGTCTCGCCTCACTGTCTTCCAAGGCCACTCTCATCAAAATGCTCCATGATCTGTGTCAGCACAATATTGCATGACACTTGTCATCACAATGCTCCATGATGCCTGTCATCACAATGCTCCATGAATTTGTTATCACAGTGCTCCAGGACCAGTTTCATCACAATACTCCATCCCCCTTTTCATCACAGTGCACAATGAAACCTTTCATTACAATGCTCCATGACACTTGTCATCACAATGCTCAACGGCCTTTATCGTCACAATGCTCCCAGGCACTTTTCATCACGATGTTCCATGAAAACTTACATCACTTTGCTCCACGACCATTGTCATCACAATAGTCCATACCCTTGTCAACACAATGCTGCATAATCCCTGCCATCACAATTCTCCTTGACTGCTGTCATCACGATAATCCAGGACAATTTTCATAACAATGGTTCATTCCCCCAGTCATCTCAGTGCTCCATGATACCTTTCATCACAATTCCTAGATGATCAATGTCATCACAAGGCCCCATGACACCTGTCATCACAATTCGCTATGACCCTTGTCATCACAATACTCGTTGAACCGTGTCATCACAGTGTTCCAGGGCACATGTCATCACAATGATCCATGACGACTTTCATCACAATGCTCCAATACACCTGTCATCACAATGCTCCATGGCCCCTGTTATCATATTGCTCCATGATCACTTTCATCACAATGATCCATGACCAATGTCACCACCATTCCTAATGACGCCTGTCATCTCAATGCTCCATGGCACCTTCATCACAATGCTCCATGAACCCATTCATCAAAATGTTCCCTGTCCTTTTCATCACAATGTTCCATGGGCCCTGTCATCACAATGCTCCATGCGCTTGTCATCAAAATGCTCCAGAACTCTTGTCATCATAATGCTCCATGCCAGTGTCATCAAAATGCCCCATGACACTTGTCATCACAATGCTCCACGTCATTTGTCATCACAATGCTCCATGACCCTTGTCATAACAATGGTCCATGGCCTTGTCATCACAATGTTCCATGGCCTCTGACATCACTATGCTCTATGGTTTTTCTCATCACAATGCTCTTTGACCCCTGTCACCACAATGCTTGATGACCATTGTCATCACAATGCTCCAAGAACCCTGTCATCACAATGCTCCATGCCGTTGACATCACAATGCTCCATGGCCCTTGTAATTAGAATGCTCCATGCCCTTGTCATCACAATGCTCCAGAACACTTGTGATCATAATACGCCTTTCCTGTGTCATCCCATTGCTCAATGACCCTTGTCATCAAAATATTCCTTGTCCTTTGTCATCACAGTGCTCCATGATACCTTTAATCAAAATTCTACATGACAACTGTCATCACAATGCAAGATGACCAATGTCATCACAAGGCCCCATGACACGTGTCATCACAATTCGCCTTGGCCCTGGACATCTCAATGCTGTATGAACCGTGTCATCACTAGGTTCCAGGACACTTGTCATCACAATGCTCCATGAACTCTGTTATCTCAATGTTCCATGGCCTTTGTATTCACAATGCTCCATTGTCCTGATAATCGCATTGCTCCATGAACACTTTCATCACAATGCTCCTTGACCACTGTCACCCTAATTCCCCATGACGTCTCGCCTCACTGTCTTCCAAGGCCACTCTCATCAAAATGCTCCATGATCTGTGTCAGCACAATATTGCATGACACTTGTCATCACAATGCTCCATGATGCCTGTCATCACAATGCTCCATGAATTTGTTATCACAGTGCTCCAGGACCAGTTTCATCACAATACTCCATCCCCCTTTTCATCACAGTGCACAATGAAACCTTTCATTACAATGCTCCATGACACTTGTCATCACAATGCTCAACGGCCTTTATCGTCACAATGCTCCCAGGCACTTTTCATCACGATGTTCCATGAAAACTTACATCACTTTGCTCCACGACCATTGTCATCACAATAGTCCATACCCTTGTCAACACAATGCTGCATAATCCCTGTCATCACAATTCTCCTTGACTGCTGTCATCACGATAATCCAGGACAATTTTCATAACAATGGTTCATTCCCCCAGTCATCTCAGTGCTCCATGATACCTTTCATCACAATTCCTAGATGATCAATGTCATCACAAGGCCCCATGACACCTGTCATCACAATTCGCTATGACCCTTGTCATCACAATACTCGATGAACCGTGTCATCACAGTGTTCCAGGGCACATGTCATCACAATGATCCATGACGACTTTCATCACAATGCTCCAATACACCTGTCATCACAATGCTCCATGGCCCCTGTTATCATATTGCTCCATGATCACTTTCATCACAATGATCCATGACCAATGTCACCACCATTCCTAATGACGCCTGTCATCTCAATGCTCCATGGCACCTTCATCACAATGCTCCATGAACCCATTCATCACAATGTTCCCTGTCCTTTTCATCACAATGTTCCATGGGCCCTGTCATCACAATGCTCCATGCGCTTGTCATCAAAATGCTCCAGAACTCTTGTCATCATAATGCTCCATGCCAGTGTCATCAAAATGCCCCATGACACTTGTCATCACAATGCTCCACGTCATTTGTCATCACAATGCTCCATGACCCTTGTCATAACAATGGTCCATGGCCTTGTCATCACAATGTTCCATGGCCTCTGACATCACTATGCTCTATGGTTTTTCTCATCACAATGCTCTTTGACCCCTGTCACCACAATGCTTGATGACCATTGTCATCACAATGCTCCAAGAACCCTGTCATCACAATGCTCCATGCCGTTGACATCACAATGCTCCATGGCCCTTGTAATTAGAATGCTCCATGCCCTTGTCATCACAATGCTCCAGAACACTTGTGATCATAATACGCCTTTCCTGTGTCATCCCATTGCTCAATGACCCTTGTCATCAAAATATTCCTTGTCCTTTGTCATCACAGTGCTCCATGATACCTTTAATCAAAATTCTACATGACAACTGTCATCACAATGCAAGATGACCAATGTCATCACAAGGCCCCATGACACGTGTCATCACAATTCGCCTTGGCCCTGGACATCTCAATGCTGTATGAACCGTGTCATCACTAGGTTCCAGGACACTTGTCATCACAATGCTCCATGAACTCTGTTATCTCAATGTTCCATGGCCTTTGTATTCACAATGCTCCATTGTCCTGATAATCGCATTGCTCCATGAACACTTTCATCACAATGCTCCTTGACCACTGTCACCCTAATTCCCCATGACGTCTCGCCTCACTGTCTTCCAAGGCCACTCTCATCAAAATGCTCCATGATCTGTGTCAGCACAATATTGCATGACACTTGTCATCACAATGCTCCATGATGCCTGTCATCACAATGCTCCATGAATTTGTTATCACAGTGCTCCAGGACCAGTTTCATCACAATACTCCATCCCCCTTTTCATCACAGTGCACAATGAAACCTTTCATTACAATGCTCCATGACACTTGTCATCACAATGCTCAACGGCCTTTATCGTCACAATGCTCCCAGGCACTTTTCATCACGATGTTCCATGAAAACTTACATCACTTTGCTCCACGACCATTGTCATCACAATAGTCCATACCCTTGTCAACACAATGCTGCATAATCCCTGCCATCACAATTCTCCTTGACTGCTGTCATCACGATAATCCAGGACAATTTTCATAACAATGGTTCATTCCCCCAGTCATCTCAGTGCTCCATGATACCTTTCATCACAATTCCTAGATGATCAATGTCATCACAAGGCCCCATGACACCTGTCATCACAATTCGCTATGACCCTTGTCATCACAATACTCGATGAACCGTGTCATCACAGTGTTCCAGGGCACATGTCATCACAATGATCCATGACGACTTTCATCACAATGCTCCAATACACCTGTCATCACAATGCTCCATGGCCCCTGTTATCATATTGCTCCATGATCACTTTCATCACAATGATCCATGACCAATGTCACCACCATTCCTAATGACGCCTGTCATCTCAATGCTCCATGGCACCTTCATCACAATGCTCCATGAACCCATTCATCACAATGTTCCCTGTCCTTTTCATCACAATGTTCCATGGGCCCTGTCATCACAATGCTCCATGCGCTTGTCATCAAAATGCTCCAGAACTCTTGTCATCATAATGCTCCATGCCAGTCTCATCAAAATGCCCCATGACACTTGTCATCACAATGCTCCACGTCATTTGTCATCACAATGCTCCATGACCCTTGTCATAACAATGGTCCATGGCCTTGTCATCACAATGTTCCATGGCCTCTGACATCACTATGCTCTATGGTTTTTCTCATCACAATGCTCTTTGACCCCTGTCACCACAATGCTTGATGACCATTGTCATCACAATGCTCCAAGAACCCTGTCATCACAATGCTCCATGCCGTTGACATCACAATGCTCCATGGCCCTTGTAATTAGAATGCTCCATGCCCTTGTCATCACAATGCTCCAGAACACTTGTGATCATAATACGCCTTTCCTGTGTCATCCCATTGCTCAATGACCCTTGTCATCAAAATATTCCTTGTCCTTTGTCATCACAGTGCTCCATGATACCTTTAATCAAAATTCTACATGACAACTGTCATCACAATGCAAGATGACCAATGTCATCACAAGGCCCCATGACACGTGTCATCACAATTCGCCTTGGCCCTGGACATCTCAATGCTGTATGAACCGTGTCATCACTAGGTTCCAGGACACTTGTCATCACAATGCTCCATGAACTCTGTTATCTCAATGTTCCATGGCCTTTGTATTCACAATGCTCCATTGTCCTGATAATCGCATTGCTCCATGAACACTTTCATCACAATGCTCCTTGACCACTGTCACCCTAATTCCCCATGACGTCTCGCCTCACTGTCTTCCAAGGCCACTCTCATCAAAATGCTCCATGATCTGTGTCAGCACAATATTGCATGACACTTGTCATCACAATGCTCCATGATGCCTGTCATCACAATGCTCCATGAATTTGTTATCACAGTGCTCCAGGACCAGTTTCATCACAATACTCCATCCCCCTTTTCATCACAGTGCACAATGAAACCTTTCATTACAATGCTCCATGACACTTGTCATCACAATGCTCAACGGCCTTTATCGTCACAATGCTCCCAGGCACTTTTCATCACGATGTTCCATGAAAACTTACATCACTTTGCTCCACGACCATTGTCATCACAATAGTCCATACCCTTGTCAACACAATGCTGCATAATCCCTGTCATCACAATTCTCCTTGACTGCTGTCATCACGATAATCCAGGACAATTTTCATAACAATGGTTCATTCCCCCAGTCATCTCAGTGCTCCATGATACCTTTCATCACAATTCCTAGATGATCAATGTCATCACAAGGCCCCATGACACCTGTCATCACAATTCGCTATGACCCTTGTCATCACAATACTCGATGAACCGTGTCATCACAGTGTTCCAGGGCACATGTCATCACAATGATCCATGACGACTTTCATCACAATGCTCCAATACACCTGTCATCACAATGCTCCATGGCCCCTGTTATCATATTGCTCCATGATCACTTTCATCACAATGATCCATGACCAATGTCACCACCATTCCTAATGACGCCTGTCATCTCAATGCTCCATGGCACCTTCATCACAATGCTCCATGAACCCATTCATCAAAATGTTCCCTGTCCTTTTCATCACAATGTTCCATGGGCCCTGTCATCACAATGCTCCATGCGCTTGTCATCAAAATGCTCCAGAACTCTTGTCATCATAATGCTCCATGCCAGTCTCATCAAAATGCCCCATGACACTTGTCATCACAATGCTCCACGTCATTTGTCATCACAATGCTCCATGACCCTTGTCATAACAATGGTCCATGGCCTTGTCATCACAATGTTCCATGGCCTCTGACATCACTATGCTCTATGGTTTTTCTCATCACAATGCTCTTTGACCCCTGTCACCACAATGCTTGATGACCATTGTCATCACAATGCTCCAAGAACCCTGTCATCACAATGCTCCATGCCGTTGACATCACAATGCTCCATGGCCCTTGTGATTAGAATGCTCCATGCCCTTGTCATCACAATGCTCCAGAACACTTGTGATCATAATACGCCTTTCCTGTGTCATCCCATTGCTCAATGACCCTTGTCATCAAAATATTCCTTGTCCTTTGTCATCACAGTGCTCCATGATACCTTTAATCAAAATTCTACATGACAACTGTCATCACAATGCAAGATGACCAATGTCATCACAAGGCCCCATGACACGTGTCATCACAATTCGCCTTGGCCCTGGACATCTCAATGCTGTATGAACCGTGTCATCACTAGGTTCCAGGACACTTGTCATCACAATGCTCCATGAACTCTGTTATCTCAATGTTCCATGGCCTTTGTATTCACAATGCTCCATTGTCCTGATAATCGCATTGCTCCATGAACACTTTCATCACAATGCTCCTTGACCACTGTCACCCTAATTCCCCATGACGTCTCGCCTCACTGTCTTCCAAGGCCACTCTCATCAAAATGCTCCATGATCTGTGTCAGCACAATATTGCATGACACTTGTCATCACAATGCTCCATGATGCCTGTCATCACAATGCTCCATGAATTTGTTATCACAGTGCTCCAGGACCAGTTTCATCACAATACTCCATCCCCCTTTTCATC
The DNA here is from genome assembly GCF_965194825.1 of Balaenoptera physalus. Classification (NCBI taxonomy): domain Eukaryota; kingdom Metazoa; phylum Chordata; class Mammalia; order Artiodactyla; family Balaenopteridae; genus Balaenoptera; species Balaenoptera physalus. Next base: position 317,627 of record NW_028126382.1, read on the forward strand.
ACAGTGCACAATGAAACCTTTCATTACAATGCTCCATGACACTTGTCATCACAATGCTCAACGGCCTTTATCGTCACAATGCTCCCAGGCACTTTTCATCACGATGTTCCATGAAAACTTACATCACTTTGCTCCACGACCATTGTCATCACAATAGTCCATACCCTTGTCAACACAATGCTGCATAATCCCTGCCATCACAATTCTCCTTGACTGCTGTCATCACGATAATCCAGGACAATTTTCATAACAATGGTTCATTCCCCCAGTCATCTCAGTGCTCCATGATACCTTTCATCACAATTCCTAGATGATCAATGTCATCACAAGGCCCCATGACACCTGTCATCACAATTCGCTATGACCCTTGTCATCACAATACTCGATGAACCGTGTCATCACAGTGTTCCAGGGCACATGTCATCACAATGATCCATGACGACTTTCATCACAATGCTCCAATACACCTGTCATCACAATGCTCCATGGCCCCTGTTATCATATTGCTCCATGATCACTTTCATCACAATGATCCATGACCAATGTCACCACCATTCCTAATGACGCCTGTCATCTCAATGCTCCATGGCACCTTCATCACAATGCTCCATGAACCCATTCATCACAATGTTCCCTGTCCTTTTCATCACAATGTTCCATGGGCCCTGTCATCACAATGCTCCATGCGCTTGTCATCAAAATGCTCCAGAACTCTTGTCATCATAATGCTCCATGCCAGTCTCATCAAAATGCCCCATGACACTTGTCATCACAATGCTCCACGTCATTTGTCATCACAATGCTCCATGACCCTTGTCATAACAATGGTCCATGGCCTTGTCATCACAATGTTCCATGGCCTCTGACATCACTATGCTCTATGGTTTTTCTCATCACAATGCTCTTTGACCCCTGTCACCACAATGCTTGATGACCATTGTCATCACAATGCTCCAAGAACCCTGTCATCACAATGCTCCATGCCGTTGACATCACAATGCTCCATGGCCCTTGTAATTAGAATGCTCCATGCCCTTGTCATCACAATGCTCCAGAACACTTGTGATCATAATACGCCTTTCCTGTGTCATCCCATTGCTCAATGACCCTTGTCATCAAAATATTCCTTGTCCTTTGTCATCACAGTGCTCCATGATACCTTTAATCAAAATTCTACATGACAACTGTCATCACAATGCAAGATGACCAATGTCATCACAAGGCCCCATGACACGTGTCATCACAATTCGCCTTGGCCCTGGACATCTCAATGCTGTATGAACCGTGTCATCACTAGGTTCCAGGACACTTGTCATCACAATGCTCCATGAACTCTGTTATCTCAATGTTCCATGGCCTTTGTATTCACAATGCTCCATTGTCCTGATAATCGCATTGCTCCATGAACACTTTCATCACAATGCTCCTTGACCACTGTCACCCTAATTCCCCATGACGTCTCGCCTCACTGTCTTCCAAGGCCACTCTCATCAAAATGCTCCATGATCTGTGTCAGCACAATATTGCATGACACTTGTCATCACAATGCTCCATGATGCCTGTCATCACAATGCTCCATGAATTTGTTATCACAGTGCTCCAGGACCAGTTTCATCACAATACTCCATCCCCCTTTTCATCACAGTGCACAATGAAACCTTTCATTACAATGCTCCATGACACTTGTCATCACAATGCTCAACGGCCTTTATCGTCACAATGCTCCCAGGCACTTTTCATCACGATGTTCCATGAAAACTTACATCACTTTGCTCCACGACCATTGTCATCACAATAGTCCATACCCTTGTCAACACAATGCTGCATAATCCCTGTCATCACAATTCTCCTTGACTGCTGTCATCACGATAATCCAGGACAATTTTCATAACAATGGTTCATTCCCCCAGTCATCTCAGTGCTCCATGATACCTTTCATCACAATTCCTAGATGATCAATGTCATCACAAGGCCCCATGACACCTGTCATCACAATTCGCTATGACCCTTGTCATCACAATACTCGATGAACCGTGTCATCACAGTGTTCCAGGGCACATGTCATCACAATGATCCATGACGACTTTCATCACAATGCTCCAATACACCTGTCATCACAATGCTCCATGGCCCCTGTTATCATATTGCTCCATGATCACTTTCATCACAATGATCCATGACCAATGTCACCACCATTCCTAATGACGCCTGTCATCTCAATGCTCCATGGCACCTTCATCACAATGCTCCATGAACCCATTCATCAAAATGTTCCCTGTCCTTTTCATCACAATGTTCCATGGGCCCTGTCATCACAATGCTCCATGCGCTTGTCATCAAAATGCTCCAGAACTCTTGTCATCATAATGCTCCATGCCAGTCTCATCAAAATGCCCCATGACACTTGTCATCACAATGCTCCACGTCATTTGTCATCACAATGCTCCATGACCCTTGTCATAACAATGGTCCATGGCCTTGTCATCACAATGTTCCATGGCCTCTGACATCACTATGCTCTATGGTTTTTCTCATCACAATGCTCTTTGACCCCTGTCACCACAATGCTTGATGACCATTGTCATCACAATGCTCCAAGAACCCTGTCATCACAATGCTCCATGCCGTTGACATCACAATGCTCCATGGCCCTTGTGATTAGAATGCTCCATGCCCTTGTCATCACAATGCTCCAGAACACTTGTGATCATAATACGCCTTTCCTGTGTCATCCCATTGCTCAATGACCCTTGTCATCAAAATATTCCTTGTCCTTTGTCATCACAGTGCTCCATGATACCTTTAATCAAAATTCTACATGACAACTGTCATCACAATGCAAGATGACCAATGTCATCACAAGGCCCCATGACACGTGTCATCACAATTCGCCTTGGCCCTGGACATCTCAATGCTGTATGAACCGTGTCATCACTAGGTTCCAGGACACTTGTCATCACAATGCTCCATGAACTCTGTTATCTCAATGTTCCATGGCCTTTGTATTCACAATGCTCCATTGTCCTGATAATCGCATTGCTCCATGAACACTTTCATCACAATGCTCCTTGACCACTGTCACCCTAATTCCCCATGACGTCTCGCCTCACTGTCTTCCAAGGCCACTCTCATCAAAATGCTCCATGATCTGTGTCAGCACAATATTGCATGACACTTGTCATCACAATGCTCCATGATGCCTGTCATCACAATGCTCCATGAATTTGTTATCACAGTGCTCCAGGACCAGTTTCATCACAATACTCCATCCCCCTTTTCATCACAGTGCACAATGAAACCTTTCATTACAATGCTCCATGACACTTGTCATCACAATGCTCAACGGCCTTTATCGTCACAATGCTCCCAGGCACTTTTCATCACGATGTTCCATGAAAACTTACATCACTTTGCTCCACGACCATTGTCATCACAATAGTCCATACCCTTGTCAACACAATGCTGCATAATCCCTGCCATCACAATTCTCCTTGACTGCTGTCATCACGATAATCCAGGACAATTTTCATAACAATGGTTCATTCCCCCAGTCATCTCAGTGCTCCATGATACCTTTCATCACAATTCCTAGATGATCAATGTCATCACAAGGCCCCATGACACCTGTCATCACAATTCGCTATGACCCTTGTCATCACAATACTCGTTGAACCGTGTCATCACAGTGTTCCAGGGCACATGTCATCACAATGATCCATGACGACTTTCATCACAATGCTCCAATACACCTGTCATCACAATGCTCCATGGCCCCTGTTATCATATTGCTCCATGATCACTTTCATCACAATGATCCATGACCAATGTCACCACCATTCCTAATGACGCCTGTCATCTCAATGCTCCATGGCACCTTCATCACAATGCTCCATGAACCCATTCATCAAAATGTTCCCTGTCCTTTTCATCACAATGTTCCATGGGCCCTGTCATCACAATGCTCCATGCGCTTGTCATCAAAATGCTCCAGAACTCTTGTCATCATAATGCTCCATGCCAGTGTCATCAAAATGCCCCATGACACTTGTCATCACAATGCTCCACGTCATTTGTCATCACAATGCTCCATGACCCTTGTCATAACAATGGTCCATGGCCTTGTCATCACAATGTTCCATGGCCTCTGACATCACTATGCTCTATGGTTTTTCTCATCACAATGCTCTTTGACCCCTGTCACCACAATGCTTGATGACCATTGTCATCACAATGCTCCAAGAACCCTGTCATCACAATGCTCCATGCCGTTGACATCACAATGCTCCATGGCCCTTGTGATTAGAATGCTCCATGCCCTTGTCATCAGAATGCTCCAGAACACTTGTGATCATAATACGCCTTTCCTGTGTCATCCCATTGCTCAATGACCCTTGTCATCAAAATATTCCTTGTCCTTTGTCATCACAGTGCTCCATGATACCTTTAATCAAAATTCTACATGACAACTGTCATCACAATGCAAGATGACCAATGTCATCACAAGGCCCCATGACACGTGTCATCACAATTCGCCTTGGCCCTGGACATCTCAATGCTGTATGAACCGTGTCATCACTAGGTTCCAGGACACTTGTCATCACAATGCTCCATGAACTCTGTTATCTCAATGTTCCATGGCCTTTGTATTCACAATGCTCCATTGTCCTGATAATCGCATTGCTCCATGAACACTTTCATCACAATGCTCCTTGACCACTGTCACCCTAATTCCCCATGACGTCTCGCCTCACTGTCTTCCAAGGCCACTCTCATCAAAATGCTCCATGATCTGTGTCAGCACAATATTGCATGACACTTGTCATCACAATGCTCCATGATGCCTGTCATCACAATGCTCCATGAATTTGTTATCACAGTGCTCCAGGACCAGTTTCATCACAATACTCCATCCCCCTTTTCATCACAGTGCACAATGAAACCTTTCATTACAATGCTCCATGACACTTGTCATCACAATGCTCAACGGCCTTTATCGTCACAATGCTCCCAGGCACTTTTCATCACGATGTTCCATGAAAACTTACATCACTTTGCTCCACGACCATTGTCATCACAATAGTCCATACCCTTGTCAACACAATGCTGCATAATCCCTGTCATCACAATTCTCCTTGACTGCTGTCATCACGATAATCCAGGACAATTTTCATAACAATGGTTCATTCCCCCAGTCATCTCAGTGCTCCATGATACCTTTCATCACAATTCCTAGATGATCAATGTCATCACAAGGCCCCATGACACCTGTCATCACAATTCGCTATGACCCTTGTCATCACAATACTCGATGAACCGTGTCATCACAGTGTTCCAGGGCACATGTCATCACAATGATCCATGACGACTTTCATCACAATGCTCCAATACACCTGTCATCACAATGCTCCATGGCCCCTGTTATCATATTGCTCCATGATCACTTTCATCACAATGATCCATGACCAATGTCACCACCATTCCTAATGACGCCTGTCATCTCAATGCTCCATGGCACCTTCATCACAATGCTCCATGAACCCATTCATCACAATGTTCCCTGTCCTTTTCATCACAATGTTCCATGGGCCCTGTCATCACAATGCTCCATGCGCTTGTCATCAAAATGCTCCAGAACTCTTGTCATCATAATGCTCCATGCCAGTGTCATCAAAATGCCCCATGACACTTGTCATCACAATGCTCCACGTCATTTGTCATCACAATGCTCCATGACCCTTGTCATAACAATGGTCCATGGCCTTGTCATCACAATGTTCCATGGCCTCTGACATCACTATGCTCTATGGTTTTTCTCATCACAATGCTCTTTGACCCCTGTCACCACAATGCTTGATGACCATTGTCATCACAATGCTCCAAGAACCCTGTCATCACAATGCTCCATGCCGTTGACATCACAATGCTCCATGGCCCTTGTGATTAGAATGCTCCATGCCCTTGTCATCACAATGCTCCAGAACACTTGTGATCATAATACGCCTTTCCTGTGTCATCCCATTGCTCAATGACCCTTGTCATCAAAATATTCCTTGTCCTTTGTCATCACAGTGCTCCATGATACCTTTAATCAAAATTCTACATGACAACTGTCATCACAATGCAAGATGACCAATGTCATCACAAGGCCCCATGACACGTGTCATCACAATTCGCCTTGGCCCTGGACATCTCAATGCTGTATGAACCGTGTCATCACTAGGTTCCAGGACACTTGTCATCACAATGCTCCATGAACTCTGTTATCTCAATGTTCCATGGCCTTTGTATTCACAATGCTCCATTGTCCTGATAATCGCATTGCTCCATGAACACTTTCATCACAATGCTCCTTGACCACTGTCACCCTAATTCCCCATGACGTCTCGCCTCACTGTCTTCCAAGGCCACTCTCATCAAAATGCTCCATGATCTGTGTCAGCACAATATTGCATGACACTTGTCATCACAATGCTCCATGATGCCTGTCATCACAATGCTCCATGAATTTGTTATCACAGTGCTCCAGGACCAGTTTCATCACAATACTCCATCCCCCTTTTCATCACAGTGCACAATGAAACCTTTCATTACAATGCTCCATGACACTTGTCATCACAATGCTCAACGGCCTTTATCGTCACAATGCTCCCAGGCACTTTTCATCACGATGTTCCATGAAAACTTACATCACTTTGCTCCACGACCATTGTCATCACAATAGTCCATACCCTTGTCAACACAATGCTGCATAATCCCTGTCATCACAATTCTCCTTGACTGCTGTCATCACGATAATCCAGGACAATTTTCATAACAATGGTTCATTCCCCCAGTCATCTCAGTGCTCCATGATACCTTTCATCACAATTCCTAGATGATCAATGTCATCACAAGGCCCCATGACACCTGTCATCACAATTCGCTATGACCCTTGTCATCACAATACTCGATGAACCGTGTCATCACAGTGTTCCAGGGCACATGTCATCACAATGATCCATGACGACTTTCATCACAATGCTCCAATACACCTGTCATCACAATGCTCCATGGCCCCTGTTATCATATTGCTCCATGATCACTTTCATCACAATGATCCATGACCAATGTCACCACCATTCCTAATGACGCCTGTCATCTCAATGCTCCATGGCACCTTCATCACAATGCTCCATGAACCCATTCATCACAATGTTCCCTGTCCTTTTCATCACAATGTTCCATGGGCCCTGTCATCACAATGCTCCATGCGCTTGTCATCAAAATGCTCCAGAACTCTTGTCATCATAATGCTCCATGCCAGTCTCATCAAAATGCCCCATGACACTTGTCATCACAATGCTCCACGTCATTTGTCATCACAATGCTCCATGACCCTTGTCATAACAATGGTCCATGGCCTTGTCATCACAATGTTCCATGGCCTCTGACATCACTATGCTCTATGGTTTTTCTCATCACAATGCTCTTTGACCCCTGTCACCACAATGCTTGATGACCATTGTCATCACAATGCTCCAAGAACCCTGTCATCACAATGCTCCATGCCGTTGACATCACAATGCTCCATGGCCCTTGTGATTAGAATGCTCCATGCCCTTGTCATCACAATGCTCCAGAACACTTGTGATCATAATACGCCTTTCCTGTGTCATCCCATTGCTCAATGACCCTTGTCATCAAAATATTCCTTGTCCTTTGTCATCACAGTGCTCCATGATACCTTTAATCAAAATTCTACATGACAACTGTCATCACAATGCAAGATGACCAATGTCATCACAAGGCCCCATGACACGTGTCATCACAATTCGCCTTGGCCCTGGACATCTCAATGCTGTATGAACCGTGTCATCACTAGGTTCCAGGACACTTGTCATCACAATGCTCCATGAACTCTGTTATCTCAATGTTCCATGGCCTTTGTATTCACAATGCTCCATTGTCCTGATAATCGCATTGCTCCATGAACACTTTCATCACAATGCTCCTTGACCACTGTCACCCTAATTCCCCATGACGTCTCGCCTCACTGTCTTCCAAGGCCACTCTCATCAAAATGCTCCATGATCTGTGTCAGCACAATATTGCATGACACTTGTCATCACAATGCTCCATGATGCCTGTCATCACAATGCTCCATGAATTTGTTATCACAGTGCTCCAGGACCAGTTTCATCACAATACTCCATCCCCCTTTTCATCACAGTGCACAATGAAACCTTTCATTACAATGCTCCATGACACTTGTCATCACAATGCTCAACGGCCTTTATCGTCACAATGCTCCCAGGCACTTTTCATCACGATGTTCCATGAAAACTTACATCACTTTGCTCCACGACCATTGTCATCACAATAGTCCATACCCTTGTCAACACAATGCTGCATAATCCCTGTCATCACAATTCTCCTTGACTGCTGTCATCACGATAATCCAGGACAATTTTCATAACAATGGTTCATTCCCCCAGTCATCTCAGTGCTCCATGATACCTTTCATCACAATTCCTAGATGATCAATGTCATCACAAGGCCCCATGACACCTGTCATCACAATTCGCTATGACCCTTGTCATCACAATACTCGATGAACCGTGTCATCACAGTGTTCCAGGGCACATGTCATCACAATGATCCATGACGACTTTCATCACAATGCTCCAATACACCTGTCATCACAATGCTCCATGGCCCCTGTTATCATATTGCTCCATGATCACTTTCATCACAATGATCCATGACCAATGTCACCACCATTCCTAATGACGCCTGTCATCTCAATGCTCCATGGCACCTTCATCACAATGCTCCATGAACCCATTCATCACAATGTTCCCTGTCCTTTTCATCACAATGTTCCATGGGCCCTGTCATCACAATGCTCCATGCGCTTGTCATCAAAATGCTCCAGAACTCTTGTCATCATAATGCTCCATGCCAGTGTCATCAAAATGCCCCATGACACTTGTCATCACAATGCTCCACGTCATTTGTCATCACAATGCTCCATGACCCTTGTCATAACAATGGTCCATGGCCTTGTCATCACAATGTTCCATGGCCTCTGACATCACTATGCTCTATGGTTTTTCTCATCACAATGCTCTTTGACCCCTGTCACCACAATGCTTGATGACCATTGTCATCACAATGCTCCAAGAACCCTGTCATCACAATGCTCCATGCCGTTGACATCACAATGCTCCATGGCCCTTGTAATTAGAATGCTCCATGCCCTTGTCATCACAATGCTCCAGAACACTTGTGATCATAATACGCCTTTCCTGTGTCATCCCATTGCTCAATGACCCTTGTCATCAAAATATTCCTTGTCCTTTGTCATCACAGTGCTCCATGATACCTTTAATCAAAATTCTACATGACAACTCTCATCACAATGCAAGATGACCAATGTCATCACAAGGCCCCATGACACGTGTCATCACAATTCGCCTTGGCCCTGGACATCTCAATGCTGTATGAACCGTGTCATCACTAGGTTCCAGGACACTTGTCATCACAATGCTCCATGAACTCTGTTATCTCAATGTTCCATGGCCTTTGTATTCACAATGCTCCATTGTCCTGATAATCGCATTGCTCCATGAACACTTTCATCACAATGCTCCTTGACCACTGTCACCCTAATTCCCCATGACGTCTCGCCTCACTGTCTTCCAAGGCCACTCTCATCAAAATGCTCCATGATCTGTGTCAGCACAATATTGCATGACACTTGTCATCACAATGCTCCATGATGCCTGTCATCACAATGCTCCATGAATTTGTTATCACAGTGCTCCAGGACCAGTTTCATCACAATACTCCATCCCCCTTTTCATCACAGTGCACAATGAAACCTTTCATTACAATGCTCCATGACACTTGTCATCACAATGCTCAACGGCCTTTATCGTCACAATGCTCCCAGGCACTTTTCATCACGATGTTCCATGAAAACTTACATCACTTTGCTCCACGACCATTGTCATCACAATAGTCCATACCCTTGTCAACACAATGCTGCATAATCCCTGTCATCACAATTCTCCTTGACTGCTGTCATCACGATAATCCAGGACAATTTTCATAACAATGGTTCATTCCCCCAGTCATCTCAGTGCTCCATGATACCTTTCATCACAATTCCTAGATGATCAATGTCATCACAAGGCCCCATGACACCTGTCATCACAATTCGCTATGACCCTTGTCATCACAATACTCGATGAACCGTGTCATCACAGTGTTCCAGGGCACATGTCATCACAATGATCCATGACGACTTTCATCACAATGCTCCAATACACCTGTCATCACAATGCTCCATGGCCCCTGTTATCATATTGCTCCATGATCACTTTCATCACAATGATCCATGACCAATGTCACCACCATTCCTAATGACGCCTGTCATCTCAATGCTCCATGGCACCTTCATCACAATGCTCCATGAACCCATTCATCACAATGTTCCCTGTCCTTTTCATCACAATGTTCCATGGGCCCTGTCATCACAATGCTCCATGCGCTTGTCATCAAAATGCTCCAGAACTCTTGTCATCATAATGCTCCATGCCAGTCTCATCAAAATGCCCCATGACACTTGTCATCACAATGCTCCACGTCATTTGTCATCACAATGCTCCATGACCCTTGTCATAACAATGGTCCATGGCCTTGTCATCACAATGTTCCATGGCCTCTGACATCACTATGCTCTATGGTTTTTCTCATCACAATGCTCTTTGACCCCTGTCACCACAATGCTTGATGACCATTGTCATCACAATGCTCCAAGAACCCTGTCATCACAATGCTCCATGCCGTTGACATCACAATGCTCCATGGCCCTTGTAATTAGAATGCTCCATGCCCTTGTCATCACAATGCTCCAGAACACTTGTGATCATAATACGCCTTTCCTGTGTCATCCCATTGCTCAATGACCCTTGTCATCAAAATATTCCTTGTCCTTTGTCATCACAGTGCTCCATGATACCTTTAATCAAAATTCTACATGACAACTGTCATCACAATGCAAGATGACCAATGTCATCACAAGGCCCCATGACACGTGTCATCACAATTCGCCTTGGCCCTGGACATCTCAATGCTGTATGAACCGTGTCATCACTAGGTTCCAGGACACTTGTCATCACAATGCTCCATGAACTCTGTTATCTCAATGTTCCATGGCCTTTGTATTCACAATGCTCCATTGTCCTGATAATCGCATTGCTCCATGAACACTTTCATCACAATGCTCCTTGACCACTGTCACCCTAATTCCCCATGACGTCTCGCCTCACTGTCTTCCAAGGCCACTCTCATCAAAATGCTCCATGATCTGTGTCAGCACAATATTGCATGACACTTGTCATCACAATGCTCCATGATGCCTGTCATCACAATGCTCCATGAATTTGTTATCACAGTGCTCCAGGACCAGTTTCATCACAATACTCCATCCCCCTTTTCATCACAGTGCACAATGAAACCTTTCATTACAATGCTCCATGACACTTGTCATCACAATGCTCAACGGCCTTTATCGTCACAATGCTCCCAGGCACTTTTCATCACGATGTTCCATGAAAACTTACATCACTTTGCTCCACGACCATTGTCATCACAATAGTCCATACCCTTGTCAACACAATGCTGCATAATCCCTGTCATCACAATTCTCCTTGACTGCTGTCATCACGATAATCCAGGACAATTTTCATAACAATGGTTCATTCCCCCAGTCATCTCAGTGCTCCATGATACCTTTCATCACAATTCCTAGATGATCAATGTCATCACAAGGCCCCATGACACCTGTCATCACAATTCGCTATGACCCTTGTCATCACAATACTCGATGAACCGTGTCATCACAGTGTTCCAGGGCACATGTCATCACAATGATCCATGACGACTTTCATCACAATGCTCCAATACACCTGTCATCACAATGCTCCATGGCCCCTGTTATCATATTGCTCCATGATCACTTTCATCACAATGATCCATGACCAATGTCACCACCATTCCTAATGACGCCTGTCATCTCAATGCTCCATGGCACCTTCATCACAATGCTCCATGAACCCATTCATCACAATGTTCCCTGTCCTTTTCATCACAATGTTCCATGGGCCCTGTCATCACAATGCTCCATGCGCTTGTCATCAAAATGCTCCAGAACTCTTGTCATCATAATGCTCCATGCCAGTCTCATCAAAATGCCCCATGACACTTGTCATCACAATGCTCCACGTCATTTGTCATCACAATGCTCCATGACCCTTGTCATAACAATGGTCCATGGCCTTGTCATCACAATGTTCCATGGCCTCTGACATCACTATGCTCTATGGTTTTTCTCATCACAATGCTCTTTGACCCCTGTCACCACAATGCTTGATGACCATTGTCATCACAATGCTCCAAGAACCCTGTCATCACAATGCTCCATGCCGTTGACATCACAATGCTCCATGGCCCTTGTGATTAGAATGCTCCATGCCCTTGTCATCACAATGCTCCAGAACACTTGTGATCATAATACGCCTTTCCTGTGTCATCCCATTGCTCAATGACCCTTGTCATCAAAATATTCCTTGTCCTTTGTCATCACAGTGCTCCATGATACCTTTAATCAAAATTCTACATGACAACTGTCATCACAATGCAAGATGACCAATGTCATCACAAGGCCCCATGACACGTGTCATCACAATTCGCCTTGGCCCTGGACATCTCAATGCTGTATGAACCGTGTCATCACTAGGTTCCAGGACACTTGTCATCACAATGCTCCATGAACTCTGTTATCTCAATGTTCCATGGCCTTTGTATTCACAATGCTCCATTGTCCTGATAATCGCATTGCTCCATGAACACTTTCATCACAATGCTCCTTGACCACTGTCACCCTAATTCCCCATGACGTCTCGCCTCACTGTCTTCCAAGGCCACTCTCATCAAAATGCTCCATGATCTGTGTCAGCACAATATTGCATGACACTTGTCATCACAATGCTCCATGATGCCTGTCATCACAATGCTCCATGAATTTGTTATCACAGTGCTCCAGGACCAGTTTCATCACAATACTCCATCCCCCTTTTCATCACAGTGCACAATGAAACCTTTCATTACAATGCTCCATGACACTTGTCATCACAATGCTCAACGGCCTTTATCGTCACAATGCTCCCAGGCACTTTTCATCACGATGTTCCATGAAAACTTACATCACTTTGCTCCACGACCATTGTCATCACAATAGTCCATACCCTTGTCAACACAATGCTGCATAATCCCTGTCATCACAATTCTCCTTGACTGCTGTCATCACGATAATCCAGGACAATTTTCATAACAATGGTTCATTCCCCCAGTCATCTCAGTGCTCCATGATACCTTTCATCACAATTCCTAGATGATCAATGTCATCACAAGGCCCCATGACACCTGTCATCACAATTCGCTATGACCCTTGTCATCACAATACTCGATGAACCGTGTCATCACAGTGTTCCAGGGCACATGTCATCACAATGATCCATGACGACTTTCATCACAATGCTCCAATACACCTGTCATCACAATGCTCCATGGCCCCTGTTATCATATTGCTCCATGATCACTTTCATCACAATGATCCATGACCAATGTCATCACCATTCCTAATGACGCCTGTCATCTCAATGCTCCATGGCACCTTCATGACAATGCTCCATGAACCCATTCATCACAATGTTCCCTGTCCTTTTCATCACAATGTTCCATGGGCCCTGTCATCACAATGCTCCATGCGCTTGTCATCAAAATGCTCCAGAACTCTTGTCATCATAATGCTCCATGCCAGTCTCATCAAAATGCCCCATGACACTTGTCATCACAATGCTCCACGTCATTTGTCATCACAATGCTCCATGACCCTTGTCATAACAATGGTCCATGGCCTTGTCATCACAATGTTCCATGGCCTCTGACATCACTATGCTCTATGGTTTTTCTCATCACAATGCTCTTTGACCCCTGTCACCACAATGCTTGATGACCATTGTCATCACAATGCTCCAAGAACCCTGTCATCACAATGCTCCATGCCGTTGACATCACAATGCTCCATGGCCCTTGTAATTAGAATGCTCCATGCCCTTGTCATCACAATGCTCCAGAACACTTGTGATCATAATACGCCTTTCCTGTGTCATCCCATTGCTCAATGACCCTTGTCATCAAAATATTCCTTGTCCTTTGTCATCACAGTGCTCCATGATACCTTTAATCAAAATTCTACATGACAACTGTCATCACAATGCAAGATGACCAATGTCATCACAAGGCCCCATGACACGTGTCATCACAATTCGCCTTGGCCCTGGACATCTCAATGCTGTATGAACCGTGTCATCGCTAGGTTCCAGGACACTTGTCATCACAATGCTCCATGAACTCTGTTATCTCAATGTTCCATGGCCTTTGTATTCACAATGCTCCATTGTCCTGATAATCGCATTGCTCCATGAACACTTTCATCACAATGCTCCTTGACCACTGTCACCCTAATTCCCCATGACGTCTCGCCTCACTGTCTTCCAAGGCCACTCTCATCAAAATGCTCCATGATCTGTGTCAGCACAATATTGCATGACACTTGTCATCACAATGCTCCATGATGCCTGTCATCACAATGCTCCATGAATTTGTTATCACAGTGCTCCAGGACCAGTTTCATCACAATACTCCATCCCCCTTTTCATCACAGTGCACAATGAAACCTTTCATTACAATGCTCCATGACACTTGTCATCACAATGCTCAACGGCCTTTATCGTCACAATGCTCCCAGGCACTTTTCATCACGATGTTCCATGAAAACTTACATCACTTTGCTCCACGACCATTGTCATCACAATAGTCCATACCCTTGTCAACACAATGCTGCATAATCCCTGTCATCACAATTCTCCTTGACTGCTGTCATCACGATAATCCAGGACAATTTTCATAACAATGGTTCATTCCCCCAGTCATCTCAGTGCTCCATGATACCTTTCATCACAATTCCTAGATGATCAATGTCATCACAAGGCCCCATGACACCTGTCATCACAATTCGCTATGACCCTTGTCATCACAATACTCGATGAACCGTGTCATCACAGTGTTCCAGGGCACATGTCATCACAATGATCCATGACGACTTTCATCACAATGCTCCAATACACCTGTCATCACAATGCTCCATGGCCCCTGTTATCATATTGCTCCATGATCACTTTCATCACAATGATCCATGACCAATGTCACCACCATTCCTAATGACGCCTGTCATCTCAATGCTCCATGGCACCTTCATCACAATGCTCCATGAACCCATTCATCACAATGTTCCCTGTCCTTTTCATCACAATGTTCCATGGGCCCTGTCATCACAATGCTCCATGCGCTTGTCATCAAAATGCTCCAGAATTCTTGTCATCATAATGCTCCATGCCAGTCTCATCAAAATGCCCCATGACACTTGTCATCACAATGCTCCACGTCATTTGTCATCACAATGCTCCATGACCCTTGTCATAACAATGGTCCATGGCCTTGTCATCACAATGTTCCATGGCCTCTGACATCACTATGCTCTATGGTTTTTCTCATCACAATGCTCTTTGACCCCTGTCATCACAATGCTTGATGACCATTGTCATCACAATGCTCCAAGAACCCTGTCATCACAATGCTCCATGCCGTTGACATCACAATGCTCCATGGCCCTTGTAATTAGAATGCTCCATGCCCTTGTCATCACAATGCTCCAGAACACTTGTGATCATAATACGCCTTTCCTGTGTCATCCCATTGCTCAATGACCCTTGTCATCAAAATATTCCTTGTCCTTTGTCATCACAGTGCTCCATGATACCTTTAATCAAAATTCTACATGACAACTGTCATCACAATGCAAGATGACCAATGTCATCACAAGGCCCCATGACACGTGTCATCACAATTCGCCTTGGCCCTGGACATCTCAATGCTGTATGAACCGTGTCATCACTAGGTTCCAGGACACTTGTCATCACAATGCTCCATGAACTCTGTTATCTCAATGTTCCATGGCCTTTGTATTCACAATGCTCCATTGTCCTGATAATCGCATTGCTCCATGAACACTTTCATCACAATGCTCCTTGACCACTGTCACCCTAATTCCCCATGACGTCTCGCCTCACTGTCTTCCAAGGCCACTCTCATCAAAATGCTCCATGATCTGTGTCAGCACAATATTGCATGACACTTGTCATCACAATGCTCCATGATGCCTGTCATCACAATGCTCCATGAATTTGTTATCACAGTGCTCCAGGACCAGTTTCATCACAATACTCCATCCCCCTTTTCATCACAGTGCACAATGAAACCTTTCATTACAATGCTCCATGACACTTGTCATCACAATGCTCAACGGCCTTTATCGTCACAATGCTCCCAGGCACTTTTCATCACGATGTTCCATGAAAACTTACATCACTTTGCTCCACGACCATTGTCATCACAATAGTCCATACCCTTGTCAACACAATGCTGCATAATCCCTGTCATCACAATTCTCCTTGACTGCTGTCATCACGATAATCCAGGACAATTTTCATAACAATGGTTCATTCCCTCAGTCATCTCAGTGCTCCATGATACCTTTCATCACAATTCCTAGATGATCAATGTCATCACAAGGCCCCATGACACCTGTCATCACAATTCGCTATGACCCTTGTCATCACAATACTCGATGAACCGTGTCATCACAGTGTTCCAGGGCACATGTCATCACAATGATCCATGACGACTTTCATCACAATGCTCCAATACACCTGTCATCACAATGCTCCATGGCCCCTGTTATCATATTGCTCCATGATCACTTTCATCACAATGATCCATGACCAATGTCACCACCATTCCTAATGACGCCTGTCATCTCAATGCTCCATGGCACCTTCATCACAATGCTCCATGAACCCATTCATCACAATGTTCCCTGTCCTTTTCATCACAATGTTCCATGGGCCCTGTCATCACAATGCTCCATGCGCTTGTCATCAAAATGCTCCAGAACTCTTGTCATCATAATGCTCCATGCCAGTCTCATCAAAATGCCCCATGACACTTGTCATCACAATGCTCCACGTCATTTGTCATCACAATGCTCCATGACCCTTGTCATAACAATGGTCCATGGCCTTGTCATCACAATGTTCCATGGCCTCTGACATCACTATGCTCTATGGTTTTTCTCATCACAATGCTCTTTGACCCCTGTCATCACAATGCTTGATGACCATTGTCATCACAATGCTCCAAGAACCCTGTCATCACAATGCTCCATGCCGTTGACATCACAATGCTCCATGGCCCTTGTAATTAGAATGCTCCATGCCCTTGTCATCACAATGCTCCAGAACACTTGTGATCATAATACGCCTTTCCTGTGTCATCCCATTGCTCAACGACCCTTGTCATCAAAATATTCCTTGTCCTTTGTCATCACAGTGCTCCATGATACCTTTAATCAAAATTCTACATGACAACTGTCATCACAATGCAAGATGACCAATGTCATCACAAGGCCCCATGACACGTGTCATCACAATTCGCCTTGGCCCTTGACATCTCAATGCTGTATGAACCGTGTCATCACTAGGTTCCAGGACACTTGTCATCACAATGCTCCATGAACTCTGTTATCTCAATGTTCCATGGCCTTTGTATTCACAATGCTCCATTGTCCTGATAATCGCATTGCTCCATGAACACTTTCATCACAATGCTCCTTGACCACTGTCACCCTAATTCCCCATGACGTCTCGCCTCACTGTCTTCCAAGGCCACTCTCATCAAAATGCTCCATGATCTGTGTCAGCACAATATTGCATGACACTTGTCATCACAATGCTCCATGATGCCTGTCATCACAATGCTCCATGAATTTGTTATCACAGTGCTCCAGGACCAGTTTCATCACAATACTCCATCCCCCTTTTCATCACAGTGCACAATGAAACCTTTCATTACAATGCTCCATGACACTTGTCATCACAATGCTCAACGGCCTTTATCGTCACAATGCTCCCAGGCACTTTTCATCACGATGTTCCATGAAAACTTACATCACTTTGCTCCACGACCATTGTCATCACAATAGTCCATACCCTTGTCAACACAATGCTGCATAATCCCTGTCATCACAATTCTCCTTGACTGCTGTCATCACGATAATCCAGGACAATTTTCATAACAATGGTTCATTCCCCCAGTCATCTCAGTGCTCCATGATACCTTTCATCACAATTCCTAGATGATCAATGTCATCACAAGGCCCCATGACACCTGTCATCACAATTCGCTATGACCCTTGTCATCACAATACTCGATGAACCGTGTCATCACAGTGTTCCAGGGCACATGTCATCACAATGATCCATGACGACTTTCATCACAATGCTCCAATACACCTGTCATCACAATGCTCCATGGCCCCTGTTATCATATTGCTCCATGATCACTTTCATCACAATGATCCATGACCAATGTCACCACCATTCCTAATGACGCCTGTCATCTCAATGCTCCATGGCACCTTCATGACAATGCTCCATGAACCCATTCATCACAATGTTCCCTGTCCTTTTCATCACAATGTTCCATGGGCCCTGTCATCACAATGCTCCATGCGCTTGTCATCAAAATGCTCCAGAACTCTTGTCATCATAATGCTCCATGCCAGTCTCATCAAAATGCCCCATGACACTTGTCATCACAATGCTCCACGTCATTTGTCATCACAATGCTCCATGACCCTTGTCATAACAATGGTCCATGGCCTTGTCATCACAATGTTCCATGGCCTCTGACATCACTATGCTCTATGGTTTTTCTCATCACAATGCTCTTTGACCCCTGTCACCACAATGCTTGATGACCATTGTCATCACAATGCTCCAAGAACCCTGTCATCACAATGCTCCATGCCGTTGACATCACAATGCTCCATGGCCCTTGTAATTAGAATGCTCCATGCCCTTGTCATCACAATGCTCCAGAACACTTGTGATCATAATACGCCTTTCCTGTGTCATCCCATTGCTCAATGACCCTTGTCATCAAAATATTCCTTGTCCTTTGTCATCACAGTGCTCCATGATACCTTTAATCAAAATTCTACATGACAACTGTCATCACAATGCAAGATGACCAATGTCATCACAAGGCCCCATGACACGTGTCATCACAATTCGCCTTGGCCCTGGACATCTCAATGCTGTATGAACCGTGTCATCGCTAGGTTCCAGGACACTTGTCATCACAATGCTCCATGAACTCTGTTATCTCAATGTTCCATGGCCTTTGTATTCACAATGCTCCATTGTCCTGATAATCGCATTGCTCCATGAACACTTTCATCACAATGCTCCTTGACCACTGTCACCCTAATTCCCCATGACGTCTCGCCTCACTGTCTTCCAAGGCCACTCTCATCAAAATGCTCCATGATCTGTGTCAGCACAATATTGCATGACACTTGTCATCACAATGCTCCATGATGCCTGTCATCACAATGCTCCATGAATTTGTTATCACAGTGCTCCAGGACCAGTTTCATCACAATACTCCATCCCCCTTTTCATCACAGTGCACAATGAAACCTTTCATTACAATGCTCCATGACACTTGTCATCACAATGCTCAACGGCCTTTATCGTCACAATGCTCCCAGGCACTTTTCATCACGATGTTCCATGAAAACTTACATCACTTTGCTCCACGACCATTGTCATCACAATAGTCCATACCCTTGTCAACACAATGCTGCATAATCCCTGTCATCACAATTCTCCTTGACTGCTGTCATCACGATAATCCAGGACAATTTTCATAACAATGGTTCATTCCCCCAGTCATCTCAGTGCTCCATGATACCTTTCATCACAATTCCTAGATGATCAATGTCATCACAAGGCCCCATGACACCTGTCATCACAATTCGCTATGACCCTTGTCATCACAATACTCGATGAACCGTGTCATCACAGTGTTCCAGGGCACATGTCATCACAATGATCCATGACGACTTTCATCACAATGCTCCAATACACCTGTCATCACAATGCTCCATGGCCCCTGTTATCATATTGCTCCATGATCACTTTCATCACAATGATCCATGACCAATGTCACCACCATTCCTAATGACGCCTGTCATCTCAATGCTCCATGGCACCTTCATCACAATGCTCCATGAACCCATTCATCACAATGTTCCCTGTCCTTTTCATCACAATGTTCCATGGGCCCTGTCATCACAATGCTCCATGCGCTTGTCATCAAAATGCTCCAGAACTCTTGTCATCATAATGCTCCATGCCAGTCTCATCAAAATGCCCCATGACACTTGTCATCACAATGCTCCACGTCATTTGTCATCACAATGCTCCATGACCCTTGTCATAACAATGGTCCATGGCCTTGTCATCACAATGTTCCATGGCCTCTGACATCACTATGCTCTATGGTTTTTCTCATCACAATGCTCTTTGACCCCTGTCACCACAATGCTTGATGACCATTGTCATCACAATGCTCCAAGAACCCTGTCATCACAATGCTCCATGCCGTTGACATCACAATGCTCCATGGCCCTTGTAATTAGAATGCTCCATGCCCTTGTCATCACAATGCTCCAGAACACTTGTGATCATAATACGCCTTTCCTGTGTCATCCCATTGCTCAATGACCCTTGTCATCAAAATATTCCTTGTCCTTTGTCATCACAGTGCTCCATGATACCTTTAATCAAAATTCTACATGACAACTGTCATCACAATGCAAGATGACCAATGTCATCACAAGGCCCCATGACACGTGTCATCACAATTCGCCTTGGCCCTGGACATCTCAATGCTGTATGAACCGTGTCATCACTAGGTTCCAGGACACTTGTCATCACAATGCTCCATGAACTCTGTTATCTCAATGTTCCATGGCCTTTGTATTCACAATGCTCCATTGTCCTGATAATCGCATTGCTCCATGAACACTTTCATCACAATGCTCCTTGACCACTGTCACCCTAATTCCCCATGACGTCTCGCCTCACTGTCTTCCAAGGCCACTCTCATCAAAATGCTCCATGATCTGTGTCAGCACAATATTGCATGACACTTGTCATCACAATGCTCCATGATGCCTGTCATCACAATGCTCCATGAATTTGTTATCACAGTGCTCCAGGACCAGTTTCATCACAATACTCCATCCCCCTTTTCATCACAGTGCACAATGAAACCTTTCATTACAATGCTCCATGACACTTGTCATCACAATGCTCAACGGCCTTTATCGTCACAATGCTCCCAGGCACTTTTCATCACGATGTTCCATGAAAACTTACATCACTTTGCTCCACGACCATTGTCATCACAATAGTCCATACCCTTGTCAACACAATGCTGCATAATCCCTGTCATCACAATTCTCCTTGACTGCTGTCATCACGATAATCCAGGACAATTTTCATAACAATGGTTCATTCCCCCAGTCATCTCAGTGCTCCATGATACCTTTCATCACAATTCCTAGATGATCAATGTCATCACAAGGCCCCATGACACCTGTCATCACAATTCGCTATGACCCTTGTCATCACAATACTCGATGAACCGTGTCATCACAGTGTTCCAGGGCACATGTCATCACAATGATCCATGACGACTTTCATCACAATGCTCCAATACACCTGTCATCACAATGCTCCATGGCCCCTGTTATCATATTGCTCCATGATCACTTTCATCACAATGATCCATGACCAATGTCACCACCATTCCTAATGACGCCTGTCATCTCAATGCTCCATGGCACCTTCATCACAATGCTCCATGAACCCATTCATCACAATGTTCCCTGTCCTTTTCATCACAATGTTCCATGGGCCCTGTCATCACAATGCTCCATGCGCTTGTCATCAAAATGCTCCAGAACTCTTGTCATCATAATGCTCCATGCCAGTCTCATCAAAATGTCCCATGACACTTGTCATCACAATGCTCCACGTCATTTGTCATCACAATGCTCCATGACCCTTGTCATAACAATGGTCCATGGCCTTGTCATCACAATGTTCCATGGCCTCTGACATCACTATGCTCTATGGTTTTTCTCATCACAATGCTCTTTGACCCCTGTCACCACAATGCTTGATGACCATTGTCATCACAATGCTCCAAGAACCCTGTCATCACAATGCTCCATGCCGTTGACATCACAATGCTCCATGGCCCTTGTAATTAGAATGCTCCATGCCCTTGTCATCACAATGCTCCAGAACACTTGTGATCATAATACGCCTTTCCTGTGTCATCCCATTGCTCAATGACCCTTGTCATCAAAATATTCCTTGTCCTTTGTCATCACAGTGCTCCATGATACCTTTAATCAAAATTCTACATGACAACTGTCATCACAATGCAAGATGACCAATGTCATCACAAGGCCCCATGACACGTGTCATCACAATTCGCCTTGGCCCTGGACATCTCAATGCTGTATGAACCGTGTCATCACTAGGTTCCAGGACACTTGTCATCACAATGCTCCATGAACTCTGTTATCTCAATGTTCCATGGCCTTTGTATTCACAATGCTCCATTGTCCTGATAATCGCATTGCTCCATGAACACTTTCATCACAATGCTCCTTGACCACTGTCACCCTAATTCCCCATGACGTCTCGCCTCACTGTCTTCCAAGGCCACTCTCATCAAAATGCTCCATGATCTGTGTCAGCACAATATTGCATGACACTTGTCATCACAATGCTCCATGATGCCTGTCATCACAATGCTCCATGAATTTGTTATCACAGTGCTCCAGGACCAGTTTCATCACAATACTCCATCCCCCTTTTCATCACAGTGCACAATGAAACCTTTCATTACAATGCTCCATGACACTTGTCATCACAATGCTCAACGGCCTTTATCGTCACAATGCTCCCAGGCACTTTTCATCACGATGTTCCATGAAAACTTACATCACTTTGCTCCACGACCATTGTCATCACAATAGTCCATACCCTTGTCAACACAATGCTGCATAATCCCTGTCATCACAATTCTCCTTGACTGCTGTCATCACGATAATCCAGGACAATTTTCATAACAATGGTTCATTCCCCCAGTCATCTCAGTGCTCCATGATACCTTTCATCACAATTCCTAGATGATCAATGTCATCACAAGGCCCCATGACACCTGTCATCACAATTCGCTATGACCCTTGTCATCACAATACTCGATGAACCGTGTCATCACAGTGTTCCAGGGCACATGTCATCACAATGATCCATGACGACTTTCATCACAATGCTCCAATACACCTGTCATCACAATGCTCCATGGCCCCTGTTATCATATTGCTCCATGATCACTTTCATCACAATGATCCATGACCAATGTCACCACCATTCCTAATGACGCCTGTCATCTCAATGCTCCATGGCACCTTCATCACAATGCTCCATGAACCCATTCATCACAATGTTCCCTGTCCTTTTCATCACAATGTTCCATGGGCCCTGTCATCACAATGCTCCATGCGCTTGTCATCAAAATGCTCCAGAACTCTTGTCATCATAATGCTCCATGCCAGTCTCATCAAAATGCCCCATGACACTTGTCATCACAATGCTCCACGTCATTTGTCATCACAATGCTCCATGACCCTTGTCATAACAATGGTCCATGGCCTTGTCATCACAATGTTCCATGGCCTCTGACATCACTATGCTCTATGGTTTTTCTCATCACAATGCTCTTTGACCCCTGTCACCACAATGCTTGATGACCATTGTCATCACAATGCTCCAAGAACCCTGTCATCACAATGCTCCATGCCGTTGACATCACAATGCTCCATGGCCCTTGTAATTAGAATGCTCCATGCCCTTGTCATCACAATGCTCCAGAACACTTGTGATCATAATACGCCTTTCCTGTGTCATCCCATTGCTCAATGACCCTTGTCATCAAAATATTCCTTGTCCTTTGTCATCACAGTGCTCCATGATACCTTTAATCAAAATTCTACATGACAACTGTCATCACAATGCAAGATGACCAATGTCATCACAAGGCCCCATGACACGTGTCATCACAATTCGCCTTGGCCCTGGACATCTCAATGCTGTATGAACCGTGTCATCACTAGGTTCCAGGACACTTGTCATCACAATGCTCCATGAACTCTGTTATCTCAATGTTCCATGGCCTTTGTATTCACAATGCTCCATTGTCCTGATAATCGCATTGCTCCATGAACACTTTCATCACAATGCTCCTTGACCACTGTCACCCTAATTCCCCATGACGTCTCGCCTCACTGTCTTCCAAGGCCACTCTCATCAAAATGCTCCATGATCTGTGTCAGCACAATATTGCATGACACTTGTCATCACAATGCTCCATGATGCCTGTCATCACAATGCTCCATGAATTTGTTATCACAGTGCTCCAGGACCAGTTTCATCACAATACTCCATCCCCCTTTTCATCACAGTGCACAATGAAACCTTTCATTACAATGCTCCATGACACTTGTCATCACAATGCTCAACGGCCTTTATCGTCACAATGCTCCCAGGCACTTTTCATCACGATGTTCCATGAAAACTTACATCACTTTGCTCCACGACCATTGTCATCACAATAGTCCATACCCTTGTCAACACAATGCTGCATAATCCCTGTCATCACAATTCTCCTTGACTGCTGTCATCACGATAATCCAGGACAATTTTCATAACAATGGTTCATTCCCCCAGTCATCTCAGTGCTCCATGATACCTTTCATCACAATTCCTAGATGATCAATGTCATCACAAGGCCCCATGACACCTGTCATCACAATTCGCTATGACCCTTGTCATCACAATACTCGATGAACCGTGTCATCACAGTGTTCCAGGGCACATGTCATCACAATGATCCATGACGACTTTCATCACAATGCTCCAATACACCTGTCATCACAATGCTCCATGGCCCCTGTTATCATATTGCTCCATGATCACTTTCATCACAATGATCCATGACCAATGTCACCACCATTCCTAATGACGCCTGTCATCTCAATGCTCCATGGCACCTTCATCACAATGCTCCATGAACCCATTCATCACAATGTTCCCTGTCCTTTTCATCACAATGTTCCATGGGCCCTGTCATCACAATGCTCCATGCGCTTGTCATCAAAATGCTCCAGAACTCTTGTCATCATAATGCTCCATGCCAGTCTCATCAAAATGTCCCATGACACTTGTCATCACAATGCTCCACGTCATTTGTCATCACAATGCTCCATGACCCTTGTCATAACAATGGTCCATGGCCTTGTCATCACAATGTTCCATGGCCTCTGACATCACTATGCTCTATGGTTTTTCTCATCACAATGCTCTTTGACCCCTGTCACCACAATGCTTGATGACCATTGTCATCACAATGCTCCAAGAACCCTGTCATCACAATGCTCCATGCCGTTGACATCACAATGCTCCATGGCCCTTGTAATTAGAATGCTCCATGCCCTTGTCATCACAATGCTCCAGAACACTTGTGATCATAATACGCCTTTCCTGTGTCATCCCATTGCTCAATGACCCTTGTCATCAAAATATTCCTTGTCCTTTGTCATCACAGTGCTCCATGATACCTTTAATCAAAATTCTACATGACAACTGTCATCACAATGCAAGATGACCAATGTCATCACAAGGCCCCATGACACGTGTCATCACAATTCGCCTTGGCCCTGGACATCTCAATGCTGTATGAACCGTGTCATCACTAGGTTCCAGGACACTTGTCATCACAATGCTCCATGAACTCTGTTATCTCAATGTTCCATGGCCTTTGTATTCACAATGCTCCATTGTCCTGATAATCGCATTGCTCCATGAACACTTTCATCACAATGCTCCTTGACCACTGTCACCCTAATTCCCCATGACGTCTCGCCTCACTGTCTTCCAAGGCCACTCTCATCAAAATGCTCCATGATCTGTGTCAGCACAATATTGCATGACACTTGTCATCACAATGCTCCATGATGCCTGTCATCACAATGCTCCATGAATTTGTTATCACAGTGCTCCAGGACCAGTTTCATCACAATACTCCATCCCCCTTTTCATCACAGTGCACAATGAAACCTTTCATTACAATGCTCCATGACACTTGTCATCACAATGCTCAACGGCCTTTATCGTCACAATGCTCCCAGGCACTTTTCATCACGATGTTCCATGAAAACTTACATCACTTTGCTCCACGACCATTGTCATCACAATAGTCCATACCCTTGTCAACACAATGCTGCATAATCCCTGTCATCACAATTCTCCTTGACTGCTGTCATCACGATAATCCAGGACAATTTTCATAACAATGGTTCATTCCCCCAGTCATCTCAGTGCTCCATGATACCTTTCATCACAATTCCTAGATGATCAATGTCATCACAAGGCCCCATGACACCTGTCATCACAATTCGCTATGACCCTTGTCATCACAATACTCGATGAACCGTGTCATCACAGTGTTCCAGGGCACATGTCATCACAATGATCCATGACGACTTTCATCACAATGCTCCAATACACCTGTCATCACAATGCTCCATGGCCCCTGTTATCATATTGCTCCATGATCACTTTCATCACAATGATCCATGACCAATGTCATCACCATTCCTAATGACGCCTGTCATCTCAATGCTCCATGGCACCTTCATCACAATGCTCCATGAACCCATTCATCACAATGTTCCCTGTCCTTTTCATCACAATGTTCCATGGGCCCTGTCATCACAATGCTCCATGAATTTGTTATCACAGTGCTCCAGGACCAGGTTCATCACAATACTCCATCCCCCTTTTCATCACAGTGCACAATGAAACCTTTCATTACAATGCTCCATGACACTTGTCATCACAATGCTCAACGGCCTTTATCGTCACAATGCTCCCAGGCACTTTTCATCACGATGTTCCATGAAAACTTACATCACTTTGCTCCACGACCATTGTCATCACAATAGTCCATACCCTTGTCAACACAATGCTGCATAATCCCTGTCATCACAATTCTCCTTGACTGCTGTCATCACGATAATCCAGGACAATTTTCATAACAATGGTTCATTCCCCCAGTCATCTCAGTGCTCCATGATACCTTTCATCACAATTCCTAGATGATCAATGTCATCACAAGGCCCCATGACACCTGTCATCACAATTCGCTATGACCCTTGTCATCACAATACTCGATGAACCGTGTCATCACAGTGTTCCAGGGCACATGTCATCACAATGATCCATGACGACTTTCATCACAATGCTCCAATACACCTGTCATCACAATGCTCCATGGCCCCTGTTATCATATTGCTCCATGATCACTTTCATCACAATGATCCATGACCAATGTCACCACCATTCCTAATGACGCCTGTCATCTCAATGCTCCATGGCACCTTCATCACAATGCTCCATGAACCCATTCATCACAATGTTCCCTGTCCTTTTCATCACAATGTTCCATGGGCCCTGTCATCACAATGCTCCATGCGCTTGTCATCAAAATGCTCCAGAACTCTTGTCATCATAATGCTCCATGCCAGTCTCATCAAAATGTCCCATGACACTTGTCATCACAATGCTCCACGTCATTTGTCATCACAATGCTCCATGACCCTTGTCATAACAATGGTCCATGGCCTTGTCATCACAATGTTCCATGGCCTCTGACATCACTATGCTCTATGGTTTTTCTCATCACAATGCTCTTTGACCCCTGTCACCACAATGCTTGATGACCATTGTCATCACAATGCTCCAAGAACCCTGTCATCACAATGCTCCATGCCGTTGACATCACAATGCTCCATGGCCCTTGTAATTAGAATGCTCCATGCCCTTGTCATCACAATGCTCCAGAACACTTGTGATCATAATACGCCTTTCCTGTGTCATCCCATTGCTCAATGACCCTTGTCATCAAAATATTCCTTGTCCTTTGTCATCACAGTGCTCCATGATACCTTTAATCAAAATTCTACATGACAACTGTCATCACAATGCAAGATGACCAATGTCATCACAAGGCCCCATGACACGTGTCATCACAATTCGCCTTGGCCCTGGACATCTCAATGCTGTATGAACCGTGTCATCACTAGGTTCCAGGACACTTGTCATCACAATGCTCCATGAACTCTGTTATCTCAATGTTCCATGGCCTTTGTATTCACAATGCTCCATTGTCCTGATAATCGCATTGCTCCATGAACACTTTCATCACAATGCTCCTTGACCACTGTCACCCTAATTCCCCATGACGTCTCGCCTCACTGTCTTCCAAGGCCACTCTCATCAAAATGCTCCATGATCTGTGTCAGCACAATATTGCATGACACTTGTCATCACAATGCTCCATGATGCCTGTCATCACAATGCTCCATGAATTTGTTATCACAGTGCTCCAGGACCAGTTTCATCACAATACTCCATCCCCCTTTTCATCACAGTGCACAATGAAACCTTTCATTACAATGCTCCATGACACTTGTCATCACAATGCTCAACGGCCTTTATCGTCACAATGCTCCCAGGCACTTTTCATCACGATGTTCCATGAAAACTTACATCACTTTGCTCCACGACCATTGTCATCACAATAGTCCATACCCTTGTCAACACAATGCTGCATAATCCCTGTCATCACAATTCTCCTTGACTGCTGTCATCACGATAATCCAGGACAATTTTCATAACAATGGTTCATTCCCCCAGTCATCTCAGTGCTCCATGATACCTTTCATCACAATTCCTAGATGATCAATGTCATCACAAGGCCCCATGACACCTGTCATCACAATTCGCTATGACCCTTGTCATCACAATACTCGATGAACCGTGTCATCACAGTGTTCCAGGGCACATGTCATCACAATGATCCATGACGACTTTCATCACAATGCTCCAATACACCTGTCATCACAATGCTCCATGGCCCCTGTTATCATATTGCTCCATGATCACTTTCATCACAATGATCCATGACCAATGTCATCACCATTCCTAATGACGCCTGTCATCTCAATGCTCCATGGCACCTTCATCACAATGCTCCATGAACCCATTCATCACAATGTTCCCTGTCCTTTTCATCACAATGTTCCATGGGCCCTGTCATCACAATGCTCCATGCGCTTGTCATCAAAATGCTCCAGAACTCTTGTCATCATAATGCTCCATGCCAGTCTCATCAAAATGCCCCATGACACTTGTCATCACAATGCTCCACGTCATTTGTCATCACAATGCTCCATGACCCTTGTCATAACAATGGTCCATGGCCTTGTCATCACAATGTTCCATGGCCTCTGACATCACTATGCTCTATGGTTTTTCTCATCACAATGCTCTTTGACCCCTGTCACCACAATGCTTGATGACCATTGTCATCACAATGCTCCAAGAACCCTGTCATCACAATGCTCCATGCCGTTGACATCACAATGCTCCATGGCCCTTGTAATTAGAATGCTCCATGCCCTTGTCATCACAATGCTCCAGAACACTTGTGATCATAATACGCCTTTCCTGTGTCATCCCATTGCTCAATGACCCTTGTCATCAAAATATTCCTTGTCCTTTGTCATCACAGTGCTCCATGATACCTTTAATCAAAATTCTACATGACAACTGTCATCACAATGCAAGATGACCAATGTCATCACAAGGCCCCATGACACGTGTCATCACAATTCGCCTTGGCCCTGGACATCTCAATGCTGTATGAACCGTGTCATCACTAGGTTCCAGGACACTTGTCATCACAATGCTCCATGAACTCTGTTATCTCAATGTTCCATGGCCTTTGTATTCACAATGCTCCATTGTCCTGATAATCGCATTGCTCCATGAACACTTTCATCACAATGCTCCTTGACCACTGTCACCCTAATTCCCCATGACGTCTCGCCTCACTGTCTTCCAAGGCCACTCTCATCAAAATGCTCCATGATCTGTGTCAGCACAATATTGCATGACACTTGTCATCACAATGCTCCATGATGCCTGTCATCACAATGCTCCATGAATTTGTTATCACAGTGCTCCAGGACCAGTTTCATCACAATACTCCATCCCCCTTTTCATCACAGTGCACAATGAAACCTTTCATTACAATGCTCCATGACACTTGTCATCACAATGCTCAACGGCCTTTATCGTCACAATGCTCCCAGGCACTTTTCATCACGATGTTCCATGAAAACTTACATCACTTTGCTCCACGACCATTGTCATCACAATAGTCCATACCCTTGTCAACACAATGCTGCATAATCCCTGTCATCACAATTCTCCTTGACTGCTGTCATCACGATAATCCAGGACAATTTTCATAACAATGGTTCATTCCCCCAGTCATCTCAGTGCTCCATGATACCTTTCATCACAATTCCTAGATGATCAATGTCATCACAAGGCCCCATGACACCTGTCATCACAATTCGCTATGACCCTTGTCATCACAATACTCGATGAACCGTGTCATCACAGTGTTCCAGGGCACATGTCATCACAATGATCCATGACGACTTTCATCACAATGCTCCAATACACCTGTCATCACAATGCTCCATGGCCCCTGTTATCATATTGCTCCATGATCACTTTCATCACAATGATCCATGACCAATGTCATCACCATTCCTAATGACGCCTGTCATCTCAATGCTCCATGGCACCTTCATCACAATGCTCCATGAACCCATTCATCACAATGTTCCCTGTCCTTTTCATCACAATGTTCCATGGGCCCTGTCATCACAATGCTCCATGCGCTTGTCATCAAAATGCTCCAGAACTCTTGTCATCATAATGCTCCATGCCAGTCTCATCAAAATGCCCCATGACACTTGTCATCACAATGCTCCACGTCATTTGTCATCACAATGCTCCATGACCCTTGTCATAACAATGGTCCATGGCCTTGTCATCACAATGTTCCATGGCCTCTGACATCACTATGCTCTATGGTTTTTCTCATCACAATGCTCTTTGACCCCTGTCACCACAATGCTTGATGACCATTGTCATCACAATGCTCCAAGAACCCTGTCATCACAATGCTCCATGCCGTTGACATCACAATGCTCCATGGCCCTTGTGATTAGAATGCTCCATGCCCTTGTCATCACAATGCTCCAGAACACTTGTGATCATAATACGCCTTTCCTGTGTCATCCCATTGCTCAATGACCCTTGTCATCAAAATATTCCTTGTCCTTTGTCATCACAGTGCTCCATGATACCTTTAATCAAAATTCTACATGACAACTGTCATCACAATGCAAGATGACCAATGTCATCACAAGGCCCCATGACACGTGTCATCACAATTCGCCTTGGCCCTGGACATCTCAATGCTGTATGAACCGTGTCATCGCTAGGTTCCAGGACACTTGTCATCACAATGCTCCATGAACTCTGTTATCTCAATGTTCCATGGCCTTTGTATTCACAATGCTCCATTGTCCTGATAATCGCATTGCTCCATGAACACTTTCATCACAATGCTCCTTGACCACTGTCACCCTAATTCCCCATGACGTCTCGCCTCACTGTCTTCCAAGGCCACTCTCATCAAAATGCTCCATGATCTGTGTCAGCACAATATTGCATGACACTTGTCATCACAATGCTCCATGATGCCTGTCATCACAATGCTCCATGAATTTGTTATCACAGTGCTCCAGGACCAGTTTCATCACAATACTCCATCCCCCTTTTCATCACAGTGCACAATGAAACCTTTCATTACAATGCTCCATGACACTTGTCATCACAATGCTCAACGGCCTTTATCGTCACAATGCTCCCAGGCACTTTTCATCACGATGTTCCATGAAAACTTACATCACTTTGCTCCACGACCATTGTCATCACAATAGTCCATACCCTTGTCAACACAATGCTGCATAATCCCTGTCATCACAATTCTCCTTGACTGCTGTCATCACGATAATCCAGGACAATTTTCATAACAATGGTTCATTCCCCCAGTCATCTCAGTGCTCCATGATACCTTTCATCACAATTCCTAGATGATCAATGTCATCACAAGGCCCCATGACACCTGTCATCACAATTCGCTATGACCCTTGTCATCACAATACTCGATGAACCGTGTCATCACAGTGTTCCAGGGCACATGTCATCACAATGATCCATGACGACTTTCATCACAATGCTCCAATACACCTGTCATCACAATGCTCCATGGCCCCTGTTATCATATTGCTCCATGATCACTTTCATCACAATGATCCATGACCAATGTCACCACCATTCCTAATGACGCCTGTCATCTCAATGCTCCATGGCACCTTCATCACAATGCTCCATGAACCCATTCATCACAATGTTCCCTGTCCTTTTCATCACAATGTTCCATGGGCCCTGTCATCACAATGCTCCATGCGCTTGTCATCAAAATGCTCCAGAACTCTTGTCATCATAATGCTCCATGCCAGTCTCATCAAAATGCCCCATGACACTTGTCATCACAATGCTCCACGTCATTTGTCATCACAATGCTCCATGACCCTTGTCATAACAATGGTCCATGGCCTTGTCATCACAATGTTCCATGGCCTCTGACATCACTATGCTCTATGGTTTTTCTCATCACAATGCTCTTTGACCCCTGTCACCACAATGCTTGATGACCATTGTCATCACAATGCTCCAAGAACCCTGTCATCACAATGCTCCATGCCGTTGACATCACAATGCTCCATGGCCCTTGTGATTAGAATGCTCCATGCCCTTGTCATCACAATGCTCCAGAACACTTGTGATCATAATACGCCTTTCCTGTGTCATCCCATTGCTCAATGACCCTTGTCATCAAAATATTCCTTGTCCTTTGTCATCACAGTGCTCCATGATACCTTTAATCAAAATTCTACATGACAACTGTCATCACAATGCAAGATGACCAATGTCATCACAAGGCCCCATGACACGTGTCATCACAATTCGCCTTGGCCCTGGACATCTCAATGCTGTATGAACCGTGTCATCACTAGGTTCCAGGACACTTGTCATCACAATGCTCCATGAACTCTGTTATCTCAATGTTCCATGGCCTTTGTATTCACAATGCTCCATTGTCCTGATAATCGCATTGCTCCATGAACACTTTCATCACAATGCTCCTTGACCACTGTCACCCTAATTCCCCATGACGTCTCGCCTCACTGTCTTCCAAGGCCACTCTCATCAAAATGCTCCATGATCTGTGTCAGCACAATATTGCATGACACTTGTCATCACAATGCTCCATGATGCCTGTCATCACAATGCTCCATGAATTTGTTATCACAGTGCTCCAGGACCAGTTTCATCACAATACTCCATCCCCCTTTTCATCACAGTGCACAATGAAACCTTTCATTACAATGCTCCATGACACTTGTCATCACAATGCTCAACGGCCTTTATCGTCACAATGCTCCCAGGCACTTTTCATCACGATGTTCCATGAAAACTTACATCACTTTGCTCCACGACCATTGTCATCACAATAGTCCATACCCTTGTCAACACAATGCTGCATAATCCCTGTCATCACAATTCTCCTTGACTGCTGTCATCACGATAATCCAGGACAATTTTCATAACAATGGTTCATTCCCCCAGTCATCTCAGTGCTCCATGATACCTTTCATCACAATTCCTAGATGATCAATGTCATCACAAGGCCCCATGACACCTGTCATCACAATTCGCTATGACCCTTGTCATCACAATACTCGATGAACCGTGTCATCACAGTGTTCCAGGGCACATGTCATCACAATGATCCATGACGACTTTCATCACAATGCTCCAATACACCTGTCATCACAATGCTCCATGGCCCCTGTTATCATATTGCTCCATGATCACTTTCATCACAATGATCCATGACCAATGTCACCACCATTCCTAATGACGCCTGTCATCTCAATGCTCCATGGCACCTTCATCACAATGCTCCATGAACCCATTCATCACAATGTTCCCTGTCCTTTTCATCACAATGTTCCATGGGCCCTGTCATCACAATGCTCCATGCGCTTGTCATCAAAATGCTCCAGAACTCTTGTCATCATAATGCTCCATGCCAGTCTCATCAAAATGCCCCATGACACTTGTCATCACAATGCTCCACGTCATTTGTCATCACAATGCTCCATGACCCTTGTCATAACAATGGTCCATGGCCTTGTCATCACAATGTTCCATGGCCTCTGACATCACTATGCTCTATGGTTTTTCTCATCACAATGCTCTTTGACCCCTGTCACCACAATGCTTGATGACCATTGTCATCACAATGCTCCAAGAACCCTGTCATCACAATGCTCCATGCCGTTGACATCACAATGCTCCATGGCCCTTGTGATTAGAATGCTCCATGCCCTTGTCATCACAATGCTCCAGAACACTTGTGATCATAATACGCCTTTCCTGTGTCATCCCATTGCTCAATGACCCTTGTCATCAAAATATTCCTTGTCCTTTGTCATCACAGTGCTCCATGATACCTTTAATCAAAATTCTACATGACAACTGTCATCACAATGCAAGATGACCAATGTCATCACAAGGCCCCATGACACGTGTCATCACAATTCGCCTTGGCCCTGGACATCTCAATGCTGTATGAACCGTGTCATCACTAGGTTCCAGGACACTTGTCATCACAATGCTCCATGAACTCTGTTATCTCAATGTTCCATGGCCTTTGTATTCACAATGCTCCATTGTCCTGATAATCGCATTGCTCCATGAACACTTTCATCACAATGCTCCTTGACCACTGTCACCCTAATTCCCCATGACGTCTCGCCTCACTGTCTTCCAAGG
Organism: Balaenoptera physalus; assembly: GCF_965194825.1. Lineage (NCBI taxonomy): Eukaryota > Metazoa > Chordata > Mammalia > Artiodactyla > Balaenopteridae > Balaenoptera > Balaenoptera physalus. The sequence continues at coordinate 352,675 of NW_028126382.1, forward strand.
CCACTCTCATCAAAATGCTCCATGATCTGTGTCAGCACAATATTGCATGACACTTGTCATCACAATGCTCCATGATGCCTGTCATCACAATGCTCCATGAATTTGTTATCACAGTGCTCCAGGACCAGTTTCATCACAATACTCCATCCCCCTTTTCATCACAGTGCACAATGAAACCTTTCATTACAATGCTCCATGACACTTGTCATCACAATGCTCAACGGCCTTTATCGTCACAATGCTCCCAGGCACTTTTCATCACGATGTTCCATGAAAACTTACATCACTTTGCTCCACGACCATTGTCATCACAATAGTCCATACCCTTGTCAACACAATGCTGCATAATCCCTGTCATCACAATTCTCCTTGACTGCTGTCATCACGATAATCCAGGACAATTTTCATAACAATGGTTCATTCCCCCAGTCATCTCAGTGCTCCATGATACCTTTCATCACAATTCCTAGATGATCAATGTCATCACAAGGCCCCATGACACCTGTCATCACAATTCGCTATGACCCTTGTCATCACAATACTCGATGAACCGTGTCATCACAGTGTTCCAGGGCACATGTCATCACAATGATCCATGACGACTTTCATCACAATGCTCCAATACACCTGTCATCACAATGCTCCATGGCCCCTGTTATCATATTGCTCCATGATCACTTTCATCACAATGATCCATGACCAATGTCATCACCATTCCTAATGACGCCTGTCATCTCAATGCTCCATGGCACCTTCATCACAATGCTCCATGAACCCATTCATCACAATGTTCCCTGTCCTTTTCATCACAATGTTCCATGGGCCCTGTCATCACAATGCTCCATGCGCTTGTCATCAAAATGCTCCAGAACTCTTGTCATCATAATGCTCCATGCCAGTCTCATCAAAATGCCCCATGACACTTGTCATCACAATGCTCCACGTCATTTGTCATCACAATGCTCCATGACCCTTGTCATAACAATGGTCCATGGCCTTGTCATCACAATGTTCCATGGCCTCTGACATCACTATGCTCTATGGTTTTTCTCATCACAATGCTCTTTGACCCCTGTCACCACAATGCTTGATGACCATTGTCATCACAATGCTCCAAGAACCCTGTCATCACAATGCTCCATGCCGTTGACATCACAATGCTCCATGGCCCTTGTGATTAGAATGCTCCATGCCCTTGTCATCACAATGCTCCAGAACACTTGTGATCATAATACGCCTTTCCTGTGTCATCCCATTGCTCAATGACCCTTGTCATCAAAATATTCCTTGTCCTTTGTCATCACAGTGCTCCATGATACCTTTAATCAAAATTCTACATGACAACTGTCATCACAATGCAAGATGACCAATGTCATCACAAGGCCCCATGACACGTGTCATCACAATTCGCCTTGGCCCTGGACATCTCAATGCTGTATGAACCGTGTCATCACTAGGTTCCAGGACACTTGTCATCACAATGCTCCATGAACTCTGTTATCTCAATGTTCCATGGCCTTTGTATTCACAATGCTCCATTGTCCTGATAATCGCATTGCTCCATGAACACTTTCATCACAATGCTCCTTGACCACTGTCACCCTAATTCCCCATGACGTCTCGCCTCACTGTCTTCCAAGGCCACTCTCATCAAAATGCTCCATGATCTGTGTCAGCACAATATTGCATGACACTTGTCATCACAATGCTCCATGATGCCTGTCATCACAATGCTCCATGAATTTGTTATCACAGTGCTCCAGGACCAGTTTCATCACAATACTCCATCCCCCTTTTCATCACAGTGCACAATGAAACCTTTCATTACAATGCTCCATGACACTTGTCATCACAATGCTCAACGGCCTTTATCGTCACAATGCTCCCAGGCACTTTTCATCACGATGTTCCATGAAAACTTACATCACTTTGCTCCACGACCATTGTCATCACAATAGTCCATACCCTTGTCAACACAATGCTGCATAATCCCTGTCATCACAATTCTCCTTGACTGCTGTCATCACGATAATCCAGGACAATTTTCATAACAATGGTTCATTCCCCCAGTCATCTCAGTGCTCCATGATACCTTTCATCACAATTCCTAGATGATCAATGTCATCACAAGGCCCCATGACACCTGTCATCACAATTCGCTATGACCCTTGTCATCACAATACTCGATGAACCGTGTCATCACAGTGTTCCAGGGCACATGTCATCACAATGATCCATGACGACTTTCATCACAATGCTCCAATACACCTGTCATCACAATGCTCCATGGCCCCTGTTATCATATTGCTCCATGATCACTTTCATCACAATGATCCATGACCAATGTCATCACCATTCCTAATGACGCCTGTCATCTCAATGCTCCATGGCACCTTCATGACAATGCTCCATGAACCCATTCATCACAATGTTCCCTGTCCTTTTCATCACAATGTTCCATGGGCCCTGTCATCACAATGCTCCATGCGCTTGTCATCAAAATGCTCCAGAACTCTTGTCATCATAATGCTCCATGCCAGTCTCATCAAAATGCCCCATGACACTTGTCATCACAATGCTCCACGTCATTTGTCATCACAATGCTCCATGACCCTTGTCATAACAATGGTCCATGGCCTTGTCATCACAATGTTCCATGGCCTCTGACATCACTATGCTCTATGGTTTTTCTCATCACAATGCTCTTTGACCCCTGTCACCACAATGCTTGATGACCATTGTCATCACAATGCTCCAAGAACCCTGTCATCACAATGCTCCATGCCGTTGACATCACAATGCTCCATGGCCCTTGTAATTAGAATGCTCCATGCCCTTGTCATCACAATGCTCCAGAACACTTGTGATCATAATACGCCTTTCCTGTGTCATCCCATTGCTCAATGACCCTTGTCATCAAAATATTCCTTGTCCTTTGTCATCACAGTGCTCCATGATACCTTTAATCAAAATTCTACATGACAACTGTCATCACAATGCAAGATGACCAATGTCATCACAAGGCCCCATGACACGTGTCATCACAATTCGCCTTGGCCCTGGACATCTCAATGCTGTATGAACCGTGTCATCACTAGGTTCCAGGACACTTGTCATCACAATGCTCCATGAACTCTGTTATCTCAATGTTCCATGGCCTTTGTATTCACAATGCTCCATTGTCCTGATAATCGCATTGCTCCATGAACACTTTCATCACAATGCTCCTTGACCACTGTCACCCTAATTCCCCATGACGTCTCGCCTCACTGTCTTCCAAGGCCACTCTCATCAAAATGCTCCATGATCTGTGTCAGCACAATATTGCATGACACTTGTCATCACAATGCTCCATGATGCCTGTCATCACAATGCTCCATGAATTTGTTATCACAGTGCTCCAGGACCAGTTTCATCACAATACTCCATCCCCCTTTTCATCACAGTGCACAATGAAACCTTTCATTACAATGCTCCATGACACTTGTCATCACAATGCTCAACGGCCTTTATCGTCACAATGCTCCCAGGCACTTTTCATCACGATGTTCCATGAAAACTTACATCACTTTGCTCCACGACCATTGTCATCACAATAGTCCATACCCTTGTCAACACAATGCTGCATAATCCCTGTCATCACAATTCTCCTTGACTGCTGTCATCACGATAATCCAGGACAATTTTCATAACAATGGTTCATTCCCCCAGTCATCTCAGTGCTCCATGATACCTTTCATCACAATTCCTAGATGATCAATGTCATCACAAGGCCCCATGACACCTGTCATCACAATTCGCTATGACCCTTGTCATCACAATACTCGATGAACCGTGTCATCACAGTGTTCCAGGGCACATGTCATCACAATGATCCATGACGACTTTCATCACAATGCTCCAATACACCTGTCATCACAATGCTCCATGGCCCCTGTTATCATATTGCTCCATGATCACTTTCATCACAATGATCCATGACCAATGTCATCACCATTCCTAATGACGCCTGTCATCTCAATGCTCCATGGCACCTTCATGACAATGCTCCATGAACCCATTCATCACAATGTTCCCTGTCCTTTTCATCACAATGTTCCATGGGCCCTGTCATCACAATGCTCCATGCGCTTGTCATCAAAATGCTCCAGAACTCTTGTCATCATAATGCTCCATGCCAGTCTCATCAAAATGCCCCATGACACTTGTCATCACAATGCTCCACGTCATTTGTCATCACAATGCTCCATGACCCTTGTCATAACAATGGTCCATGGCCTTGTCATCACAATGTTCCATGGCCTCTGACATCACTATGCTCTATGGTTTTTCTCATCACAATGCTCTTTGACCCCTGTCACCACAATGCTTGATGACCATTGTCATCACAATGCTCCAAGAACCCTGTCATCACAATGCTCCATGCCGTTGACATCACAATGCTCCATGGCCCTTGTAATTAGAATGCTCCATGCCCTTGTCATCACAATGCTCCAGAACACTTGTGATCATAATACGCCTTTCCTGTGTCATCCCATTGCTCAATGACCCTTGTCATCAAAATATTCCTTGTCCTTTGTCATCACAGTGCTCCATGATACCTTTAATCAAAATTCTACATGACAACTGTCATCACAATGCAAGATGACCAATGTCATCACAAGGCCCCATGACACGTGTCATCACAATTCGCCTTGGCCCTGGACATCTCAATGCTGTATGAACCGTGTCATCGCTAGGTTCCAGGACACTTGTCATCACAATGCTCCATGAACTCTGTTATCTCAATGTTCCATGGCCTTTGTATTCACAATGCTCCATTGTCCTGATAATCGCATTGCTCCATGAACACTTTCATCACAATGCTCCTTGACCACTGTCACCCTAATTCCCCATGACGTCTCGCCTCACTGTCTTCCAAGGCCACTCTCATCAAAATGCTCCATGATCTGTGTCAGCACAATATTGCATGACACTTGTCATCACAATGCTCCATGATGCCTGTCATCACAATGCTCCATGAATTTGTTATCACAGTGCTCCAGGACCAGTTTCATCACAATACTCCATCCCCCTTTTCATCACAGTGCACAATGAAACCTTTCATTACAATGCTCCATGACACTTGTCATCACAATGCTCAACGGCCTTTATCGTCACAATGCTCCCAGGCACTTTTCATCACGATGTTCCATGAAAACTTACATCACTTTGCTCCACGACCATTGTCATCACAATAGTCCATACCCTTGTCAACACAATGCTGCATAATCCCTGTCATCACAATTCTCCTTGACTGCTGTCATCACGATAATCCAGGACAATTTTCATAACAATGGTTCATTCCCCCAGTCATCTCAGTGCTCCATGATACCTTTCATCACAATTCCTAGATGATCAATGTCATCACAAGGCCCCATGACACCTGTCATCACAATTCGCTATGACCCTTGTCATCACAATACTCGATGAACCGTGTCATCACAGTGTTCCAGGGCACATGTCATCACAATGATCCATGACGACTTTCATCACAATGCTCCAATACACCTGTCATCACAATGCTCCATGGCCCCTGTTATCATATTGCTCCATGATCACTTTCATCACAATGATCCATGACCAATGTCATCACCATTCCTAATGACGCCTGTCATCTCAATGCTCCATGGCACCTTCATCACAATGCTCCATGAACCCATTCATCACAATGTTCCCTGTCCTTTTCATCACAATGTTCCATGGGCCCTGTCATCACAATGCTCCATGCGCTTGTCATCAAAATGCTCCAGAACTCTTGTCATCATAATGCTCCATGCCAGTCTCATCAAAATGCCCCATGACACTTGTCATCACAATGCTCCACGTCATTTGTCATCACAATGCTCCATGACCCTTGTCATAACAATGGTCCATGGCCTTGTCATCACAATGTTCCATGGCCTCTGACATCACTATGCTCTATGGTTTTTCTCATCACAATGCTCTTTGACCCCTGTCACCACAATGCTTGATGACCATTGTCATCACAATGCTCCAAGAACCCTGTCATCACAATGCTCCATGCCGTTGACATCACAATGCTCCATGGCCCTTGTAATTAGAATGCTCCATGCCCTTGTCATCACAATGCTCCAGAACACTTGTGATCATAATACGCCTTTCCTGTGTCATCCCATTGCTCAATGACCCTTGTCATCAAAATATTCCTTGTCCTTTGTCATCACAGTGCTCCATGATACCTTTAATCAAAATTCTACATGACAACTGTCATCACAATGCAAGATGACCAATGTCATCACAAGGCCCCATGACACGTGTCATCACAATTCGCCTTGGCCCTGGACATCTCAATGCTGTATGAACCGTGTCATCACTAGGTTCCAGGACACTTGTCATCACAATGCTCCATGAACTCTGTTATCTCAATGTTCCATGGCCTTTGTATTCACAATGCTCCATTGTCCTGATAATCGCATTGCTCCATGAACACTTTCATCACAATGCTCCTTGACCACTGTCACCCTAATTCCCCATGACGTCTCGCCTCACTGTCTTCCAAGGCCACTCTCATCAAAATGCTCCATGATCTGTGTCAGCACAATATTGCATGACACTTGTCATCACAATGCTCCATGATGCCTGTCATCACAATGCTCCATGAATTTGTTATCACAGTGCTCCAGGACCAGTTTCATCACAATACTCCATCCCCCTTTTCATCACAGTGCACAATGAAACCTTTCATTACAATGCTCCATGACACTTGTCATCACAATGCTCAACGGCCTTTATCGTCACAATGCTCCCAGGCACTTTTCATCACGATGTTCCATGAAAACTTACATCACTTTGCTCCACGACCATTGTCATCACAATAGTCCATACCCTTGTCAACACAATGCTGCATAATCCCTGTCATCACAATTCTCCTTGACTGCTGTCATCACGATAATCCAGGACAATTTTCATAACAATGGTTCATTCCCCCAGTCATCTCAGTGCTCCATGATACCTTTCATCACAATTCCTAGATGATCAATGTCATCACAAGGCCCCATGACACCTGTCATCACAATTCGCTATGACCCTTGTCATCACAATACTCGATGAACCGTGTCATCACAGTGTTCCAGGGCACATGTCATCACAATGATCCATGACGACTTTCATCACAATGCTCCAATACACCTGTCATCACAATGCTCCATGGCCCCTGTTATCATATTGCTCCATGATCACTTTCATCACAATGATCCATGACCAATGTCACCACCATTCCTAATGACGCCTGTCATCTCAATGCTCCATGGCACCTTCATCACAATGCTCCATGAACCCATTCATCACAATGTTCCCTGTCCTTTTCATCACAATGTTCCATGGGCCCTGTCATCACAATGCTCCATGCGCTTGTCATCAAAATGCTCCAGAACTCTTGTCATCATAATGCTCCATGCCAGTCTCATCAAAATGCCCCATGACACTTGTCATCACAATGCTCCACGTCATTTGTCATCACAATGCTCCATGACCCTTGTCATAACAATGGTCCATGGCCTTGTCATCACAATGTTCCATGGCCTCTGACATCACTATGCTCTATGGTTTTTCTCATCACAATGCTCTTTGACCCCTGTCACCACAATGCTTGATGACCATTGTCATCACAATGCTCCAAGAACCCTGTCATCACAATGCTCCATGCCGTTGACATCACAATGCTCCATGGCCCTTGTGATTAGAATGCTCCATGCCCTTGTCATCACAATGCTCCAGAACACTTGTGATCATAATACGCCTTTCCTGTGTCATCCCATTGCTCAATGACCCTTGTCATCAAAATATTCCTTGTCCTTTGTCATCACAGTGCTCCATGATACCTTTAATCAAAATTCTACATGACAACTGTCATCACAATGCAAGATGACCAATGTCATCACAAGGCCCCATGACACGTGTCATCACAATTCGCCTTGGCCCTGGACATCTCAATGCTGTATGAACCGTGTCATCACTAGGTTCCAGGACACTTGTCATCACAATGCTCCATGAACTCTGTTATCTCAATGTTCCATGGCCTTTGTATTCACAATGCTCCATTGTCCTGATAATCGCATTGCTCCATGAACACTTTCATCACAATGCTCCTTGACCACTGTCACCCTAATTCCCCATGACGTCTCGCCTCACTGTCTTCCAAGGCCACTCTCATCAAAATGCTCCATGATCTGTGTCAGCACAATATTGCATGACACTTGTCATCACAATGCTCCATGATGCCTGTCATCACAATGCTCCATGAATTTGTTATCACAGTGCTCCAGGACCAGTTTCATCACAATACTCCATCCCCCTTTTCATCACAGTGCACAATGAAACCTTTCATTACAATGCTCCATGACACTTGTCATCACAATGCTCAACGGCCTTTATCGTCACAATGCTCCCAGGCACTTTTCATCACGATGTTCCATGAAAACTTACATCACTTTGCTCCACGACCATTGTCATCACAATAGTCCATACCCTTGTCAACACAATGCTGCATAATCCCTGTCATCACAATTCTCCTTGACTGCTGTCATCACGATAATCCAGGACAATTTTCATAACAATGGTTCATTCCCCCAGTCATCTCAGTGCTCCATGATACCTTTCATCACAATTCCTAGATGATCAATGTCATCACAAGGCCCCATGACACCTGTCATCACAATTCGCTATGACCCTTGTCATCACAATACTCGATGAACCGTGTCATCACAGTGTTCCAGGGCACATGTCATCACAATGATCCATGACGACTTTCATCACAATGCTCCAATACACCTGTCATCACAATGCTCCATGGCCCCTGTTATCATATTGCTCCATGATCACTTTCATCACAATGATCCATGACCAATGTCACCACCATTCCTAATGACGCCTGTCATCTCAATGCTCCATGGCACCTTCATGACAATGCTCCATGAACCCATTCATCACAATGTTCCCTGTCCTTTTCATCACAATGTTCCATGGGCCCTGTCATCACAATGCTCCATGCGCTTGTCATCAAAATGCTCCAGAACTCTTGTCATCATAATGCTCCATGCCAGTCTCATCAAAATGCCCCATGACACTTGTCATCACAATGCTCCACGTCATTTGTCATCACAATGCTCCATGACCCTTGTCATAACAATGGTCCATGGCCTTGTCATCACAATGTTCCATGGCCTCTGACATCACTATGCTCTATGGTTTTTCTCATCACAATGCTCTTTGACCCCTGTCACCACAATGCTTGATGACCATTGTCATCACAATGCTCCAAGAACCCTGTCATCACAATGCTCCATGCCGTTGACATCACAATGCTCCATGGCCCTTGTGATTAGAATGCTCCATGCCCTTGTCATCACAATGCTCCAGAACACTTGTGATCATAATACGCCTTTCCTGTGTCATCCCATTGCTCAATGACCCTTGTCATCAAAATATTCCTTGTCCTTTGTCATCACAGTGCTCCATGATACCTTTAATCAAAATTCTACATGACAACTGTCATCACAATGCAAGATGACCAATGTCATCACAAGGCCCCATGACACGTGTCATCACAATTCGCCTTGGCCCTGGACATCTCAATGCTGTATGAACCGTGTCATCACTAGGTTCCAGGACACTTGTCATCACAATGCTCCATGAACTCTGTTATCTCAATGTTCCATGGCCTTTGTATTCACAATGCTCCATTGTCCTGATAATCGCATTGCTCCATGAACACTTTCATCACAATGCTCCTTGACCACTGTCACCCTAATTCCCCATGACGTCTCGCCTCACTGTCTTCCAAGGCCACTCTCATCAAAATGCTCCATGATCTGTGTCAGCACAATATTGCATGACACTTGTCATCACAATGCTCCATGATGCCTGTCATCACAATGCTCCATGAATTTGTTATCACAGTGCTCCAGGACCAGTTTCATCACAATACTCCATCCCCCTTTTCATCACAGTGCACAATGAAACCTTTCATTACAATGCTCCATGACACTTGTCATCACAATGCTCAACGGCCTTTATCGTCACAATGCTCCCAGGCACTTTTCATCACGATGTTCCATGAAAACTTACATCACTTTGCTCCACGACCATTGTCATCACAATAGTCCATACCCTTGTCAACACAATGCTGCATAATCCCTGTCATCACAATTCTCCTTGACTGCTGTCATCACGATAATCCAGGACAATTTTCATAACAATGGTTCATTCCCCCAGTCATCTCAGTGCTCCATGATACCTTTCATCACAATTCCTAGATGATCAATGTCATCACAAGGCCCCATGACACCTGTCATCACAATTCGCTATGACCCTTGTCATCACAATACTCGATGAACCGTGTCATCACAGTGTTCCAGGGCACATGTCATCACAATGATCCATGACGACTTTCATCACAATGCTCCAATACACCTGTCATCACAATGCTCCATGGCCCCTGTTATCATATTGCTCCATGATCACTTTCATCACAATGATCCATGACCAATGTCATCACCATTCCTAATGACGCCTGTCATCTCAATGCTCCATGGCACCTTCATCACAATGCTCCATGAACCCATTCATCACAATGTTCCCTGTCCTTTTCATCACAATGTTCCATGGGCCCTGTCATCACAATGCTCCATGCGCTTGTCATCAAAATGCTCCAGAACTCTTGTCATCATAATGCTCCATGCCAGTCTCATCAAAATGCCCCATGACACTTGTCATCACAATGCTCCACGTCATTTGTCATCACAATGCTCCATGACCCTTGTCATAACAATGGTCCATGGCCTTGTCATCACAATGTTCCATGGCCTCTGACATCACTATGCTCTATGGTTTTTCTCATCACAATGCTCTTTGACCCCTGTCACCACAATGCTTGATGACCATTGTCATCACAATGCTCCAAGAACCCTGTCATCACAATGCTCCATGCCGTTGACATCACAATGCTCCATGGCCCTTGTAATTAGAATGCTCCATGCCCTTGTCATCACAATGCTCCAGAACACTTGTGATCATAATACGCCTTTCCTGTGTCATCCCATTGCTCAATGACCCTTGTCATCAAAATATTCCTTGTCCTTTGTCATCACAGTGCTCCATGATACCTTTAATCAAAATTCTACATGACAACTGTCATCACAATGCAAGATGACCAATGTCATCACAAGGCCCCATGACACGTGTCATCACAATTCGCCTTGGCCCTGGACATCTCAATGCTGTATGAACCGTGTCATCACTAGGTTCCAGGACACTTGTCATCACAATGCTCCATGAACTCTGTTATCTCAATGTTCCATGGCCTTTGTATTCACAATGCTCCATTGTCCTGATAATCGCATTGCTCCATGAACACTTTCATCACAATGCTCCTTGACCACTGTCACCCTAATTCCCCATGACGTCTCGCCTCACTGTCTTCCAAGGCCACTCTCATCAAAATGCTCCATGATCTGTGTCAGCACAATATTGCATGACACTTGTCATCACAATGCTCCATGATGCCTGTCATCACAATGCTCCATGAATTTGTTATCACAGTGCTCCAGGACCAGTTTCATCACAATACTCCATCCCCCTTTTCATCACAGTGCACAATGAAACCTTTCATTACAATGCTCCATGACACTTGTCATCACAATGCTCAACGGCCTTTATCGTCACAATGCTCCCAGGCACTTTTCATCACGATGTTCCATGAAAACTTACATCACTTTGCTCCACGACCATTGTCATCACAATAGTCCATACCCTTGTCAACACAATGCTGCATAATCCCTGTCATCACAATTCTCCTTGACTGCTGTCATCACGATAATCCAGGACAATTTTCATAACAATGGTTCATTCCCCCAGTCATCTCAGTGCTCCATGATACCTTTCATCACAATTCCTAGATGATCAATGTCATCACAAGGCCCCATGACACCTGTCATCACAATTCGCTATGACCCTTGTCATCACAATACTCGATGAACCGTGTCATCACAGTGTTCCAGGGCACATGTCATCACAATGATCCATGACGACTTTCATCACAATGCTCCAATACACCTGTCATCACAATGCTCCATGGCCCCTGTTATCATATTGCTCCATGATCACTTTCATCACAATGATCCATGACCAATGTCATCACCATTCCTAATGACGCCTGTCATCTCAATGCTCCATGGCACCTTCATGACAATGCTCCATGAACCCATTCATCACAATGTTCCCTGTCCTTTTCATCACAATGTTCCATGGGCCCTGTCATCACAATGCTCCATGCGCTTGTCATCAAAATGCTCCAGAACTCTTGTCATCATAATGCTCCATGCCAGTCTCATCAAAATGCCCCATGACACTTGTCATCACAATGCTCCACGTCATTTGTCATCACAATGCTCCATGACCCTTGTCATAACAATGGTCCATGGCCTTGTCATCACAATGTTCCATGGCCTCTGACATCACTATGCTCTATGGTTTTTCTCATCACAATGCTCTTTGACCCCTGTCACCACAATGCTTGATGACCATTGTCATCACAATGCTCCAAGAACCCTGTCATCACAATGCTCCATGCCGTTGACATCACAATGCTCCATGGCCCTTGTAATTAGAATGCTCCATGCCCTTGTCATCACAATGCTCCAGAACACTTGTGATCATAATACGCCTTTCCTGTGTCATCCCATTGCTCAATGACCCTTGTCATCAAAATATTCCTTGTCCTTTGTCATCACAGTGCTCCATGATACCTTTAATCAAAATTCTACATGACAACTGTCATCACAATGCAAGATGACCAATGTCATCACAAGGCCCCATGACACGTGTCATCACAATTCGCCTTGGCCCTGGACATCTCAATGCTGTATGAACCGTGTCATCACTAGGTTCCAGGACACTTGTCATCACAATGCTCCATGAACTCTGTTATCTCAATGTTCCATGGCCTTTGTATTCACAATGCTCCATTGTCCTGATAATCGCATTGCTCCATGAACACTTTCATCACAATGCTCCTTGACCACTGTCACCCTAATTCCCCATGACGTCTCGCCTCACTGTCTTCCAAGGCCACTCTCATCAAAATGCTCCATGATCTGTGTCAGCACAATATTGCATGACACTTGTCATCACAATGCTCCATGATGCCTGTCATCACAATGCTCCATGAATTTGTTATCACAGTGCTCCAGGACCAGTTTCATCACAATACTCCATCCCCCTTTTCATCACAGTGCACAATGAAACCTTTCATTACAATGCTCCATGACACTTGTCATCACAATGCTCAACGGCCTTTATCGTCACAATGCTCCCAGGCACTTTTCATCACGATGTTCCATGAAAACTTACATCACTTTGCTCCACGACCATTGTCATCACAATAGTCCATACCCTTGTCAACACAATGCTGCATAATCCCTGTCATCACAATTCTCCTTGACTGCTGTCATCACGATAATCCAGGACAATTTTCATAACAATGGTTCATTCCCCCAGTCATCTCAGTGCTCCATGATACCTTTCATCACAATTCCTAGATGATCAATGTCATCACAAGGCCCCATGACACCTGTCATCACAATTCGCTATGACCCTTGTCATCACAATACTCGATGAACCGTGTCATCACAGTGTTCCAGGGCACATGTCATCACAATGATCCATGACGACTTTCATCACAATGCTCCAATACACCTGTCATCACAATGCTCCATGGCCCCTGTTATCATATTGCTCCATGATCACTTTCATCACAATGATCCATGACCAATGTCATCACCATTCCTAATGACGCCTGTCATCTCAATGCTCCATGGCACCTTCATGACAATGCTCCATGAACCCATTCATCACAATGTTCCCTGTCCTTTTCATCACAATGTTCCATGGGCCCTGTCATCACAATGCTCCATGCGCTTGTCATCAAAATGCTCCAGAACTCTTGTCATCATAATGCTCCATGCCAGTCTCATCAAAATGCCCCATGACACTTGTCATCACAATGCTCCACGTCATTTGTCATCACAATGCTCCATGACCCTTGTCATAACAATGGTCCATGGCCTTGTCATCACAATGTTCCATGGCCTCTGACATCACTATGCTCTATGGTTTTTCTCATCACAATGCTCTTTGACCCCTGTCACCACAATGCTTGATGACCATTGTCATCACAATGCTCCAAGAACCCTGTCATCACAATGCTCCATGCCGTTGACATCACAATGCTCCATGGCCCTTGTAATTAGAATGCTCCATGCCCTTGTCATCACAATGCTCCAGAACACTTGTGATCATAATACGCCTTTCCTGTGTCATCCCATTGCTCAATGACCCTTGTCATCAAAATATTCCTTGTCCTTTGTCATCACAGTGCTCCATGATACCTTTAATCAAAATTCTACATGACAACTGTCATCACAATGCAAGATGACCAATGTCATCACAAGGCCCCATGACACGTGTCATCACAATTCGCCTTGGCCCTGGACATCTCAATGCTGTATGAACCGTGTCATCACTAGGTTCCAGGACACTTGTCATCACAATGCTCCATGAACTCTGTTATCTCAATGTTCCATGGCCTTTGTATTCACAATGCTCCATTGTCCTGATAATCGCATTGCTCCATGAACACTTTCATCACAATGCTCCTTGACCACTGTCACCCTAATTCCCCATGACGTCTCGCCTCACTGTCTTCCAAGGCCACTCTCATCAAAATGCTCCATGATCTGTGTCAGCACAATATTGCATGACACTTGTCATCACAATGCTCCATGATGCCTGTCATCACAATGCTCCATGAATTTGTTATCACAGTGCTCCAGGACCAGTTTCATCACAATACTCCATCCCCCTTTTCATCACAGTGCACAATGAAACCTTTCATTACAATGCTCCATGACACTTGTCATCACAATGCTCAACGGCCTTTATCGTCACAATGCTCCCAGGCACTTTTCATCACGATGTTCCATGAAAACTTACATCACTTTGCTCCACGACCATTGTCATCACAATAGTCCATACCCTTGTCAACACAATGCTGCATAATCCCTGTCATCACAATTCTCCTTGACTGCTGTCATCACGATAATCCAGGACAATTTTCATAACAATGGTTCATTCCCCCAGTCATCTCAGTGCTCCATGATACCTTTCATCACAATTCCTAGATGATCAATGTCATCACAAGGCCCCATGACACCTGTCATCACAATTCGCTATGACCCTTGTCATCACAATACTCGATGAACCGTGTCATCACAGTGTTCCAGGGCACATGTCATCACAATGATCCATGACGACTTTCATCACAATGCTCCAATACACCTGTCATCACAATGCTCCATGGCCCCTGTTATCATATTGCTCCATGATCACTTTCATCACAATGATCCATGACCAATGTCACCACCATTCCTAATGACGCCTGTCATCTCAATGCTCCATGGCACCTTCATCACAATGCTCCATGAACCCATTCATCACAATGTTCCCTGTCCTTTTCATCACAATGTTCCATGGGCCCTGTCATCACAATGCTCCATGCGCTTGTCATCAAAATGCTCCAGAACTCTTGTCATCATAATGCTCCATGCCAGTCTCATCAAAATGCCCCATGACACTTGTCATCACAATGCTCCACGTCATTTGTCATCACAATGCTCCATGACCCTTGTCATAACAATGGTCCATGGCCTTGTCATCACAATGTTCCATGGCCTCTGACATCACTATGCTCTATGGTTTTTCTCATCACAATGCTCTTTGACCCCTGTCACCACAATGCTTGATGACCATTGTCATCACAATGCTCCAAGAACCCTGTCATCACAATGCTCCATGCCGTTGACATCACAATGCTCCATGGCCCTTGTAATTAGAATGCTCCATGCCCTTGTCATCACAATGCTCCAGAACACTTGTGATCATAATACGCCTTTCCTGTGTCATCCCATTGCTCAATGACCCTTGTCATCAAAATATTCCTTGTCCTTTGTCATCACAGTGCTCCATGATACCTTTAATCAAAATTCTACATGACAACTGTCATCACAATGCAAGATGACCAATGTCATCACAAGGCCCCATGACACGTGTCATCACAATTCGCCTTGGCCCTGGACATCTCAATGCTGTATGAACCGTGTCATCACTAGGTTCCAGGACACTTGTCATCACAATGCTCCATGAACTCTGTTATCTCAATGTTCCATGGCCTTTGTATTCACAATGCTCCATTGTCCTGATAATCGCATTGCTCCATGAACACTTTCATCACAATGCTCCTTGACCACTGTCACCCTAATTCCCCATGACGTCTCGCCTCACTGTCTTCCAAGGCCACTCTCATCAAAATGCTCCATGATCTGTGTCAGCACAATATTGCATGACACTTGTCATCACAATGCTCCATGATGCCTGTCATCACAATGCTCCATGAATTTGTTATCACAGTGCTCCAGGACCAGTTTCATCACAATACTCCATCCCCCTTTTCATCACAGTGCACAATGAAACCTTTCATTACAATGCTCCATGACACTTGTCATCACAATGCTCAACGGCCTTTATCGTCACAATGCTCCCAGGCACTTTTCATCACGATGTTCCATGAAAACTTACATCACTTTGCTCCACGACCATTGTCATCACAATAGTCCATACCCTTGTCAACACAATGCTGCATAATCCCTGTCATCACAATTCTCCTTGACTGCTGTCATCACGATAATCCAGGACAATTTTCATAACAATGGTTCATTCCCCCAGTCATCTCAGTGCTCCATGATACCTTTCATCACAATTCCTAGATGATCAATGTCATCACAAGGCCCCATGACACCTGTCATCACAATTCGCTATGACCCTTGTCATCACAATACTCGATGAACCGTGTCATCACAGTGTTCCAGGGCACATGTCATCACAATGATCCATGACGACTTTCATCACAATGCTCCAATACACCTGTCATCACAATGCTCCATGGCCCCTGTTATCATATTGCTCCATGATCACTTTCATCACAATGATCCATGACCAATGTCATCACCATTCCTAATGACGCCTGTCATCTCAATGCTCCATGGCACCTTCATCACAATGCTCCATGAACCCATTCATCACAATGTTCCCTGTCCTTTTCATCACAATGTTCCATGGGCCCTGTCATCACAATGCTCCATGCGCTTGTCATCAAAATGCTCCAGAACTCTTGTCATCATAATGCTCCATGCCAGTCTCATCAAAATGCCCCATGACACTTGTCATCACAATGCTCCACGTCATTTGTCATCACAATGCTCCATGACCCTTGTCATAACAATGGTCCATGGCCTTGTCATCACAATGTTCCATGGCCTCTGACATCACTATGCTCTATGGTTTTTCTCATCACAATGCTCTTTGACCCCTGTCACCACAATGCTTGATGACCATTGTCATCACAATGCTCCAAGAACCCTGTCATCACAATGCTCCATGCCGTTGACATCACAATGCTCCATGGCCCTTGTAATTAGAATGCTCCATGCCCTTGTCATCACAATGCTCCAGAACACTTGTGATCATAATACGCCTTTCCTGTGTCATCCCATTGCTCAATGACCCTTGTCATCAAAATATTCCTTGTCCTTTGTCATCACAGTGCTCCATGATACCTTTAATCAAAATTCTACATGACAACTGTCATCACAATGCAAGATGACCAATGTCATCACAAGGCCCCATGACACGTGTCATCACAATTCGCCTTGGCCCTGGACATCTCAATGCTGTATGAACCGTGTCATCACTAGGTTCCAGGACACTTGTCATCACAATGCTCCATGAACTCTGTTATCTCAATGTTCCATGGCCTTTGTATTCACAATGCTCCATTGTCCTGATAATCGCATTGCTCCATGAACACTTTCATCACAATGCTCCTTGACCACTGTCACCCTAATTCCCCATGACGTCTCGCCTCACTGTCTTCCAAGGCCACTCTCATCAAAATGCTCCATGATCTGTGTCAGCACAATATTGCATGACACTTGTCATCACAATGCTCCATGATGCCTGTCATCACAATGCTCCATGAATTTGTTATCACAGTGCTCCAGGACCAGTTTCATCACAATACTCCATCCCCCTTTTCATCACAGTGCACAATGAAACCTTTCATTACAATGCTCCATGACACTTGTCATCACAATGCTCAACGGCCTTTATCGTCACAATGCTCCCAGGCACTTTTCATCACGATGTTCCATGAAAACTTACATCACTTTGCTCCACGACCATTGTCATCACAATAGTCCATACCCTTGTCAACACAATGCTGCATAATCCCTGTCATCACAATTCTCCTTGACTGCTGTCATCACGATAATCCAGGACAATTTTCATAACAATGGTTCATTCCCCCAGTCATCTCAGTGCTCCATGATACCTTTCATCACAATTCCTAGATGATCAATGTCATCACAAGGCCCCATGACACCTGTCATCACAATTCGCTATGACCCTTGTCATCACAATACTCGATGAACCGTGTCATCACAGTGTTCCAGGGCACATGTCATCACAATGATCCATGACGACTTTCATCACAATGCTCCAATACACCTGTCATCACAATGCTCCATGGCCCCTGTTATCATATTGCTCCATGATCACTTTCATCACAATGATCCATGACCAATGTCATCACCATTCCTAATGACGCCTGTCATCTCAATGCTCCATGGCACGTTCATCACAATGCTCCATGAACCCATTCATCACAATGTTCCCTGTCCTTTTCATCACAATGTTCCATGGGCCCTGTCATCACAATGCTCCATGCGCTTGTCATCAAAATGCTCCAGAACTCTTGTCATCATAATGCTCCATGCCAGTCTCATCAAAATGCCCCATGACACTTGTCATCACAATGCTCCACGTCATTTGTCATCACAATGCTCCATGACCCTTGTCATAACAATGGTCCATGGCCTTGTCATCACAATGTTCCATGGCCTCTGACATCACTATGCTCTATGGTTTTTCTCATCACAATGCTCTTTGACCCCTGTCACCACAATGCTTGATGACCATTGTCATCACAATGCTCCAAGAACCCTGTCATCACAATGCTCCATGCCGTTGACATCACAATGCTCCATGGCCCTTGTAATTAGAATGCTCCATGCCCTTGTCATCACAATGCTCCAGAACACTTGTGATCATAATACGCCTTTCCTGTGTCATCCCATTGCTCAATGACCCTTGTCATCAAAATATTCCTTGTCCTTTGTCATCACAGTGCTCCATGATACCTTTAATCAAAATTCTACATGACAACTGTCATCACAATGCAAGATGACCAATGTCATCACAAGGCCCCATGACACGTGTCATCACAATTCGCCTTGGCCCTGGACATCTCAATGCTGTATGAACCGTGTCATCACTAGGTTCCAGGACACTTGTCATCACAATGCTCCATGAACTCTGTTATCTCAATGTTCCATGGCCTTTGTATTCACAATGCTCCATTGTCCTGATAATCGCATTGCTCCATGAACACTTTCATCACAATGCTCCTTGACCACTGTCACCCTAATTCCCCATGACGTCTCGCCTCACTGTCTTCCAAGGCCACTCTCATCAAAATGCTCCATGATCTGTGTCAGCACAATATTGCATGACACTTGTCATCACAATGCTCCATGATGCCTGTCATCACAATGCTCCATGAATTTGTTATCACAGTGCTCCAGGACCAGTTTCATCACAATACTCCATCCCCCTTTTCATCACAGTGCACAATGAAACCTTTCATTACAATGCTCCATGACACTTGTCATCACAATGCTCAACGGCCTTTATCGTCACAATGCTCCCAGGCACTTTTCATCACGATGTTCCATGAAAACTTACATCACTTTGCTCCACGACCATTGTCATCACAATAGTCCATACCCTTGTCAACACAATGCTGCATAATCCCTGTCATCACAATTCTCCTTGACTGCTGTCATCACGATAATCCAGGACAATTTTCATAACAATGGTTCATTCCCCCAGTCATCTCAGTGCTCCATGATACCTTTCATCACAATTCCTAGATGATCAATGTCATCACAAGGCCCCATGACACCTGTCATCACAATTCGCTATGACCCTTGTCATCACAATACTCGATGAACCGTGTCATCACAGTGTTCCAGGGCACATGTCATCACAATGATCCATGACGACTTTCATCACAATGCTCCAATACACCTGTCATCACAATGCTCCATGGCCCCTGTTATCATATTGCTCCATGATCACTTTCATCACAATG
This sequence comes from Balaenoptera physalus, assembly GCF_965194825.1. Lineage (NCBI taxonomy): Eukaryota > Metazoa > Chordata > Mammalia > Artiodactyla > Balaenopteridae > Balaenoptera > Balaenoptera physalus. The sequence goes on from NW_028126382.1 coordinate 373,058, forward strand.
ATCCATGACCAATGTCATCACCATTCCTAATGACGCCTGTCATCTCAATGCTCCATGGCACGTTCATCACAATGCTCCATGAACCCATTCATCACAATGTTCCCTGTCCTTTTCATCACAATGTTCCATGGGCCCTGTCATCACAATGCTCCATGCGCTTGTCATCAAAATGCTCCAGAACTCTTGTCATCATAATGCTCCATGCCAGTCTCATCAAAATGCCCCATGACACTTGTCATCACAATGCTCCACGTCATTTGTCATCACAATGCTCCATGACCCTTGTCATAACAATGGTCCATGGCCTTGTCATCACAATGTTCCATGGCCTCTGACATCACTATGCTCTATGGTTTTTCTCATCACAATGCTCTTTGACCCCTGTCACCACAATGCTTGATGACCATTGTCATCACAATGCTCCAAGAACCCTGTCATCACAATGCTCCATGCCGTTGACATCACAATGCTCCATGGCCCTTGTGATTAGAATGCTCCATGCCCTTGTCATCACAATGCTCCAGAACACTTGTGATCATAATACGCCTTTCCTGTGTCATCCCATTGCTCAATGACCCTTGTCATCAAAATATTCCTTGTCCTTTGTCATCACAGTGCTCCATGATACCTTTAATCAAAATTCTACATGACAACTGTCATCACAATGCAAGATGACCAATGTCATCACAAGGCCCCATGACACGTGTCATCACAATTCGCCTTGGCCCTGGACATCTCAATGCTGTATGAACCGTGTCATCACTAGGTTCCAGGACACTTGTCATCACAATGCTCCATGAACTCTGTTATCTCAATGTTCCATGGCCTTTGTATTCACAATGCTCCATTGTCCTGATAATCGCATTGCTCCATGAACACTTTCATCACAATGCTCCTTGACCACTGTCACCCTAATTCCCCATGACGTCTCGCCTCACTGTCTTCCAAGGCCACTCTCATCAAAATGCTCCATGATCTGTGTCAGCACAATATTGCATGACACTTGTCATCACAATGCTCCATGATGCCTGTCATCACAATGCTCCATGAATTTGTTATCACAGTGCTCCAGGACCAGTTTCATCACAATACTCCATCCCCCTTTTCATCACAGTGCACAATGAAACCTTTCATTACAATGCTCCATGACACTTGTCATCACAATGCTCAACGGCCTTTATCGTCACAATGCTCCCAGGCACTTTTCATCACGATGTTCCATGAAAACTTACATCACTTTGCTCCACGACCATTGTCATCACAATAGTCCATACCCTTGTCAACACAATGCTGCATAATCCCTGTCATCACAATTCTCCTTGACTGCTGTCATCACGATAATCCAGGACAATTTTCATAACAATGGTTCATTCCCCCAGTCATCTCAGTGCTCCATGATACCTTTCATCACAATTCCTAGATGATCAATGTCATCACAAGGCCCCATGACACCTGTCATCACAATTCGCTATGACCCTTGTCATCACAATACTCGATGAACCGTGTCATCACAGTGTTCCAGGGCACATGTCATCACAATGATCCATGACGACTTTCATCACAATGCTCCAATACACCTGTCATCACAATGCTCCATGGCCCCTGTTATCATATTGCTCCATGATCACTTTCATCACAATGATCCATGACCAATGTCACCACCATTCCTAATGACGCCTGTCATCTCAATGCTCCATGGCACCTTCATCACAATGCTCCATGAACCCATTCATCACAATGTTCCCTGTCCTTTTCATCACAATGTTCCATGGGCCCTGTCATCACAATGCTCCATGCGCTTGTCATCAAAATGCTCCAGAACTCTTGTCATCATAATGCTCCATGCCAGTCTCATCAAAATGCCCCATGACACTTGTCATCACAATGCTCCACGTCATTTGTCATCACAATGCTCCATGACCCTTGTCATAACAATGGTCCATGGCCTTGTCATCACAATGTTCCATGGCCTCTGACATCACTATGCTCTATGGTTTTTCTCATCACAATGCTCTTTGACCCCTGTCACCACAATGCTTGATGACCATTGTCATCACAATGCTCCAAGAACCCTGTCATCACAATGCTCCATGCCGTTGACATCACAATGCTCCATGGCCCTTGTGATTAGAATGCTCCATGCCCTTGTCATCACAATGCTCCAGAACACTTGTGATCATAATACGCCTTTCCTGTGTCATCCCATTGCTCAATGACCCTTGTCATCAAAATATTCCTTGTCCTTTGTCATCACAGTGCTCCATGATACCTTTAATCAAAATTCTACATGACAACTGTCATCACAATGCAAGATGACCAATGTCATCACAAGGCCCCATGACACGTGTCATCACAATTCGCCTTGGCCCTGGACATCTCAATGCTGTATGAACCGTGTCATCACTAGGTTCCAGGACACTTGTCATCACAATGCTCCATGAACTCTGTTATCTCAATGTTCCATGGCCTTTGTATTCACAATGCTCCATTGTCCTGATAATCGCATTGCTCCATGAACACTTTCATCACAATGCTCCTTGACCACTGTCACCCTAATTCCCCATGACGTCTCGCCTCACTGTCTTCCAAGGCCACTCTCATCAAAATGCTCCATGATCTGTGTCAGCACAATATTGCATGACACTTGTCATCACAATGCTCCATGATGCCTGTCATCACAATGCTCCATGAATTTGTTATCACAGTGCTCCAGGACCAGTTTCATCACAATACTCCATCCCCCTTTTCATCACAGTGCACAATGAAACCTTTCATTACAATGCTCCATGACACTTGTCATCACAATGCTCAACGGCCTTTATCGTCACAATGCTCCCAGGCACTTTTCATCACGATGTTCCATGAAAACTTACATCACTTTGCTCCACGACCATTGTCATCACAATAGTCCATACCCTTGTCAACACAATGCTGCATAATCCCTGTCATCACAATTCTCCTTGACTGCTGTCATCACGATAATCCAGGACAATTTTCATAACAATGGTTCATTCCCCCAGTCATCTCAGTGCTCCATGATACCTTTCATCACAATTCCTAGATGATCAATGTCATCACAAGGCCCCATGACACCTGTCATCACAATTCGCTATGACCCTTGTCATCACAATACTCGATGAACCGTGTCATCACAGTGTTCCAGGGCACATGTCATCACAATGATCCATGACGACTTTCATCACAATGCTCCAATACACCTGTCATCACAATGCTCCATGGCCCCTGTTATCATATTGCTCCATGATCACTTTCATCACAATGATCCATGACCAATGTCACCACCATTCCTAATGACGCCTGTCATCTCAATGCTCCATGGCACCTTCATCACAATGCTCCATGAACCCATTCATCACAATGTTCCCTGTCCTTTTCATCACAATGTTCCATGGGCCCTGTCATCACAATGCTCCATGCGCTTGTCATCAAAATGCTCCAGAACTCTTGTCATCATAATGCTCCATGCCAGTCTCATCAAAATGCCCCATGACACTTGTCATCACAATGCTCCACGTCATTTGTCATCACAATGCTCCATGACCCTTGTCATAACAATGGTCCATGGCCTTGTCATCACAATGTTCCATGGCCTCTGACATCACTATGCTCTATGGTTTTTCTCATCACAATGCTCTTTGACCCCTGTCACCACAATGCTTGATGACCATTGTCATCACAATGCTCCAAGAACCCTGTCATCACAATGCTCCATGCCGTTGACATCACAATGCTCCATGGCCCTTGTGATTAGAATGCTCCATGCCCTTGTCATCACAATGCTCCAGAACACTTGTGATCATAATACGCCTTTCCTGTGTCATCCCATTGCTCAATGACCCTTGTCATCAAAATATTCCTTGTCCTTTGTCATCACAGTGCTCCATGATACCTTTAATCAAAATTCTACATGACAACTGTCATCACAATGCAAGATGACCAATGTCATCACAAGGCCCCATGACACGTGTCATCACAATTCGCCTTGGCCCTGGACATCTCAATGCTGTATGAACCGTGTCATCACTAGGTTCCAGGACACTTGTCATCACAATGCTCCATGAACTCTGTTATCTCAATGTTCCATGGCCTTTGTATTCACAATGCTCCATTGTCCTGATAATCGCATTGCTCCATGAACACTTTCATCACAATGCTCCTTGACCACTGTCACCCTAATTCCCCATGACGTCTCGCCTCACTGTCTTCCAAGGCCACTCTCATCAAAATGCTCCATGATCTGTGTCAGCACAATATTGCATGACACTTGTCATCACAATGCTCCATGATGCCTGTCATCACAATGCTCCATGAATTTGTTATCACAGTGCTCCAGGACCAGTTTCATCACAATACTCCATCCCCCTTTTCATCACAGTGCACAATGAAACCTTTCATTACAATGCTCCATGACACTTGTCATCACAATGCTCAACGGCCTTTATCGTCACAATGCTCCCAGGCACTTTTCATCACGATGTTCCATGAAAACTTACATCACTTTGCTCCACGACCATTGTCATCACAATAGTCCATACCCTTGTCAACACAATGCTGCATAATCCCTGTCATCACAATTCTCCTTGACTGCTGTCATCACGATAATCCAGGACAATTTTCATAACAATGGTTCATTCCCCCAGTCATCTCAGTGCTCCATGATACCTTTCATCACAATTCCTAGATGATCAATGTCATCACAAGGCCCCATGACACCTGTCATCACAATTCGCTATGACCCTTGTCATCACAATACTCGATGAACCGTGTCATCACAGTGTTCCAGGGCACATGTCATCACAATGATCCATGACGACTTTCATCACAATGCTCCAATACACCTGTCATCACAATGCTCCATGGCCCCTGTTATCATATTGCTCCATGATCACTTTCATCACAATGATCCATGACCAATGTCACCACCATTCCTAATGACGCCTGTCATCTCAATGCTCCATGGCACCTTCATCACAATGCTCCATGAACCCATTCATCACAATGTTCCCTGTCCTTTTCATCACAATGTTCCATGGGCCCTGTCATCACAATGCTCCATGCGCTTGTCATCAAAATGCTCCAGAACTCTTGTCATCATAATGCTCCATGCCAGTCTCATCAAAATGCCCCATGACACTTGTCATCACAATGCTCCACGTCATTTGTCATCACAATGCTCCATGACCCTTGTCATAACAATGGTCCATGGCCTTGTCATCACAATGTTCCATGGCCTCTGACATCACTATGCTCTATGGTTTTTCTCATCACAATGCTCTTTGACCCCTGTCACCACAATGCTTGATGACCATTGTCATCACAATGCTCCAAGAACCCTGTCATCACAATGCTCCATGCCGTTGACATCACAATGCTCCATGGCCCTTGTAATTAGAATGCTCCATGCCCTTGTCATCACAATGCTCCAGAACACTTGTGATCATAATACGCCTTTCCTGTGTCATCCCATTGCTCAATGACCCTTGTCATCAAAATATTCCTTGTCCTTTGTCATCACAGTGCTCCATGATACCTTTAATCAAAATTCTACATGACAACTGTCATCACAATGCAAGATGACCAATGTCATCACAAGGCCCCATGACACGTGTCATCACAATTCGCCTTCGCCCTGGACATCTCAATGCTGTATGAACCGTGTCATCACTAGGTTCCAGGACACTTGTCATCACAATGCTCCATGAACTCTGTTATCTCAATGTTCCATGGCCTTTGTATTCACAATGCTCCATTGTCCTGATAATCGCATTGCTCCATGAACACTTTCATCACAATGCTCCTTGACCACTGTCACCCTAATTCCCCATGACGTCTCGCCTCACTGTCTTCCAAGGCCACTCTCATCAAAATGCTCCATGATCTGTGTCAGCACAATATTGCATGACACTTGTCATCACAATGCTCCATGATGCCTGTCATCACAATGCTCCATGAATTTGTTATCACAGTGCTCCAGGACCAGTTTCATCACAATACTCCATCCCCCTTTTCATCACAGTGCACAATGAAACCTTTCATTACAATGCTCCATGACACTTGTCATCACAATGCTCAACGGCCTTTATCGTCACAATGCTCCCAGGCACTTTTCATCACGATGTTCCATGAAAACTTACATCACTTTGCTCCACGACCATTGTCATCACAATAGTCCATACCCTTGTCAACACAATGCTGCATAATCCCTGTCATCACAATTCTCCTTGACTGCTGTCATCACGATAATCCAGGACAATTTTCATAACAATGGTTCATTCCCCCAGTCATCTCAGTGCTCCATGATACCTTTCATCACAATTCCTAGATGATCAATGTCATCACAAGGCCCCATGACACCTGTCATCACAATTCGCTATGACCCTTGTCATCACAATACTCGATGAACCGTGTCATCACAGTGTTCCAGGGCACATGTCATCACAATGATCCATGACGACTTTCATCACAATGCTCCAATACACCTGTCATCACAATGCTCCATGGCCCCTGTTATCATATTGCTCCATGATCACTTTCATCACAATGATCCATGACCAATGTCACCACCATTCCTAATGACGCCTGTCATCTCAATGCTCCATGGCACCTTCATCACAATGCTCCATGAACCCATTCATCACAATGTTCCCTGTCCTTTTCATCACAATGTTCCATGGGCCCTGTCATCACAATGCTCCATGCGCTTGTCATCAAAATGCTCCAGAATTCTTGTCATCATAATGCTCCATGCCAGTCTCATCAAAATGCCCCATGACACTTGTCATCACAATGCTCCACGTCATTTGTCATCACAATGCTCCATGACCCTTGTCATAACAATGGTCCATGGCCTTGTCATCACAATGTTCCATGGCCTCTGACATCACTATGCTCTATGGTTTTTCTCATCACAATGCTCTTTGACCCCTGTCATCACAATGCTTGATGACCATTGTCATCACAATGCTCCAAGAACCCTGTCATCACAATGCTCCATGCCGTTGACATCACAATGCTCCATGGCCCTTGTAATTAGAATGCTCCATGCCCTTGTCATCACAATGCTCCAGAACACTTGTGATCATAATACGCCTTTCCTGTGTCATCCCATTGCTCAATGACCCTTGTCATCAAAATATTCCTTGTCCTTTGTCATCACAGTGCTCCATGATACCTTTAATCAAAATTCTACATGACAACTGTCATCACAATGCAAGATGACCAATGTCATCACAAGGCCCCATGACACGTGTCATCACAATTCGCCTTGGCCCTGGACATCTCAATGCTGTATGAACCGTGTCATCACTAGGTTCCAGGACACTTGTCATCACAATGCTCCATGAACTCTGTTATCTCAATGTTCCATGGCCTTTGTATTCACAATGCTCCATTGTCCTGATAATCGCATTGCTCCATGAACACTTTCATCACAATGCTCCTTGACCACTGTCACCCTAATTCCCCATGACGTCTCGCCTCACTGTCTTCCAAGGCCACTCTCATCAAAATGCTCCATGATCTGTGTCAGCACAATATTGCATGACACTTGTCATCACAATGCTCCATGATGCCTGTCATCACAATGCTCCATGAATTTGTTATCACAGTGCTCCAGGACCAGTTTCATCACAATACTCCATCCCCCTTTTCATCACAGTGCACAATGAAACCTTTCATTACAATGCTCCATGACACTTGTCATCACAATGCTCAACGGCCTTTATCGTCACAATGCTCCCAGGCACTTTTCATCACGATGTTCCATGAAAACTTACATCACTTTGCTCCACGACCATTGTCATCACAATAGTCCATACCCTTGTCAACACAATGCTGCATAATCCCTGTCATCACAATTCTCCTTGACTGCTGTCATCACGATAATCCAGGACAATTTTCATAACAATGGTTCATTCCCTCAGTCATCTCAGTGCTCCATGATACCTTTCATCACAATTCCTAGATGATCAATGTCATCACAAGGCCCCATGACACCTGTCATCACAATTCGCTATGACCCTTGTCATCACAATACTCGATGAACCGTGTCATCACAGTGTTCCAGGGCACATGTCATCACAATGATCCATGACGACTTTCATCACAATGCTCCAATACACCTGTCATCACAATGCTCCATGGCCCCTGTTATCATATTGCTCCATGATCACTTTCATCACAATGATCCATGACCAATGTCACCACCATTCCTAATGACGCCTGTCATCTCAATGCTCCATGGCACCTTCATCACAATGCTCCATGAACCCATTCATCACAATGTTCCCTGTCCTTTTCATCACAATGTTCCATGGGCCCTGTCATCACAATGCTCCATGCGCTTGTCATCAAAATGCTCCAGAATTCTTGTCATCATAATGCTCCATGCCAGTCTCATCAAAATGCCCCATGACACTTGTCATCACAATGCTCCACGTCATTTGTCATCACAATGCTCCATGACCCTTGTCATAACAATGGTCCATGGCCTTGTCATCACAATGTTCCATGGCCTCTGACATCACTATGCTCTATGGTTTTTCTCATCACAATGCTCTTTGACCCCTGTCATCACAATGCTTGATGACCATTGTCATCACAATGCTCCAAGAACCCTGTCATCACAATGCTCCATGCCGTTGACATCACAATGCTCCATGGCCCTTGTAATTAGAATGCTCCATGCCCTTGTCATCACAATGCTCCAGAACACTTGTGATCATAATACGCCTTTCCTGTGTCATCCCATTGCTCAACGACCCTTGTCATCAAAATATTCCTTGTCCTTTGTCATCACAGTGCTCCATGATACCTTTAATCAAAATTCTACATGACAACTGTCATCACAATGCAAGATGACCAATGTCATCACAAGGCCCCATGACACGTGTCATCACAATTCGCCTTGGCCCTTGACATCTCAATGCTGTATGAACCGTGTCATCACTAGGTTCCAGGACACTTGTCATCACAATGCTCCATGAACTCTGTTATCTCAATGTTCCATGGCCTTTGTATTCACAATGCTCCATTGTCCTGATAATCGCATTGCTCCATGAACACTTTCATCACAATGCTCCTTGACCACTGTCACCCTAATTCCCCATGACGTCTCGCCTCACTGTCTTCCAAGGCCACTCTCATCAAAATGCTCCATGATCTGTGTCAGCACAATATTGCATGACACTTGTCATCACAATGCTCCATGATGCCTGTCATCACAATGCTCCATGAATTTGTTATCACAGTGCTCCAGGACCAGTTTCATCACAATACTCCATCCCCCTTTTCATCACAGTGCACAATGAAACCTTTCATTACAGTGCTCCATGACACTTGTCATCACAATGCTCAACGGCCTTTATCGTCACAATGCTCCCAGGCACTTTTCATCACGATGTTCCATGAAAACTTACATCACTTTGCTCCACGACCATTGTCATCACAATAGTCCATACCCTTGTCAACACAATGCTGCATAATCCCTGGCATCACAATTCTCCTTGACTGCTGTCATCACGATAATCCAGGACAATTTTCATAACAATGGTTCATTCCCCCAGTCATCTCAGTGCTCCATGATACCTTTCATCACAATTCCTAGATGATCAATGTCATCACAAGGCCCCATGACACCTGTCATCACAATTCGCTATGACCCTTGTCATCACAATACTCGATGAACCGTGTCATCACAGTGTTCCAGGGCACATGTCATCACAATGATCCATGACGACTTTCATCACAATGCTCCAATACACCTGTCATCACAATGCTCCATGGCCCCTGTTATCATATTGCTCCATGATCACTTTCATCACAATGATCCATGACCAATGTCACCACCATTCCTAATGACGCCTGTCATCTCAATGCTCCATGGCACCTTCATCACAATGCTCCATGAACCCATTCATCACAATGTTCCCTGTCCTTTTCATCACAATGTTCCATGGGCCCTGTCATCACAATGCTCCATGCGCTTGTCATCAAAATGCTCCAGAACTCTTGTCATCATAATGCTCCATGCCAGTCTCATCAAAATGCCCCATGACACTTGTCATCACAATGCTCCACGTCATTTGTCATCACAATGCTCCATGACCCTTGTCATAACAATGGTCCATGGCCTTGTCATCACAATGTTCCATGGCCTCTGACATCACTATGCTCTATGGTTTTTCTCATCACAATGCTCTTTGACCCCTGTCACCACAATGCTTGATGACCATTGTCATCACAATGCTCCAAGAACCCTGTCATCACAATGCTCCATGCCGTTGACATCACAATGCTCCATGGCCCTTGTAATTAGAATGCTCCATGCCCTTGTCATCACAATGCTCCAGAACACTTGTGATCATAATACGCCTTTCCTGTGTCATCCCATTGCTCAACGACCCTTGTCATCAAAATATTCCTTGTCCTTTGTCATCACAGTGCTCCATGATACCTTTAATCAAAATTCTACATGACAACTGTCATCACAATGCAAGATGACCAATGTCATCACAAGGCCCCATGACACGTGTCATCACAATTCGCCTTGGCCCTGGACATCTCAATGCTGTATGAACCGTGTCATCACTAGGTTCCAGGACACTTGTCATCACAATGCTCCATGAACTCTGTTATCTCAATGTTCCATGGCCTTTGTATTCACAATGCTCCATTGTCCTGATAATCGCATTGCTCCATGAACACTTTCATCACAATGCTCCTTGACCACTGTCACCCTAATTCCCCATGACGTCTCGCCTCACTGTCTTCCAAGGCCACTCTCATCAAAATGCTCCATGATCTGTGTCAGCACAATATTGCATGACACTTGTCATCACAATGCTCCATGATGCCTGTCATCACAATGCTCCATGAATTTGTTATCACAGTGCTCCAGGACCAGTTTCATCACAATACTCCATCCCCCTTTTCATCACAGTGCACAATGAAACCTTTCATTACAATGCTCCATGACACTTGTCATCACAATGCTCAACGGCCTTTATCGTCACAATGCTCCCAGGCACTTTTCATCACGATGTTCCATGAAAACTTACATCACTTTGCTCCACGACCATTGTCATCACAATAGTCCATACCCTTGTCAACACAATGCTGCATAATCCCTGTCATCACAATTCTCCTTGACTGCTGTCATCACGATAATCCAGGACAATTTTCATAAGAATGGTTCATTCCCCCAGTCATCTCAGTGCTCCATGATACCTTTCATCACAATTCCTAGATGATCAATGTCATCACAAGGCCCCATGACACCTGTCATCACAATTCGCTATGACCCTTGTCATCACAATACTCGATGAACCGTGTCATCACAGTGTTCCAGGGCACATGTCATCACAATGATCCATGACGACATTCATCACAATGCTCCAATACACCTGTCATCACAATGCTCCATGGCCCCTGTTATCATATTGCTCCATCATCACTTTCATCACAATGATCCATGACCAATGTCACCACCATTCCTAATGACGCCTGTCATCTCAATGCTCCATGGCACCTTCATCACAATGCTCCATGAACCCTTTCATCACAATGTTCCCTGTCCTTTTCATCACAATGTTCCATGGGCCCTGTCATCACAATGCTCCATGCCCTTGTCATCAAAATGCTCCAGAACACTTGTCACCATAATGTTCCTTGCCAATGTCATCAAAATGCCCCATGACATTTGTAATCACATTGCTCCAAGACCGCTGTCATCACAATGCCCCATGACGCCTGCCATCACTAATCTCCTAGGCCTCTCTTACCAAAAACTCCATGATCCCTGTCAGCACAATGTTCCATGACACTTTTCATCAAAATGCTCCATGACCCCTGTCATCACAAAGTTCTCTGCCCACATCATCACAATGCTCCTTGTCACCTTTAATCACAATGCTCCAGAATTCTTGTCATCGCAATGTGCCTTGACCGTGTCATCACAATGCTCCATGACCCTTGTCATCACAAATCTCCATGACCCCTGTCATCACAATGATCTATAACTCCTTTCCTCTCAGTGCTCCAGTACCATTTTCATCACAGTGCTCCATGCCATTGTCAGCACAATGCTCCTTGGACCGTGTCATCAAAATGCTCCATCCTCTTTTCATCACAATGCTCCAGATATCCTATCACTACAATGCTCCATGCCCGTGTCAACACAATGCTCCATGACCCCAGGCATCAAAAGGCTTTATGAACCTTGTTACCAGAATGTTCCATGACCCCTGTCATCAATATGATCCATGACCGTTGTCATCACAATGCTGCATGATACCTTTCATCCCAATTCTCTGTGACCGCTGTCATCACAATGCTCCAGGACAATTTTCATCACAATTCTCCATGCCCCCTGTCATCACAGTGCCCCATAACCCCTGTAATCACAATGCTCCATGGACCTTGTCTTCACAGTGCTCCAAGCCTTTGTAATCACACTGCTCCATGACCCCTGTAATCACAATGCTCCATGCCCTTGTCATCACAAGGCTCCAGAACACTTGTCATTATAATGCTCCATGTCCGTTTCATCACCATGCTCCATGACACTTGTCATCACAATGCTCCATGGCCCCTCTCATTACTGTGCTCCATAATAAATTTAATCACATTTCTAGATGACCACTGCCATCACAATGCCTCATGACATTGTCATCACAATTCACCATGACCATTGTCATCACAATGCTCCATGAACCATGTCATCACAGGGTCCCTGGACACTTGTCATCAACAATGATCCATGACCACTTTCATCACAATGCTCCATGACCACTGTCATCTCAATGCTCCATGGCCTTTGTATTCACAATGCTCCATGGCCCCTGTAATCACAGTGCTCCATAACACCTTCCATCATAACGCTCCATGACGACTGTCATCTCAATGCCCCATGAGGCCTGTCATCACAATTCTCCATGGCACCTCTCATCACAATGCTCCATGACACTTGTCATCACATTGCTCCATAACACCTGTCATCACAGTGTTCCCTGCCCATGTCATCACAATGCTCCATGTCCCCTATAATCACAATGCTCCATGCCTTTTTCCGCACAATGCTCCAGAATTCTTTTCAACACAATGTTCCATGACCGTGGCATCACAATGCTACATGACCCTGCTCATCACAATTCTCCATGACCTTTGTCATCACAATGCTCTATGTCGCTTTTCATCACAATTCTCAATGACCACTTTAATCACTATGATCGCTGACAATTTTTATCACATTTCTCTATTGTCATTACAATTCCCCATGGCCCCTTTCTTCACAATGCTCCATGATGCCTGTTATCAAAATGCTCCAGGACCAGTTTCATCACAATACTCCATCCCCCTTGTCATCACAGTGCACAATGAAACGTTTCATTACAATGCTCCATGACACTTGTCATCACAATGCTCCATGGCCTTTATCGTCACAATGCTCCCAGGCACTTTTCATCACGATGTTCCATGAAAACTTTCATCACATTGCTCCACGACCATTGTCATCACAATAGTCCATACCCTTGTCAACACAAAGCTGCATAATCCCTGTCATCACAATTCTCCATGACTGCTGTCACCACAATAATCCAGGACAATTTTCATAACAATGCTTCATGCCCCCAGTCATCACAGTGCTCCATGATACCTTTCATCACAATTCCTAGATGATCAGTGTCATCACAATGCTCCATGACACCTGTCATCACAAATCGCTATGACCCTTGTCATCACAATACTCGATGAACCGTGTCATCACAGTGTTCCAGGGCACATGTCATCACAATGATCCATGACGACTTTCATCACAATGCTCCAATACACCACTCATCACAATGCTCCATGGCCCCTGTTATCATATTGCTCCATGATCACTTTCATCACAATGCTCCATGACCACTGTCATCACCATTCCTCATGACGCCTGTCATCTCAATGCTCCATGGCCTCTTTCATCACAATGCTCCATGAACCCAGTCATCACAATGTTCCCTGCCCTTTTCATCAAAATGCTCCATGGGCCCTGTCATCACAATGCTCCATGCCCTTGTCATCAAAATGCTCCAGAACACTTGTCACCATAATGTTCCTTGCCAATGTCATCAAAATGCCCCATGACATTTGTAATCACATTGCTCCAAGACCGCTGTCATCACAATGCCCCATGACGCCTGCCATCACTAATCTCCTAGGCCTCTCTTACCAAAAACTCCATGATCCCTGTCAGCACAATGTTCCATGACACTTTTCATCAAAATGCTCCATGACCCCTGTCATCACAAAGTTCTCTGCCCACATCATCACAATGCTCCTTGTCACCTTTAATCACAATGCTCCAGAATTCTTGTCATCGCAATGTGCCTTGACCGTGTCATCACAATGCTCCATGACCCTTGTCATCACAAATCTCCATGACCCCTGTCATCACAATGATCTATAACTCCTTTCCTCTCAGTGCTCCAGTACCGTTTTCATCACAGTGCTCCATGCCATTGTCAGCACAATGCTCCTTGGACCGTGTCATCAAAATGCTCCATCCTCTTTTCATCACAATGCTCCAGATATCCTATCACTACAATGCTCCATGCCCGTGTCAACACAATGCTCCATGACCCCAGGCATCAAAATGCTTTATGAACCTTCTTACCAGAATGTTCCATGACCCCTGTCATCAATATGATCCATGACCGTTGTCATCACAATGCTGCATGATACCTTTCATCCCAATTCTCTGTGACCGCTGTCATCACAATGCTCCAGGACAATTTTCATCACAATTCTCCATGCCCCCTGTCATCACAGTGCCCCATAACCCCTGTAATCACAATGCTCCATGGACCTTGTCTTCACAGTGCTCCAAGCCTTTGTAATCACACTGCTCCATGACCCCTGTAATCACAATGCTCCATGCCCTTGTCATCACAAGGCTCCAGAACACTTGTCATTATAATGCTCCATGTCCGTTTCATCACCATGCTCCATGACACTTGTCATCACAATGCTCCATGGCCCCTCTCATTACTGTGCTCCATAATAAATTTAATCACATTTCTAGATGACCACTGCCATCACAATGCCTCATGACATTGTCATCACAATTCACCATGACCATTGTCATCACAATGCTCCATGAACCATGTCATCACAGGGTCCCTGGACACTTGTCATCAACAATGATCCATGACCACTTTCATCACAATGCTCCATGACCACTGTCATCTCAATGCTCCATGGCCTTTGTATTCACAATGCTCCATGGCCCCTGTAATCACAGTGCTCCATAACACCTTCCATCATAACGCTCCATGACGACTGTCATCTCAATGCCCCATGAGGCCTGTCATCACAATTCTCCATGGCACCTCTCATCACAATGCCCCATGACACTTGTCATCACATTGCTCCATAACACCTGTCATCACAGTGTTCCCTGCCCATGTCATCACAATGCTCCATGTCCCCTATAATCACAATGCTCCATGCCTTTTTCCTCACAATGCTCCAGAATTCTTTTCAACACAATGTTCCATGACCGTGGCATCACAATGCTACATGACCCTGCTCATCACAATTCTCCATGACCTTTGTCATCACAATGCTCTATGTCGCTTTTCATCACAATTCTCAATGACCACTTTAATCACTATGATCGCTGACAATTTTTATCACATTTCTCTATTGTCATTACAATTCCCCATGGCCCCTTTCTTCACAATGCTCCATGATGCCTGTTATCAAAATGCTCCAGGACCAGTTTCATCACAATACTCCATCCCCCTTGTCATCACAGTGCACAATGAAACCTTTCATTACAATGCTCCATGACACTTGTCATCACAATGCTCCATGGCCTTTATCGTCACAATGCTCCCAGGCACTTTTCATCACGATGTTCCATGAAAACTTTCATCACATTGCTCCACGACCATTGTCATCACAATAGTCCATACCCTTGTCAACACAAAGCTGCATAATCCCTGTCATCACAATTCTCCATGACTGCTGTCACCACAATAATCCAGGACAATTTTCATAACAATGCTTCATGCCCCCAGTCATCACAGTGCTCCATGATACCTTTCATCACAATTCCTAGATGATCAGTGTCATCACAATGCCCCATGACACCTGTCATCACAAATCGCTATGACCCTTGTCATCACAATACTCGATGAACCGTGTCATCACAGTGTTCCAGGGCACATGTCATCACAATGATCCATGACGACTTTCATCACAATGCTCCAATACACCACTCATCACAATGCTCCATGGCCCCTGTTATCATATTGCTCCATGATCACTTTCATCACAATGCTCCATGACCACTGTCATCACCATTCCTCATGACACCTGTCATCTCAATGCTCCATGGCCTCTTTCATCACAATGCTCCATGAACCCAGTCATCACAATGTTCCCTGCCCTTTTCATCACAATGCTCCATGGGCCCTGTCATCACAATGCTCCATGCCCTTGTCATCAAAATGCTCCAGAACACTTGTCACCATAATGTTCCTTGCCAATGTCATCAAAATGCCCCATGACATTTGTAATCACATTGCTCCAAGACCGCTGTCATCACAATGCCCCATGACGCCTGCCATCACTAATCTCCTAGGCCTCTCTTACCAAAAACTCCATGATCCCTGTCAGCACAATGTTCCATGACACTTTTCATCAAAATGCTCCATGACCCCTGTCATCACAAAGTTCTCTGCCCACATCATCACAATGCTCCTTGTCACCTTTAATCACAATGCTCCAGAATTCTTGTCATCGCAATGTGCCTTGACCGTGTCATCACAATGCTCCATGACCCTTGTCATCACAAATCTCCATGACCCCTGTCATCACAATGATCTATAACTCCTTTCCTCTCAGTGCTCCAGTACCGTTTTCATCACAGTGCTCCATGCCATTGTCAGCACAATGCTCCTTGGACCGTGTCATCAAAATGCTCCATCCTCTTTTCATCACAATGCTCCAGATATCCTATCACTACAATGCTCCATGCCCGTGTCAACACAATGCTCCATGACCCCAGGCATCAAAATGCTTTATGAACCTTGTTACCAGAATGTTCCATGACCCCTGTCATCAATATGATCCATGACCGTTGTCATCACAATGCTGCATGATACCTTTCATCCCAATTCTCTGTGACCGCTGTCATCACAATGCTCCAGGACAATTTTCATCACAATTCTCCATGCCCCCTGTCATCACAGTGCCCCATAACCCCTGTAATCACAATGCTCCATGGACCTTGTCTTCACAGTGCTCCAAGCCTTTGTAATCACACTGCTCCATGACCCCTGTAATCACAATGCTCCATGCCCTTGTCATCACAAGGCTCCAGAACACTTGTCATTATAATGCTCCATGTCCGTTTCATCACCATGCTCCATGACACTTGTCATCACAATGCTCCATGGCCCCTCTCATTACTGTGCTCCATAATAAATTTAATCACATTTCTAGATGACCACTGCCATCACAATGCCTCATGACATTGTCATCACAATTCACCATGACCATTGTCATCACAATGCTCCATGAACCATGTCATCACAGGGTCCCTGGACACTTGTCATCAACAATGATCCATGACCACTTTCATCACAATGCTCCATGACCACTGTCATCTCAATGCTCCATGGCCTTTGTATTCACAATGCTCCATGGCCCCTGTAATCACAGTGCTCCATAACACCTTTCATCATAACGCTCCATGACGACTGTCATCTCAATGCCCCATGAGGCCTGTCATCACAGTTCTCGAAGGCACCTCTCATCACAATGCCCCATGACACTTGTCATCACATTGCTCCATAACACCTGTCATCACAGTGTTCCCTGCCCATGTCATCACAATGCTCCATGTCCCCTATAATCACAATGCTCCATGCCTTTTTCCTCACAATGCTCCAGAATTCTTTTCAACACAATGTTCCATGACCGTGGCATCACAATGCTACATGACCCTGCTCATCACAATTCTCCATGACCTTTGTCATCACAATGCTCTATGTCACTTTTCATCACAATTCTCAATGACCACTTTAATCACTATGATCGCTGACAATTTTTATCACATTTCTCTATTGTCATTACAATTCCCCATGGCCCCTTTCTTCACAATGCTCCATGATGCCTGTTATCAAAATGCTCCAGGACCAGTTTCATCACAATACTCCATCCCCCTTGTCATCACAGTGCACAATGAAACCTTTCATTACAATGCTCCATGACACTTGTCATCACAATGCTCCATGGCCTTTATCGTCACAATGCTCCCAGGCACTTTTCATCACGATGTTCCATGAAAATTTTCATCACATTGCTCCACGACCATTGTCATCACAATAGTCCATACCCTTGTCAACACAAAGCTGCATAATCCCTGTCATCACAATTCTCCATGACTGCTGTCACCACAATAATCCAGGACAATTTTCATAACAATGCTTCATGCCCCCAGTCATCACAGTGCTCCATGATACCTTTCATCACAATTCCTAGATGATCAGTGTCATCACAATGCCCCATGACACCTGTCATCACAAATCGCTATGACCCTTGTCATCACAATACTCGATGAACCGTGTCATCACAGTGTTCCAGGGCACATGTCATCACAATGATCCATGACGACTTTCATCACAATGCTCCAATACACCACTCATCACAATGCTCCATGGCCCCTGTTATCATATTGCTCCATGATCACTTTCATCACAATGCTCCATGACCACTGTCATCACCATTCCTCATGACGCCTGTCATCTCAATGCTCCATGGCCTCTTTCATCACAATGCTCCATGAACCCAGTCATCACAATGTTCCCTGCCCTTTTCATCACAATGCTCCATGGGCCCTGTCATCACAATGCTCCATGCCCTTGTCATCAAAATGCTCCAGAACACTTGTCACCATAATGTTCCTTGCCAATGTCATCAAAATGCCCCATGACATTTGTAATCACATTGCTCCAAGACCGCTGTCATCACAATGCCCCATGACGCCTGCCATCACTAATCTCCTAGGCCTCTCTTACCAAAAACTCCATGATCCCTGTCAGCACAATGTTCCATGACACTTTTCATCAAAATGCTCCATGACCCCTGTCATCACAAAGTTCTCTGCCCACATCATCACAATGCTCCTTGTCACCTTTAATCACAATGCTCCAGAATTCTTGTCATCGCAATGTGCCTTGACCGTGTCATCACAATGCTCCATGACCCTTGTCATCACAAATCTCCATGACCCCTGTCATCACAATGATCTATAACTCCTTTCCTCTCAGTGCTCCAGTACCGTTTTCATCACAGTGCTCCATGCCATTGTCAGCACAATGCTCCTTGGACCGTGTCATCAAAATGCTCCATCCTCTTTTCATCACAATGCTCCAGATATCCTATCACTACAATGCTCCATGCCCGTGTCAACACAATGCTCCATGACCCCAGGCATCAAAAGGCTTTATGAACCTTGTTACCAGAATGTTCCATGACCCCTGTCATCAATATGATCCATGACCGTTGTCATCACAATGCTGCATGATACCTTTCATCCCAATTCTCTGTGAGCGCTGTCATCACAATGCTCCAGGACAATTTTCATCACAATTCTCCATGCCCCCTGTCATCACAGTGCCCCATAACCCCTGTAATCACAATGCTCCATGGACCTTGTCTTCACAGTGCTCCAAGCCTTTGTAATCACACTGCTCCATGACCCCTGTAATCACAATGCTTCATGCCCTTGTCATCACAAGGCTCCAGAACACTTGTCATTATAATGCTCCATGTCCGTTTCATCACCATGCTCCATGACACTTGTCATCACAATGCTCCATGGCCCCTCTCATTACTGTGCTCCATAATAAATTTAATCACATTTCTAGATGACCACTGCCATCACAATGCCTCATGACATTGTCATCACAATTCACCATGACCATTGTCATCACAATGCTCCATGAACCATGTCATCACAGGGTCCCTGGACACTTGTCATCAACAATGATCCATGACCACTTTCATCACAATGCTCCATGACCACTGTCATCTCAATGCTCCATGGCCTTTGTATTCACAATGCTCCATGGCCCCTGTAATCACAGTGCTCCATAACACCTTCCATCATAACGCTCCATGACGACTGTCATCTCAATGCCCCATGAGGCCTGTCATCACAATTCTCCATGGCACCTCTCATCACAATGCCCCATGACACTTGTCATCACATTGCTCCATAACACCTGTCATCACAGTGTTCCCTGCCCATGTCATCACAATGCTCCATGTCCCCTATAATCACAATGCTCCATGCCTTTTTCCTCACAATGCTCCAGAATTCTTTTCAACACAATGTTCCATGACCGTGGCATCACAATGCTACATGACCCTGCTCATCACAATTCTCCATGACCTTTGTCATCACAATGCTCTATGTCGCTTCTCATCACAATTCTCAATGACCACTTTAATCACTATGATCGCTGACAATTTTTATCACATTTCTCTATTGTCATTACAATTCCCCATGGCCCCTTTCTTCACAATGCTCCATGATGCCTGTTATCAAAATGCTCCAGGACCAGTTTCATCACAATACTCCATCCCCCTTGTCATCACAGTGCACAATGAAACCTTTCATTACAATGCTCCATGACACTTGTCATCACAATGCTCCATGGCCTTTATCGTCACAATGCTCCCAGGCACTTTTCATCACGATGTTCCATGAAAACTTTCATCACATTGCTCCACGACCATTGTCATCACAATAGTCCATACCCTTGTCAACACAAAGCTGCATAATCCCTGTCATCACAATTCTCCATGACTGCTGTCACCACAATAATCCAGGACAATTTTCATAACAATGCTTCATGCCCCCAGTCATCACAGTGCTCCATGATACCTTTCATCACAATTCCTAGATGATCAGTGTCATCACAATGCCCCATGACACCTGTCATCACAAATCGCTATGACCCTTGTCATCACAATACTCGATGAACCGTGTCATCACAGTGTTCCAGGGCACATGTCATCACAATGATCCATGACGACTTTCATCACAATGCTCCAATACACCACTCATCACAATGCTCCATGGCCCCTGTTATCATATTGCTCCATGATCACTTTCATCACAATGCTCCATGACCACTGTCATCACCATTCCTCATGACGCCTGTCATCTCAATGCTCCATGGCCTCTTTCATCACAATGCTCCATGAACCCAGTCATCACAATGTTCCCTGCCCTTTTCATCACAATGCTCCATGCGCCCTGTCATCACAATGCTCCATGCCCTTGTCATCAAAATGCTCCAGAACACTTGTCACCATAATGTTCCTTGCCAATGTCATCAAAATGCCCCATGACATTTGTAATCACATTGCTCCAAGACCGCTGTCATCACAATGCCCCATGACGCCTGCCATCACTAATCTCCTAGGCCTCTCTTACCAAAAACTCCATGATCCCTGTCAGCACAATGTTCCATGACACTTTTCATCAAAATGCTCCATGACCCCTGTCATCACAAAGTTCTCTGCCCACATCATCACAATGCTCCTTGTCACCTTTAATCACAATGCTCCAGAATTCTTGTCATCGCAATGTGCCTTGACCGTGTCATCACAATGCTCCATGACCCTTGTCATCACAAATCTCCATGACCCCTGTCATCACAATGATCTATAACTCCTTTCCTCTCAGTGCTCCAGTACCGTTTTCATCACAGTGCTCCATGCCATTGTCAGCACAATGCTCCTTGGACCGTGTCATCAAAATGCTCCATCCTCTTTTCATCACAATGCTCCAGATATCCTATCACTACAATGCTCCATGCCCGTGTCAACACAATGCTCCATGACCCCAATCATCAAAATGCTTTATGAACCTTGTTATCAGAATGTTCCATGACCCCTGACATCAATATGATCCATGACCGTTGTCATCACAATGCTGCATGATACCTTTCATCCCAATTCTCTGTGACCGCTGTCATCACAATGCTCCAGGACAATTTTCATCACAATTCTCCATGCCCCCTGTCATCACATTGCCCCATAACCCCTGTAATCACAATGCTCCATGGACCTTGTCATCACAGTGCTCCAAGCCTTTGTAATCACACTGCTCCATGACCCCTGTAATCACAATGCTCCATGCCCTTGTCATCACAAGGCTCCAGAACACTTGTCATTATAATGCTCCATGTCCGTTTCATCACCATGCTCCATGACACTTGTCATCACAATGCTCCATGGCCCCTCTCATTACTGTGCTCCATAATAAATTTAATCACATTTCTAGATGACCACTGCCATCACAATGCCTCATGACATTGTCATCACAATTCACCATGACCATTGTCATCACAATGCTCCATGAACCATGTCATCACAAGGTCCCTGGACACTTGTCATCAACAATGATCCATGACCACTTTCATCACAATGCTCCATGACCACTGTCATCTCAATGCTCCATGGCCTTTGTATTCACAATGCTCCATGGCCCCTGTAATCACAGTGCTCCATAACACCTTTCATCATAACGCTCCATGACGACTGTCATCTCAATGCCCCATGAGGCCTGTCATCACAATTCTCCAAGGCACCTCTCATCACAATGCCCCATGACACTTGTCATCACGTTGCTCCATAACACCTGTCATCACAGTGTTCCCTGCCCATGTCATCACAATGCTCCATGTCCCCTATAATCACAATGCTCCATGCCTTTTTCCTCACAATGCTCCAGAATTCTTTTCAACACAATGTTCCATGACCGTGGCATCACAATGCTACATGACCCTGCTCATCACAATTCTCCATGACCTTTGTCATCACAATGCTCTATGTCGCTTTTCATCACAATTCTCAATGACCACTTTAATCACTATGATCGCTGACAATTTTTATCACATTTCTCTATTGTCATTACAATTCCCCATGGCCCCTTTCTTCACAATGCTCCATGATGCCTGTTATCAAAATGCTCCATGGAGTTTGTTATCACAATGCTCCAGGACCAGTTTCATCAGAATACTCCATCCCCCTTGTCATCACAGTGCACAATGAAACCTTTCATTACAATGCTCCATGACACTTGTCATCACAATGCTCCATGGCCTTTATCGTCACAATGCTCCCAGGCACTTTTCATCACGATGTTCCATGAAAACTTTCATCACATTGCTCCACGACCATTGTCATCACAATAGTCCATACCCTTGTCAACACAAAGCTGCATAATCCCTGTCATCACAATTCTCCATGACTGCTGTCACCACAATAATCCAGGACAATTTTCATAACAATGCTTCATGCCCCCAGTCATCACAGTGCTCCATGATACCTTTCATCACAATTCCTAGATGATCAGTGTCATCACAATGCCCCATGACACCTGTCATCACAATTCGCTATGACCCTTGTCATCACAATACTCGATGAACCGTGTCATCACAGTGTTCCAGGGCACATGTCATCACAATGATCCATGACGACTTTCATCACAATGCTCCAATACACCACTCATCACAATGCTCCATGGCCCCTGTTATCATATTGCTCCATGATCACTTTCATCACAATGCTCCATGACCACTGTCATCACCATTCCTCATGACGCCTGTCATCTCAATGCTCCATGGCCTCTTTCATCACAATGCTCCATGAACCCAGTCATCACAATGTTCCCTGCCCTTTTCATCACAATGCTCCATGCGCCCTGTCATCACAATGCTCCATGCCCTTGTCATCAAAATGCTCCAGAACACTTGTCACCATAATGTTCCTTGCCAATGTCATCAAAATGCCCCATGACATTTGTAATCACATTGCTCCAAGACCGCTGTCATCACAATGCCCCATGACGCCTGCCATCACTAATCTCCTAGGCCTCTCTTACCAAAAACTCCATGATCCCTGTCAGCACAATGTTCCATGACACTTTTCATCAAAATGCTCCATGACCCCTGTCATCACAAAGTTCTCTGCCCACATCATCACAATGCTCCTTGTCACCTTTAATCACAATGCTCCAGAATTCTTGTCATCGCAATGTGCCTTGACCGTGTCATCACAATGCTCCATGACCCTTGTCATCACAAATCTCCATGACCCCTGTCATCACAATGATCTATAACTCCTTTCCTCTCAGTGCTCCAGTACCGTTTTCATCACAGTGCTCCATGCCATTGTCAGCACAATGCTCCTTGGACCGTGTCATCAAAATGCTCCATCCTCTTTTCATCACAATGCTCCAGATATCCTATCACTACAATGCTCCATGCCCGTGTCAACACAATGCTCCATGACCCCAGGCATCAAAATGCTTTATGAACCTTCTTACCAGAATGTTCCATGACCCCTGTCATCAATATGATCCATGACCGTTGTCATCACAATGCTGCATGATACCTTTCATCCCAATTCTCTGTGACCGCTGTCATCACAATGCTCCAGGACAATTTTCATCACAATTCTCCATGCCCCCTGTCATCACAGTGCCCCATAACCCCTGTAATCACAATGCTCCATGGACCTTGTCTTCACAGTGCTCCAAGCCTTTGTAATCACACTGCTCCATGACCCCTGTAATCACAATGCTTCATGCCCTTGTCATCACAAGGCTCCAGAACACTTGTCATTATAATGTTCCATGTCCGTTTCATCACCATGCTCCATGACACTTGTCATCACAATGCTCCATGGCCCCTCTCATTACTGTGCTCCATAATAAATTTAATCACATTTCTAGATGACCACTGCCATCACAATGCCTCATGACATTGTCATCACAATTCACCATGACCATTGTCATCACAATGCTCCATGAACCATGTCATCACAGGGTCCCTGGACACTTGTCATCAACAATGATCCATGACCACTTTCATCACAATGCTCCATGACCACTGTCATCTCAATGCTCCATGGCCTTTGTATTCACAATGCTCCATGGCCCCTGTAATCACAGTGCTCCATAACACCTTCCATCATAACGCTCCATGACGACTGTCATCTCAATGCCCCATGAGGCCTGTCATCACAATTCTCCATGGCACCTCTCATCACAATGCCCCATGACACTTGTCATCACATTGCTCCATAACACCTGTCATCACAGTGTTCCCTGCCCATGTCATCACAATGCTCCATGTCCCCTATAATCACAATGCTCCATGCCTTTTTCCGCACAATGCTCCAGAATTCTTTTCAACACAATGTTCCATGACCGTGGCATCACAATGCTACATGACCCTGCTCATCACAATTCTCCATGACCTTTGTCATCACAATGCTCTATGTCGCTTCTCATCACAATTCTCAATGACCACTTTAATCACTATGATCGCTGACAATTTTTATCACATTTCTCTATTGTCATTACAATTCCCCATGGCCCCTTTCTTCACAATGCTCCATGATGCCTGTTATCAAAATGCTCCAGGACCAGTTTCATCACAATACTCCATCCCCCTTGTCATCACAGTGCACAATGAAACCTTTCATTACAATGCTCCATGACACTTGTCATCACAATGCTCCATGGCCTTTATCGTCACAATGCTCCCAGGCACTTTTCATCACGATGTTCCATGAAAACTTTCATCACATTGCTCCACGACCATTGTCATCACAATAGTCCATACCCTTGTCAACACAAAGCTGCATAATCCCTGTCATCACAATTCTCCATGACTGCTGTCACCACAATAATCCAGGACAATTTTCATAACAATGCTTCATGCCCCCAGTCATCACAGTGCTCCATGATACCTTTCATCACAATTCCTAGATGATCAGTGTCATCACAATGCCCCATGACACCTGTCATCACAAATCGCTATGACCCTTGTCATCACAATACTCGATGAACCGTGTCATCACAGTGTTCCAGGGCACATGTCATCACAATGATCCATGACGACTTTCATCACAATGCTCCAATACACCACTCATCACAATGCTCCATGGCCCCTGTTATCATATTGCTCCATGATCACTTTCATCACAATGCTCCATGACCACTGTCATCACCATTCCTCATGACGCCTGTCATCTCAATGCTCCATGGCCTCTTTCATCACAATGCTCCATGAACCCAGTCATCACAATGTTCCCTGCCCTTTTCATCACAATGCTCCATGCGCCCTGTCATCACAATGCTCCATGCCCTTGTCATCAAAATGCTCCAGAACACTTGTCACCATAATGTTCCTTGCCAATGTCATCAAAATGCCCCATGACATTTGTAATCACATTGCTCCAAGACCGCTGTCATCACAATGCCCCATGACGCCTGCCATCACTAATCTCCTAGGCCTCTCTTACCAAAAACTCCATGATCCCTGTCAGCACAATGTTCCATGACACTTTTCATCAAAATGCTCCATGACCCCTGTCATCACAAAGTTCTCTGCCCACATCATCACAATGCTCCTTGTCACCTTTAATCACAATGCTCCAGAATTCTTGTCATCGCAATGTGCCTTGACCGTGTCATCACAATGCTCCATGACCCTTGTCATCACAAATCTCCATGACCCCTGTCATCACAATGATCTATAACTCCTTTCCTCTCAGTGCTCCAGTACCGTTTTCATCACAGTGCTCCATGCCATTGTCAGCACAATGCTCCTTGGACCGTGTCATCAAAATGCTCCATCCTCTTTTCATCACAATGCTCCAGATATCCTATCACTACAATGCTCCATGCCCGTGTCAACACAATGCTCCATGACCCCAGGCATCAAAATGCTTTATGAACCTTGTTACCAGAATGTTCCATGACCCCTGTCATCAATATGATCCATGACCGTTGTCATCACAATGCTGCATGATACCTTTCATCCCAATTCTCTGTGACCGCTGTCATCACAATGCTCCAGGACAATTTTCATCACAATTCTCCATGCCCCCTGTCATCACAGTGCCCCATAACCCCTGTAATCACAATGCTCCATGGACCTTGTCTTCACAGTGCTCCAAGCCTTTGTAATCACACTGCTCCATGACCCCTGTAATCACAATGCTTCATGCCCTTGTCATCACAAGGCTTCAGAACACTTGTCATTATAATGCTCCATGTCCGTTTCATCACCATGCTCCATGACACTTGTCATCACAATGCTCCATGGCCCCTCTCATTACTGTGCTCCATAATAAATTTAATCACATTTCTAGATGACCACTGCCATCACAATGCCTCATGACATTGTCATCACAATTCACCATGACCATTGTCATCACAATGCTCCATGAACCATGTCATCACAGGGTCCCTGGACACTTGTCATCAACAATGATCCATGACCACTTTCATCACAATGCTCCATGACCACTGTCATCTCAATGCTCCATGGCCTTTGTATTCACAATGCTCCATGGCCCCTGTAATCACAGTGCTCCATAACACCTTCCATCATAACGCTCCATGACGACTGTCATCTCAATGCCCCATGAGGCCTGTCATCACAATTCTCCATGGCACCTCTCATCACAATGCTCCATGACACTTGTCATCACATTGCTCCATAACACCTGTCATCACAGTGTTCCCTGCCCATGTCATCACAATGCTCCATGTCCCCTATAATCACAATGCTCCATGCCTTTTTCCGCACAATGCTCCAGAATTCTTTTCAACACAATGTTCCATGACCGTGGCATCACAATGCTACATGACCCTGCTCATCACAATTCTCCATGACCTTTGTCATCACAATGCTCTATGTCGCTTTTCATCACAATTCTCAATGACCACTTTAATCACTATGATCGCTGACAATTTTTATCACATTTCTCTATTGTCATTACAATTCCCCATGGCCCCTTTCTTCACAATGCTCCATGATGCCTGTTATCAAAATGCTCCAGGACCAGGTTCATCACAATACTCCATCCCCCTTGTCATCACAGTGCACAATGAAACCTTTCATTACAATGCTCCATGACACTTGTCATCACAATGCTCCATGGCCTTTATCGTCACAATGCTCCCAGGCACTTTTCATCACGATGTTCCATGAAAACTTTCATCACATTGCTCCACGACCATTGTCATCACAATAGTCCATACCCTTGTCAACACAAAGCTGCATAATCCCTGTCATCACAATTCTCCATGACTGCTGTCACCACAATAATCCAGGACAATTTTCATAACAATGCTTCATGCCCCCAGTCATCACAGTGCTCCATGATACCTTTCATCACAATTCCTAGATGATCAGTGTCATCACAATGCCCCATGACACCTGTCATCACAAATCGCTATGACCCTTGTCATCACAATACTCGATGAACCGTGTCATCACAGTGTTCCAGGGCACATGTCATCACAATGATCCATGACGACTTTCATCACAATGCTCCAATACACCACTCATCACAATGCTCCATGGCCCCTGTTATCATATTGCTCCATGATCACTTTCATCACAATGCTCCATGACCACTGTCATCACCATTCCTCATGACGCCTGTCATCTCAATGCTCCATGGCCTCTTTCATCACAATGCTCCATGAACCCAGTCATCACAATGTTCCCTGCCCTTTTCATCACAATGCTCCATGGGCCCTGTCATCACAATGCTCCATGCCCTTGTCATCAAAATGCTCCAGAACACTTGTCACCATAATGTTCCTTGCCAATGTCATCAAAATGCCCCATGACATTTGTAATCACATTGCTCCAAGACCGCTGTCATCACAATGCCCCATGACGCCTGCCATCACTAATCTCCTAGGCCTCTCTTACCAAAAACTCCATGATCCCTGTCAGCACAATGTTCCATGACACTTTTCATCAAAATGCTCCATGACCCCTGTCATCACAAAGTTCTCTGCCCACATCATCACAATGCTCCTTGTCACCTTTAATCACAATGCTCCAGAATTCTTGTCATCGCAATGTGCCTTGACCGTGTCATCACAATGCTCCATGACCCTTGTCATCACAAATCTCCATGACCCCTGTCATCACAATGATCTATAACTCCTTTCCTCTCAGTGCTCCAGTACCGTTTTCATCACAGTGCTCCATGCCATTGTCAGCACAATGCTCCTTGGACCGTGTCATCAAAATGCTCCATCCTCTTTTCATCACAATGCTCCAGATATCCTATCACTACAATGCTCCATGCCCGTGTCAACACAATGCTCCATGACCCCAGGCATCAAAATGCTTTATGAACCTTCTTACCAGAATGTTCCATGACCCCTGTCATCAATATGATCCATGACCGTTGTCATCACAATGCTGCATGATACCTTTCATCCCAATTCTCTGTGACCGCTGTCATCACAATGCTCCAGGACAATTTTCATCACAATTCTCCATGCCCCCTGTCATCACAGTGCCCCATAACCCCTGTAATCACAATGCTCCATGGACCTTGTCTTCACAGTGCTCCAAGCCTTTGTAATCACACTGCTCCATGACCCCTGTAATCACAATGCTCCATGCCCTTGTCATCACAAGGCTCCAGAACACTTGTCATTATAATGCTCCATGTCCGTTTCATCACCATGCTCCATGACACTTGTCATCACAATGCTCCATGGCCCCTCTCATTACTGTGCTCCATAATAAATTTAATCACATTTCTAGATGACCACTGCCATCACAATGCCTCATGACATTGTCATCACAATTCACCATGACCATTGTCATCACAATGCTCCATGAACCATGTCATCACAGGGTCCCTGGACACTTGTCATCAACAATGATCCATGACCACTTTCATCACAATGCTCCATGACCACTGTCATCTCAATGCTCCATGGCCTTTGTATTCACAATGCTCCATGGCCCCTGTAATCACAGTGCTCCATAACACCTTCCATCATAACGCTCCATGACGACTGTCATCTCAATGCCCCATGAGGCCTGTCATCACAATTCTCCATGGCACCTCTCATCACAATGCCCCATGACACTTGTCATCACATTGCTCCATAACACCTGTCATCACAGTGTTCCCTGCCCATGTCATCACAATGCTCCATGTCCCCTATAATCACAATGCTCCATGCCTTTTTCCGCACAATGCTCCAGAATTCTTTTCAACACAATGTTCCATGACCGTGGCATCACAATGCTACATGACCCTGCTCATCACAATTCTCCATGACCTTTGTCATCACAATGCTCTATGTCGCTTTTCATCACAATTCTCAATGACCACTTTAATCACTATGATCGCTGACAATTTTTATCACATTTCTCTATTGTCATTACAATTCCCCATGGCCCCTTTCTTCACAATGCTCCATGATGCCTGTTATCAAAATGCTCCAGGACCAGTTTCATCACAATACTCCATCCCCCTTGTCATCACAGTGCACAATGAAACCTTTCATTACAATGCTCCATGACACTTGTCATCACAATGCTCCATGGCCTTTATCGTCACAATGCTCCCAGGCACTTTTCATCACGATGTTCCATGAAAACTTTCATCACATTGCTCCACGACCATTGTCATCACAATAGTCCATACCCTTGTCAACACAAAGCTGCATAATCCCTGTCATCACAATTCTCCATGACTGCTGTCACCACAATAATCCAGGACAATTTTCATAACAATGCTTCATGCCCCCAGTCATCACAGTGCTCCATGATACCTTTCATCACAATTCCTAGATGATCAGTGTCATCACAATGCCCCATGACACCTGTCATCACAAATCGCTATGACCCTTGTCATCACAATACTCGATGAACCGTGTCATCACAGTGTTCCAGGGCACATGTCATCACAATGATCCATGACGACTTTCATCACAATGCTCCAATACACCACTCATCACAATGCTCCATGGCCCCTGTTATCATATTGCTCCAAGATCACTTTCATCACAATGCTCCATGACCACTGTCATCACCATTCCTCATGACACCTGTCATCTCAATGCTCCATGGCCTCTTTCATCACAATGCTCCATGAACCCAGTCATCACAATGTTCCCTGCCCTTTTCATCACAATGCTCCATGGGCCCTGTCATCACAATGCTCCATGCCCTTGTCATCAAAATGCTCCAGAACACTTGTCACCATAATGTTCCTTGCCAATGTCATCAAAATGCCCCATGACATTTGTAATCACATTGCTCCAAGACCGCTGTCATCACAATGCCCCATGACGCCTGCCATCACTAATCTCCTAGGCCTCTCTTACCAAAAACTCCATGATCCCTGTCAGCACAATGTTCCATGACACTTTTCATCAAAATGCTCCATGACCCCTGTCATCACAAAGTTCTCTGCCCACATCATCACAATGCTCCTTGTCACCTTTAATCACAATGCTCCAGAATTCTTGTCATCGCAATGTGCCTTGACCGTGTCATCACAATGCTCCATGACCCTTGTCATCACAAATCTCCATGACCCCTGTCATCACAATGATCTATAACTCCTTTCCTCTCAGTGCTCCAGTACCATTTTCATCACAGTGCTCCATGCCATTGTCAGCACAATGCTCCTTGGACCGTGTCATCAAAATGCTCCATCCTCTTTTCATCACAATGCTCCAGATATCCTATCACTACAATGCTCCATGCCCGTGTCAACACAATGCTCCATGACCCCAGGCATCAAAAGGCTTTATGAACCTTGTTACCAGAATGTTCCATGACCCCTGTCATCAATATGATCCATGACCGTTGTCATCACAATGCTGCATGATACCTTTCATCCCAATTCTCTGTGAGCGCTGTCATCACAATGCTCCAGGACAATTTTCATCACAATTCTCCATGCCCCCTGTCATCACAGTGCCCCATAACCCCTGTAATCACAATGCTCCATGGACCTTGTCTTCACAGTGCTCCAAGCCTTTGTAATCACACTGCTCCATGACCCCTGTAATCACAATGCTTCATGCCCTTGTCATCACAAGGCTCCAGAACACTTGTCATTATAATGCTCCATGTCCGTTTCATCACCATGCTCCATGACACTTGTCATCACAATGCTCCATGGCCCCTCTCATTACTGTGCTCCATAATAAATTTAATCACATTTCTAGATGACCACTGCCATCACAATGCCTCATGACATTGTCATCACAATTCACCATGACCATTGTCATCACAATGCTCCATGAACCATGTCATCACAGGGTCCCTGGACACTTGTCATCAACAATGATCCATGACCACTTTCATCACAATGCTCCATGACCACTGTCATCTCAATGCTCCATGGCCTTTGTATTCACAATGCTCCATGGCCCCTGTAATCACAGTGCTCCATAACACCTTCCATCATAACGCTCCATGACGACTGTCATCTCAATGCCCCATGAGGCCTGTCATCACAATTCTCCATGGCACCTCTCATCACAATGCCCCATGACACTTGTCATCACATTGCTCCATAACACCTGTCATCACAGTGTTCCCTGCCCATGTCATCACAATGCTCCATGTCCCCTATAATCACAATGCTCCATGCCTTTTTCCTCACAATGCTCCAGAATTCTTTTCAACACAATGTTCCATGACCGTGGCATCACAATGCTACATGACCCTGCTCATCACAATTCTCCATGACCTTTGTCATCACAATGCTCTATGTCGCTTTTCATCACAATTCTCAATGACCACTTTAATCACTATGATCGCTGACAATTTTTATCACATTTCTCTATTGTCATTACAATTCCCCATGGCCCCTTTCTTCACAATGCTCCATGATGCCTGTTATCAAAATGCTCCAGGACCAGTTTCATCACAATACTCCATCCCCCTTGTCATCACAGTGCACAATGAAACGTTTCATTACAATGCTCCATGACACTTGTCATCACAATGCTCCATGGCCTTTATCGTCACAATGCTCCCAGGCACTTTTCATCACGATGTTCCATGAAAACTTTCATCACATTGCTCCACGACCATTGTCATCACAATAGTCCATACCCTTGTCAACACAAAGCTGCATAATCCCTGTCATCACAATTCTCCATGACTGCTGTCACCACAATAATCCAGGACAATTTTCATAACAATGCTTCATGCCCCCAGTCATCACAGTGCTCCATGATACCTTTCATCACAATTCCTAGATGATCAGTGTCATCACAAAGCTCCATGACACCTGTCATCACAAATCGCTATGACCCTTGTCATCACAATACTCGATGAACCGTGTCATCACAGTGTTCCAGGGCACATGTCATCACAATGATCCATGACGACTTTCATCACAATGCTCCAATACACCACTCATCACAATGCTCCATGGCCCCTGTTATCATATTGCTCCATGATCACTTTCATCACAATGCTCCATGACCACTGTCATCACCATTCCTCATGACGCCTGTCATCTCAATGCTCCATGGCCTCTTTCATCACAATGCTCCATGAACCCAGTCATCACAATGTTCCCTGCCCTTTTCATCACAATGCTCCATGGGCCCTGTCATCACAATGCTCCATGCCCTTGTCATCAAAATGCTCCAGAACACTTGTCACCATAATGTTCCTTGCCAATGTCATCAAAATGCCCCATGACATTTGTAATCACATTGCTCCAAGACCGCTGTCATCACAATGCCCCATGACGCCTGCCATCACTAATCTCCTAGGCCTCTCTTACCAAAAACTCCATGATCCCTGTCAGCACAATGTTCCATGACACTTTTCATCAAAATGCTCCATGACCCCTGTCATCACAAAGTTCTCTGCCCACATCATCACAATGCTCCTTGTCACCTTTAATCACAATGCTCCAGAATTCTTGTCATCGCAATGTGCCTTGACCGTGTCATCACAATGCTCCATGACCCTTGTCATCACAAATCTCCATGACCCCTGTCATCACAATGATCTATAACTCCTTTCCTCTCAGTGCTCCAGTACCATTTTCATCACAGTGCTCCATGCCATTGTCAGCACAATGCTCCTTGGACCGTGTCATCAAAATGCTCCATCCTCTTTTCATCACAATGCTCCAGATATCCTATCACTACAATGCTCCATGCCCGTGTCAACACAATGCTCCATGACCCCAGGCATCAAAATGCTTTATGAACCTTGTTACCAGAATGTTCCATGACCCCTGTCATCAATATGATCCATGACCGTTGTCATCACAATGCTGCATGATACCTTTCATCCCAATTCTCTGTGACCGCTGTCATCACAATGCTCCAGGACAATTTTCATCACAATTCTCCATGCCCCCTGTCATCACAGTGCCCCATAACCCCTGTAATCACAATGCTCCATGGACCTTGTCTTCACAGTGCTCCAAGCCTTTGTAATCACACTGCTCCATGACCCCTGTAATCACAATGCTTCATGCCCTTGTCATCACAAGGCTCCAGAACACTTGTCATTATAATGCTCCATGTCCGTTTCATCACCATGCTCCATGACACTTGTCATCACAATGCTCCATGGCCCCTCTCATTACTGTGCTCCATAATAAATTTAATCACATTTCTAGATGACCACTGCCATCACAATGCCTCATGACATTGTCATCACAATTCACCATGACCATTGTCATCACAATGCTCCATGAACCATGTCATCACAGGGTCCCTGGACACTTGTCATCAACAATGATCCATGACCACTTTCATCACAATGCTCCATGACCACTGTCATCTCAATGCTCCATGGCCTTTGTATTCACAATGCTCCATGGCCCCTGTAATCACAGTGCTCCATAACACCTTCCATCATAACGCTCCATGACGACTGTCATCTCAATGCCCCATGAGGCCTGTCATCACAATTCTCCATGGCACCTCTCATCACAATGCTCCATGACACTTGTCATCACATTGCTCCATAACACCTGTCA
The DNA here is from genome assembly GCF_965194825.1 of Balaenoptera physalus. Taxonomy (NCBI): domain Eukaryota; kingdom Metazoa; phylum Chordata; class Mammalia; order Artiodactyla; family Balaenopteridae; genus Balaenoptera; species Balaenoptera physalus. The sequence continues at coordinate 407,960 of NW_028126382.1, forward strand.
TCACAGTGTTCCCTGCCCATGTCATCACAATGCTCCATGTCCCCTATAATCACAATGCTCCATGCCTTTTTCCGCACAATGCTCCAGAATTCTTTTCAACACAATGTTCCATGACCGTGGCATCACAATGCTACATGACCCTGCTCATCACAATTCTCCATGACCTTTGTCATCACAATGCTCTATGTCGCTTTTCATCACAATTCTCAATGACCACTTTAATCACTATGATCGCTGACAATTTTTATCACATTTCTCTATTGTCATTACAATTCCCCATGGCCCCTTTCTTCACAATGCTCCATGATGCCTGTTATCAAAATGCTCCATGGAGTTTGTTATCACAATGCTCCAGGACCAGTTTCATCACAATACTCCATCCCCCTTGTCATCACAGTGCACAATGAAACCTTTCATTACAATGCTCCATGACACTTGTCATCACAATGCTCCATGGCCTTTATCGTCACAATGCTCCCAGGCACTTTTCATCACGATGTTCCATGAAAACTTTCATCACATTGCTCCACGACCATTGTCATCACAATAGTCCATACCCTTGTCAACACAAAGCTGCATAATCCCTGTCATCACAATTCTCCATGACTGCTGTCACCACAATAATCCAGGACAATTTTCATAACAATGCTTCATGCCCCCAGTCATCACAGTGCTCCATGATACCTTTCATCACAATTCCTAGATGATCAGTGTCATCACAATGCCCCATGACACCTGTCATCACAATTCGCTATGACCCTTGTCATCACAATACTCGATGAACCGTGTCATCACAGTGTTCCAGGGCACATGTCATCACAATGATCCATGACGACTTTCATCACAATGCTCCAATACACCACTCATCACAATGCTCCATGGCCCCTGTTATCATATTGCTCCATGATCACTTTCATCACAATGCTCCATGACCACTGTCATCACCATTCCTCATGACGCCTGTCATCTCAATGCTCCATGGCCTCTTTCATCACAATGCTCCATGAACCCAGTCATCACAATATTCCCTGCCCTTTTCATCACAATGCTCCATGGGCCCTGTCATCACAATGCTCCATGCCCTTGTCATCAAAATGCTCCAGAACACTTGTCACCATAATATTCCTTGCCAATGTCATCAAAATGCTCCATGACATTTGTAATCACATTGCTCCAAGACCGCTGTCATCACAATGCCCCATGACGCCTGCCATCACTAAACTCCTAGGCCTCTCTTACCAAAAACTCCATGATCCCTGTCAGCACAATGTTCCATGACACTTTTCATCAAAATGCTCCATGACCCCTGTCATCACAAAGTTCTCTGCCCACATCATCACAATGCTCCTTGTCACCTTTAATCACAATGCTCCAGAATTCTTGTCATCGCAATGTGCCTTGACCGTGTCATCACAATGCTCCATGACCCTTGTCATCACAAATCTCCATGACCCCTGTCATCACAATGATCTATAACTCCTTTCCTCTCAGTGCTCCAGTACCGTTTTCATCACAGTGCTCCATGCCATTGTCAGCACAATGCTCCTTGGACCGTGTCATCAAAATGCTCCATCCTCTTTTCATCACAATGCTCCAGATATCCTATCACTACAATGCTCCATGCCCGTGTCAACACAATGCTCCATGACCCCAGGCATCAAAATGCTTTATGAACCTTGTTACCAGAATGTTCCATGACCCCTGTCATCAATATGATCCATGACCGTTGTCATCACAATGCTGCATGATACCTTTCATCCCAATTCTCTGTGACCGCTGTCATCACAATGCTCCAGGACAATTTTCATCACAATTCTCCATGCCCCCTGTCATCACAGTGCCCCATAACCCCTGTAATCACAATGCTCCATGGACCTTGTCTTCACAGTGCTCCAAGCCTTTGTAATCACACTGCTCCATGACCCCTGTAATCACAATGCTCCATGCCCTTGTCATCACAAGGCTCCAGAACACTTGTCATTATAATGCTCCATGTCCGTTTCATCACCATGCTCCATGACACTTGTCATCACAATGCTCCATGGCCCCTCTCATTACTGTGCTCCATAATAAATTTAATCACATTTCTAGATGACCACTGCCATCACAATGCCTCATGACATTGTCATCACAATTCACCATGACCATTGTCATCACAATGCTCCATGAACCATGTCATCACAGGGTCCCTGGACACTTGTCATCAACAATGATCCATGACCACTTTCATCACAATGCTCCATGACCACTGTCATCTCAATGCTCCATGGCCTTTGTATTCACAATGCTCCATGGCCCCTGTAATCACAGTGCTCCATAACACCTTCCATCATAACGCTCCATGACGACTGTCATCTCAATGCCCCATGAGGCCTGTCATCACAATTCTCCATGGCACCTCTCATCACAATGCTCCATGACACTTGTCATCACATTGCTCCATAACACCTGTCATCACAGTGTTCCCTGCCCATGTCATCACAATGCTCCATGTCCCCTATAATCACAATGCTCCATGCCTTTTTCCTCACAATGCTCCAGAATTCTTTTCAACACAATGTTCCATGACCGTGGCATCACAATGCTACATGACCCTGCTCATCACAATTCTCCGTGACCTTTGTCATCACAATGCTCTATGTCGCTTTTCATCACAATTCTCAATGACCACTTTAATCACTATGATCGCTGACAATTTTTATCACATTTCTCTATTGTCATTACAATTCCCCATGGCCCCTTTCTTCACAATGCTCCATGATGCCTGTTATCAAAATGCTCCAGGACCAGTTTCATCACAATACTCCATCCCCCTTGTCATCACAGTGCACAATGAAACCTTTCATTACAATGCTCCATGACACTTGTCATCACAATGCTCCATGGCCTTTATCGTCACAATGCTCCCAGGCACTTTTCATCACGATGTTCCATGAAAACTTTCATCACATTGCTCCACGACCATTGTCATCACAATAGTCCATACCCTTGTCAACACAAAGCTGCATAATCCCTGTCATCACAATTCTCCATGACTGCTGTCACCACAATAATCCAGGACAATTTTCATAACAATGCTTCATGCCCCCAGTCATCACAGTGCTCCATGATACCTTTCATCACAATTCCTAGATGATCAGTGTCATCACAATGCCCCATGACACCTGTCATCACAATTCGCTATGACCCTTGTCATCACAATACTCGATGAACCGTGTCATCACAGTGTTCCAGGGCACATGTCATCACAATGATCCATGACGACTTTCATCACAATGCTCCAATACACCACTCATCACAATGCTCCATGGCCCCTGTTATCATATTGCTCCATGATCACTTTCATCACAATGCTCCATGACCACTGTCATCACCATTCCTCATGACGCCTGTCATCTCAATGCTCCATGGCCTCTTTCATCACAATGCTCCATGAACCCAGTCATCACAATATTCCCTGCCCTTTTCATCACAATGCTCCATGGGCCCTGTCATCACAATGCTCCATGCCCTTGTCATCAAAATGCTCCAGAACACTTGTCACCATAATATTCCTTGCCAATGTCATCAAAATGCTCCATGACATTTGTAATCACATTGCTCCAAGACCGCTGTCATCACAATGCCCCATGACGCCTGCCATCACTAAACTCCTAGGCCTCTCTTACCAAAAACTCCATGATCCCTGTCAGCACAATGTTCCATGACACTTTTCATCAAAATGCTCCATGACCCCTGTCATCACAAAGTTCTCTGCCCACATCATCACAATGCTCCTTGTCACCTTTAATCACAATGCTCCAGAATTCTTGTCATCGCAATGTGCCTTGACCGTGTCATCACAATGCTCCATGACCCTTGTCATCACAAATCTCCATGACCCCTGTCATCACAATGATCTATAACTCCTTTCCTCTCAGTGCTCCAGTACCGTTTTCATCACAGTGCTCCATGCCATTGTCAGCACAATGCTCCTTGGACCGTGTCATCAAAATGCTCCATCCTCTTTTCATCACAATGCTCCAGATATCCTATCACTACAATGCTCCATGCCCGTGTCAACACAATGCTCCATGACCCCAGGCATCAAAATGCTTTATGAACCTTGTTACCAGAATGTTCCATGACCCCTGTCATCAATATGATCCATGACCGTTGTCATCACAATGCTGCATGATACCTTTCATCCCAATTCTCTGTGACCGCTGTCATCACAATGCTCCAGGACAATTTTCATCACAATTCTCCATGCCCCCTGTCATCACAGTGCCCCATAACCCCTGTAATCACAATGCTCCATGGACCTTGTCTTCACAGTGCTCCAAGCCTTTGTAATCACACTGCTCCATGACCCCTGTAATCACAATGCTCCATGCCCTTGTCATCACAAGGCTCCAGAACACTTGTCATTATAATGCTCCATGTCCGTTTCATCACCATGCTCCATGACACTTGTCATCACAATGCTCCATGGCCCCTCTCATTACTGTGCTCCATAATAAATTTAATCACATTTCTAGATGACCACTGCCATCACAATGCCTCATGACATTGTCATCACAATTCACCATGACCATTGTCATCACAATGCTCCATGAACCATGTCATCACAGGGTCCCTGGACACTTGTCATCAACAATGATCCATGACCACTTTCATCACAATGCTCCATGACCACTGTCATCTCAATGCTCCATGGCCTTTGTATTCACAATGCTCCATGGCCCCTGTAATCACAGTGCTCCATAACACCTTCCATCATAACGCTCCATGACGACTGTCATCTCAATGCCCCATGAGGCCTGTCATCACAATTCTCCATGGCACCTCTCATCACAATGCTCCATGACACTTGTCATCACATTGCTCCATAACACCTGTCATCACAGTGTTCCCTGCCCATGTCATCACAATGCTCCATGTCCCCTATAATCACAATGCTCCATGCCTTTTTCCTCACAATGCTCCAGAATTCTTTTCAACACAATGTTCCATGACCGTGGCATCACAATGCTACATGACCCTGCTCATCACAATTCTCCGTGACCTTTGTCATCACAATGCTCTATGTCGCTTTTCATCACAATTCTCAATGACCACTTTAATCACTATGATCGCTGACAATTTTTATCACATTTCTCTATTGTCATTACAATTCCCCATGGCCCCTTTCTTCACAATGCTCCATGATGCCTGTTATCAAAATGCTCCAGGACCAGTTTCATCACAATACTCCATCCCCCTTGTCATCACAGTGCACAATGAAACCTTTCATTACAATGCTCCATGACACTTGTCATCACAATGCTCCATGGCCTTTATCGTCACAATGCTCCCAGGCACTTTTCATCACGATGTTCCATGAAAACTTTCATCACATTGCTCCACGACCATTGTCATCACAATAGTCCATACCCTTGTCAACACAAAGCTGCATAATCCCTGTCATCACAATTCTCCATGACTGCTGTCACCACAATAATCCAGGACAATTTTCATAACAATGCTTCATGCCCCCAGTCATCACAGTGCTCCATGATACCTTTCATCACAATTCCTAGATGATCAGTGTCATCACAATGCCCCATGACACCTGTCATCACAAATCGCTATGACCCTTGTCATCACAATACTCGATGAACCGTGTCATCACAGTGTTCCAGGGCACATGTCATCACAATGATCCATGACGACTTTCATCACAATGCTCCAATACACCACTCATCACAATGCTCCATGGCCCCTGTTATCATATTGCTCCATGATCACTTTCATCACAATGCTCCATGACCACTGTCATCACCATTCCTCATGACGCCTGTCATCTCAATGCTCCATGGCCTCTTTCATCACAATGCTCCATGAACCCAGTCATCACAATGTTCCCTGCCCTTTTCATCACAATGCTCCATGGGCCCTGTCATCACAATGCTCCATGCCCTTGTCATCAAAATGCTCCAGAACACTTGTCACCATAATGTTCCTTGCCAATGTCATCAAAATGCCCCATGACATTTGTAATCACATTGCTCCAAGACCGCTGTCATCACAATGCCCCATGACGCCTGCCATCACTAATCTCCTAGGCCTCTCTTACCAAAAACTCCATGATCCCTGTCAGCACAATGTTCCATGACACTTTTCATCAAAATGCTCCATGACCCCTGTCATCACAAAGTTCTCTGCCCACATCATCACAATGCTCCTTGTCACCTTTAATCACAATGCTCCAGAATTCTTGTCATCGCAATGTGCCTTGACCGTGTCATCACAATGCTCCATGACCCTTGTCATCACAAATCTCCATGACCCCTGTCATCACAATGATCTATAACTCCTTTCCTCTCAGTGCTCCAGTACCATTTTCATCACAGTGCTCCATGCCATTGTCAGCACAATGCTCCTTGGACCGTGTCATCAAAATGCTCCATCCTCTTTTCATCACAATGCTCCAGATATCCTATCACTACAATGCTCCATGCCCGTGTCAACACAATGCTCCATGACCCCAGGCATCAAAAGGCTTTATGAACCTTGTTACCAGAATGTTCCATGACCCCTGTCATCAATATGATCCATGACCGTTGTCATCACAATGCTGCATGATACCTTTCATCCCAATTCTCTGTGACCGCTGTCATCACAATGCTCCAGGACAATTTTCATCACAATTCTCCATGCCCCCTGTCATCACAGTGCCCCATAACCCCTGTAATCACAATGCTCCATGGACCTTGTCTTCACAGTGCTCCAAGCCTTTGTAATCACACTGCTCCATGACCCCTGTAATCACAATGCTCCATGCCCTTGTCATCACAAGGCTCCAGAACACTTGTCATTATAATGCTCCATGTCCGTTTCATCACCATGCTCCATGACACTTGTCATCACAATGCTCCATGGCCCCTCTCATTACTGTGCTCCATAATAAATTTAATCACATTTCTAGATGACCACTGCCATCACAATGCCTCATGACATTGTCATCACAATTCACCATGACCATTGTCATCACAATGCTCCATGAACCATGTCATCACAGGGTCCCTGGACACTTGTCATCAACAATGATCCATGACCACTTTCATCACAATGCTCCATGACCACTGTCATCTCAATGCTCCATGGCCTTTGTATTCACAATGCTCCATGGCCCCTGTAATCACAGTGCTCCATAACACCTTCCATCATAACGCTCCATGACGACTGTCATCTCAATGCCCCATGAGGCCTGTCATCACAATTCTCCATGGCACCTCTCATCACAATGCTCCATGACACTTGTCATCACATTGCTCCATAACACCTGTCATCACAGTGTTCCCTGCCCATGTCATCACAATGCTCCATGTCCCCTATAATCACAATGCTCCATGCCTTTTTCCTCACAATGCTCCAGAATTCTTTTCAACACAATGTTCCATGACCGTGGCATCACAATGCTACATGACCCTGCTCATCACAATTCTCCGTGACCTTTGTCATCACAATGCTCTATGTCGCTTTTCATCACAATTCTCAATGACCACTTTAATCACTATGATCGCTGACAATTTTTATCACATTTCTCTATTGTCATTACAATTCCCCATGGCCCCTTTCTTCACAATGCTCCATGATGCCTGTTATCAAAATGCTCCAGGACCAGTTTCATCACAATACTCCATCCCCCTTGTCATCACAGTGCACAATGAAACGTTTCATTACAATGCTCCATGACACTTGTCATCACAATGCTCCATGGCCTTTATCGTCACAATGCTCCCAGGCACTTTTCATCACGATGTTCCATGAAAACTTTCATCACATTGCTCCACGACCATTGTCATCACAATAGTCCATACCCTTGTCAACACAAAGCTGCATAATCCCTGTCATCACAATTCTCCATGACTGCTGTCACCACAATAATCCAGGACAATTTTCATAACAATGCTTCATGCCCCCAGTCATCACAGTGCTCCATGATACCTTTCATCACAATTCCTAGATGATCAGTGTCATCACAATGCCCCATGACACCTGTCATCACAAATCGCTATGACCCTTGTCATCACAATACTCGATGAACCGTGTCATCACAGTGTTCCAGGGCACATGTCATCACAATGATCCATGACGACTTTCATCACAATGCTCCAATACACCACTCATCACAATGCTCCATGGCCCCTGTTATCATATTGCTCCATGATCACTTTCATCACAATGCTCCATGACCACTGTCATCACCATTCCTCATGACGCCTGTCATCTCAATGCTCCATGGCCTCTTTCATCACAATGCTCCATGAACCCAGTCATCACAATGTTCCCTGCCCTTTTCATCACAATGCTCCATGGGCCCTGTCATCACAATGCTCCATGCCCTTGTCATCAAAATGCTCCAGAACACTTGTCACCATAATGTTCCTTGCCAATGTCATCAAAATGCCCCATGACATTTGTAATCACATTGCTCCAAGACCGCTGTCATCACAATGCCCCATGACGCCTGCCATCACTAATCTCCTAGGCCTCTCTTACCAAAAACTCCATGATCCCTGTCAGCACAATGTTCCATGACACTTTTCATCAAAATGCTCCATGACCCCTGTCATCACAAAGTTCTCTGCCCACATCATCACAATGCTCCTTGTCACCTTTAATCACAATGCTCCAGAATTCTTGTCATCGCAATGTGCCTTGACCGTGTCATCACAATGCTCCATGACCCTTGTCATCACAAATCTCCATGACCCCTGTCATCACAATGATCTATAACTCCTTTCCTCTCAGTGCTCCAGTACCGTTTTCATCACAGTGCTCCATGCCATTGTCAGCACAATGCTCCTTGGACCGTGTCATCAAAATGCTCCATCCTCTTTTCATCACAATGCTCCAGATATCCTATCACTACAATGCTCCATGCCCGTGTCAACACAATGCTCCATGACCCCAGGCATCAAAATGCTTTATGAACCTTGTTACCAGAATGTTCCATGACCCCTGTCATCAATATGATCCATGACCGTTGTCATCACAATGCTGCATGATACCTTTCATCCCAATTCTCTGTGACCGCTGTCATCACAATGCTCCAGGACAATTTTCATCACAATTCTCCATGCCCCCTGTCATCACAGTGCCCCATAACCCCTGTAATCACAATGCTCCATGGACCTTGTCTTCACAGTGCTCCAAGCCTTTGTAATCACACTGCTCCATGACCCCTGTAATCACAATGCTTCATGCCCTTGTCATCACAAGGCTCCAGAACACTTGTCATTATAATGCTCCATGTCCGTTTCATCACCATGCTCCATGACACTTGTCATCACAATGCTCCATGGCCCCTCTCATTACTGTGCTCCATAATAAATTTAATCACATTTCTAGATGACCACTGCCATCACAATGCCTCATGACATTGTCATCACAATTCACCATGACCATTGTCATCACGATGCTCCATGAACCATGTCATCACAGGGTCCCTGGACACTTGTCATCAACAATGATCCATGACCACTTTCATCACAATGCTCCATGACCACTGTCATCTCAATGCTCCATGGCCTTTGTATTCACAATGCTCCATGGCCCCTGTAATCACAGTGCTCCATAACACCTTCCATCATAACGCTCCATGACGACTGTCATCTCAATGCCCCATGAGGCCTGTCATCACAATTCTCCATGGCACCTCTCATCACAATGCCCCATGACACTTGTCATCACATTGCTCCATAACACCTGTCATCACAGTGTTCCCTGCCCATGTCATCACAATGCTCCATGTCCCCTATAATCACAATGCTCCATGCCTTTTTCCTCACAATGCTCCAGAATTCTTTTCAACACAATGTTCCATGACCGTGGCATCACAATGCTACATGACCCTGCTCATCACAATTCTCCATAACCTTTGTCATCACAATGCTCTATGTCGCTTTTCATCACAATTCTCAATGACCACTTTAATCACTATGATCGCTGACAATTTTTATCACATTTCTCTATTGTCATTACAATTCCCCATGGCCCCTTTCTTCACAATGCTCCATGATGCCTGTTATCAAAATGCTCCATGGAGTTTATCACAATGCTCCAGGACCAGTTTCATCACAATACTCCATCCCCCTTGTCATCACAGTGCACAATGAAACCTTTCATTACAATGCTCCATGACACTTGTCATCACAATGCTCCATGGCCTTTATCGTCACAATGCTCCCAGGCACTTTTCATCACGATGTTCCATGAAAACTTTCATCACATTGCTCCACGACCATTGTCATCACAATAGTCCATACCCTTGTCAACACAAAGCTGCATAATCCCTGTCATCACAATTCTCCATGACTGCTGTCACCACAATAATCCAGGACAATTTTCATAACAATGCTTCATGCCCCCAGTCATCACAGTGCTCCATGATACCTTTCATCACAATTCCTAGATGATCAGTGTCATCACAATGCCCCATGACACCTGTCATCACAAATCGCTATGACCCTTGTCATCACAATACTCGATGAACCGTGTCATCACAGTGTTCCAGGGCACATGTCATCACAATGATCCATGACGACTTTCATCACAATGCTCCAATACACCACTCATCACAATGCTCCATGGCCCCTGTTATCATATTGCTCCATGATCACTTTCATCACAATGCTCCATGACCACTGTCATCACCATTCCTCATGACGCCTGTCATCTCAATGCTCCATGGCCTCTTTCATCACAATGCTCCATGAACCCAGTCATCACAATGTTCCCTGCCCTTTTCATCACAATGCTCCATGCGCCCTGTCATCACAATGCTCCATGCCCTTGTCATCAAAATGCTCCAGAACACTTGTCACCATAATGTTCCTTGCCAATGTCATCAAAATGCCCCATGACATTTGTAATCACATTGCTCCAAGACCGCTGTCATCACAATGCCCCATGACGCCTGCCATCACTAATCTCCTAGGCCTCTCTTACCAAAAACTCCATGATCCCTGTCAGCACAATGTTCCATGACACTTTTCATCAAAATGCTCCATGACCCCTGTCATCACAAAGTTCTCTGCCCACATCATCACAATGCTCCTTGTCACCTTTAATCACAATGCTCCAGAATTCTTGTCATCGCAATGTGCCTTGACCGTGTCATCACAATGCTCCATGACCCTTGTCATCACAAATCTCCATGACCCCTGTCATCACAATGATCTATAACTCCTTTCCTCTCAGTGCTCCAGTACCATTTTCATCACAGTGCTCCATGCCATTGTCAGCACAATGCTCCTTGGACCGTGTCATCAAAATGCTCCATCCTCTTTTCATCACAATGCTCCAGATATCCTATCACTACAATGCTCCATGCCCGTGTCAACACAATGCTCCATGACCCCAGGCATCAAAATGCTTTATGAACCTTGTTACCAGAATGTTCCATGACCCCTGTCATCAATATGATCCATGACCGTTGTCATCACAATGCTGCATGATACCTTTCATCCCAATTCTCTGTGACCGCTGTCATCACAATGCTCCAGGACAATTTTCATCACAATTCTCCATGCCCCCTGTCATCACAGTGCCCCATAACCCCTGTAATCACAATGCTCCATGGACCTTGTCTTCACAGTGCTCCAAGCCTTTGTAATCACACTGCTCCATGACCCCTGTAATCACAATGCTTCATGCCCTTGTCATCACAAGGCTCCAGAACACTTGTCATTATAATGCTCCATGTCCGTTTCATCACCATGCTCCATGACACTTGTCATCACAATGCTCCATGGCCCCTCTCATTACTGTGCTCCATAATAAATTTAATCACATTTCTAGATGACCACTGCCATCACAATGCCTCATGACATTGTCATCACAATTCACCATGACCATTGTCATCACAATGCTCCATGAACCATGTCATCACAGGGTCCCTGGACACTTGTCATCAACAATGATCCATGACCACTTTCATCACAATGCTCCATGACCACTGTCATCTCAATGCTCCATGGCCTTTGTATTCACAATGCTCCATGGCCCCTGTAATCACAGTGCTCCATAACACCTTCCATCATAACGCTCCATGACGACTGTCATCTCAATGCCCCATGAGGCCTGTCATCACAATTCTCCATGGCACCTCTCATCACAATGCTCCATGACACTTGTCATCACATTGCTCCATAACACCTGTCATCACAGTGTTCCCTGCCCATGTCATCACAATGCTCCATGTCCCCTATAATCACAATGCTCCATGCCTTTTTCCTCACAATGCTCCAGAATTCTTTTCAACACAATGTTCCATGACCGTGGCATCACAATGCTACATGACCCTGCTCATCACAATTCTCCATGACCTTTGTCATCACAATGCTCTATGTCGCTTTTCATCACAATTCTCAATGACCACTTTAATCACTATGATCGCTGACAATTTTTATCACATTTCTCTATTGTCATTACAATTCCCCATGGCCCCTTTCTTCACAATGCTCCATGATGCCTGTTATCAAAATGCTCCATGGAGTTTGTTATCACAATGCTCCAGGACCAGTTTCATCACAATACTCCATCCCCCTTGTCATCACAGTGCACAATGAAACCTTTCATTACAATGCTCCATGACACTTGTCATCACAATGCTCCATGGCCTTTATCGTCACAATGCTCCCAGGCACTTTTCATCACGATGTTCCATGAAAACTTTCATCACATTGCTCCACGACCATTGTCATCACAATAGTCCATACCCTTGTCAACACAAAGCTGCATAATCCCTGTCATCACAATTCTCCATGACTGCTGTCACCACAATAATCCAGGACAATTTTCATAACAATGCTTCATGCCCCCAGTCATCACAGTGCTCCATGATACCTTTCATCACAATTCCTAGATGATCAGTGTCATCACAATGCCCCATGACACCTGTCATCACAAATCGCTATGACCCTTGTCATCACAATACTCGATGAACCGTGTCATCACAGTGTTCCAGGGCACATGTCATCACAATGATCCATGACGACTTTCATCACAATGCTCCAATACACCACTCATCACAATGCTCCATGGCCCCTGTTATCATATTGCTCCATGATCACTTTCATCACAATGCTCCATGACCACAGTCATCACCATTCCTCATGACGCCTGTCATCTCAATGCTCCATGGCCTCTTTCATCACAATGCTCCATGAACCCAGTCATCACAATATTCCCTGCCCTTTTCATCACAATGCTCCATGGGCCCTGTCATCACAATGCTCCATGCCCTTGTCATCAAAATGCTCCAGAACACTTGTCACCATAATATTCCTTACCAATGTCATCAAAATGCTCCATGACATTTGTAATCACATTGCTCCAAGACCGCTGTCATCACAATGCCCCATGACGCCTGCCATCACTAAACTCCTAGGCCTCTCTTACCAAAAACTCCATGATCCCTGTCAGCACAATGTTCCATGACACTTTTCATCAAAATGCTCCATGACCCCTGTCATCACAAAGTTCTCTGCCCACATCATCACAATGCTCCTTGTCACCTTTAATCACAATGCTCCAGAATTCTTGTCATCGCAATGTGCCTTGACCGTGTCATCACAATGCTCCATGACCCTTGTCATCACAAATCTCCATGACCCCTGTCATCACAATGATCTATAACTCCTTTCCTCTCAGTGCTCCAGTACCGTTTTCATCACAGTGCTCCATGCCATTGTCAGCACAATGCTCCTTGGACCGTGTCATCAAAATGCTCCATCCTCTTTTCATCACAATGCTCCAGATATCCTATCACTACAATGCTCCATGCCCGTGTCAACACAATGCTCCATGACCCCAGGCATCAAAATGCTTTATGAACCTTGTTACCAGAATGTTCCATGACCCCTGTCATCAATATGATCCATGACCGTTGTCATCACAATGCTGCATGATACCTTTCATCCCAATTCTCTGTGACCGCTGTCATCACAATGCTCCAGGACAATTTTCATCACAATTCTCCATGCCCCCTGTCATCACAGTGCCCCATAACCCCTGTAATCACAATGCTCCATGGACCTTGTCTTCACAGTGCTCCAAGCCTTTGTAATCACACTGCTCCATGACCCCTGTAATCACAATGCTCCATGCCCTTGTCATCACAAGGCTCCAGAACACTTGTCATTATAATGCTCCATGTCCGTTTCATCACCATGCTCCATGACACTTGTCATCACAATGCTCCATGGCCCCTCTCATTACTGTGCTCCATAATAAATTTAATCACATTTCTAGATGACCACTGCCATCACAATGCCTCATGACATTGTCATCACAATTCACCATGACCATTGTCATCACAATGCTCCATGAACCATGTCATCACAGGGTCCCTGGACACTTGTCATCAACAATGATCCATGACCACTTTCATCACAATGCTCCATGACCACTGTCATCTCAATGCTCCATGGCCTTTGTATTCACAATGCTCCATGGCCCCTGTAATCACAGTGCTCCATAACACCTTCCATCATAACGCTCCATGACGACTGTCATCTCAATGCCCCATGAGGCCTGTCATCACAATTCTCCATGGCACCTCTCATCACAATGCCCCATGACACTTGTCATCACATTGCTCCATAACACCTGTCATCACAGTGTTCCCTGCCCATGTCATCACAATGCTCCATGTCCCCTATAATCACAATGCTCCATGCCTTTTTCCTCACAATGCTCCAGAATTCTTTTCAACACAATGTTCCATGACCGTGGCATCACAATGCTACATGACCCTGCTCATCACAATTCTCCATGACCTTTGTCATCACAATGCTCTATGTCGCTTTTCATCACAATTCTCAATGACCACTTTAATCACTATGATCGCTGACAATTTTTATCACATTTCTCTATTGTCATTACAATTCCCCATGGCCCCTTTCTTCACAATGCTCCATGATGCCTGTTATCAAAATGCTCCAGGACCAGTTTCATCACAATACTCCATCCCCCTTGTCATCACAGTGCACAATGAAACCTTTCATTACAATGCTCCATGACACTTGTCATCACAATGCTCCATGGCCTTTATCGTCACAATGCTCCCAGGCACTTTTCATCACGATGTTCCATGAAAACTTTCATCACATTGCTCCACGACCATTGTCATCACAATAGTCCATACCCTTGTCAACACAAAGCTGCATAATCCCTGTCATCACAATTCTCCATGACTGCTGTCACCACAATAATCCAGGACAATTTTCATAACAATGCTTCATGCCCCCAGTCATCACAGTGCTCCATGATACCTTTCATCACAATTCCTAGATGATCAGTGTCATCACAATGCCCCATGACACCTGTCATCACAAATCGCTATGACCCTTGTCATCACAATACTCGATGAACCGTGTCATCACAGTGTTCCAGGGCACATGTCATCACAATGATCCATGACGACTTTCATCACAATGCTCCAATACACCACTCATCACAATGCTCCATGGCCCCTGTTATCATATTGCTCCATGATCACTTTCATCACAATGCTCCATGACCACTGTCATCACCATTCCTCATGACGCCTGTCATCTCAATGCTCCATGGCCTCTTTCATCACAATGCTCCATGAACCCAGTCATCACAATGTTCCCTGCCCTTTTCATCACAATGCTCCATGGGCCCTGTCATCACAATGCTCCATGCCCTTGTCATCAAAATGCTCCAGAACACTTGTCACCATAATGTTCCTTGCCAATGTCATCAAAATGCCCCATGACATTTGTAATCACATTGCTCCAAGACCGCTGTCATCACAATGCCCCATGACGCCTGCCATCACTAATCTCCTAGGCCTCTCTTACCAAAAACTCCATGATCCCTGTCAGCACAATGTTCCATGACACTTTTCATCAAAATGCTCCATGACCCCTGTCATCACAAAGTTCTCTGCCCACATCATCACAATGCTCCTTGTCACCTTTAATCACAATGCTCCAGAATTCTTGTCATCGCAATGTGCCTTGACCGTGTCATCACAATGCTCCATGACCCTTGTCATCACAAATCTCCATGACCCCTGTCATCACAATGATCTATAACTCCTTTCCTCTCAGTGCTCCAGTACCATTTTCATCACAGTGCTCCATGCCATTGTCAGCACAATGCTCCTTGGACCGTGTCATCAAAATGCTCCATCCTCTTTTCATCACAATGCTCCAGATATCCTATCACTACAATGCTCCATGCCCGTGTCAACACAATGCTCCATGACCCCAGGCATCAAAATGCTTTATGAACCTTGTTACCAGAATGTTCCATGACCCCTGTCATCAATATGATCCATGACCGTTGTCATCACAATGCTGCATGATACCTTTCATCCCAATTCTCTGTGACCGCTGTCATCACAATGCTCCAGGACAATTTTCATCACAATTCTCCATGCCCCCTGTCATCACAGTGCCCCATAACCCCTGTAATCACAATGCTCCATGGACCTTGTCTTCACAGTGCTCCAAGCCTTTGTAATCACACTGCTCCATGACCCCTGTAATCACAATGCTTCATGCCCTTGTCATCACAAGGCTTCAGAACACTTGTCATTATAATGCTCCATGTCCGTTTCATCACCATGCTCCATGACACTTGTCATCACAATGCTCCATGGCCCCTCTCATTACTGTGCTCCATAATAAATTTAATCACATTTCTAGATGACCACTGCCATCACAATGCCTCATGACATTGTCATCACAATTCACCATGACCATTGTCATCACAATGCTCCATGAACCATGTCATCACAGGGTCCCTGGACACTTGTCATCAACAATGATCCATGACCACTTTCATCACAATGCTCCATGACCACTGTCATCTCAATGCTCCATGGCCTTTGTATTCACAATGCTCCATGGCCCCTGTAATCACAGTGCTCCATAACACCTTCCATCATAACGCTCCATGACGACTGTCATCTCAATGCCCCATGAGGCCTGTCATCACAATTCTCCATGGCACCTCTCATCACAATGCTCCATGACACTTGTCATCACATTGCTCCATAACACCTGTCATCACAGTGTTCCCTGCCCATGTCATCACAATGCTCCATGTCCCCTATAATCACAATGCTCCATGCCTTTTTCCGCACAATGCTCCAGAATTCTTTTCAACACAATGTTCCATGACCGTGGCATCACAATGCTACATGACCCTGCTCATCACAATTCTCCATGACCTTTGTCATCACAATGCTCTATGTCGCTTTTCATCACAATTCTCAATGACCACTTTAATCACTATGATCGCTGACAATTTTTATCACATTTCTCTATTGTCATTACAATTCCCCATGGCCCCTTTCTTCACAATGCTCCATGATGCCTGTTATCAAAATGCTCCATGGAGTTTGTTATCACAATGCTCCAGGACCAGTTTCATCACAATACTCCATCCCCCTTGTCATCACAGTGCACAATGAAACCTTTCATTACAATGCTCCATGACACTTGTCATCACAATGCTCCATGGCCTTTATCGTCACAATGCTCCCAGGCACTTTTCATCACGATGTTCCATGAAAACTTTCATCACATTGCTCCACGACCATTGTCATCACAATAGTCCATACCCTTGTCAACACAAAGCTGCATAATCCCTGTCATCACAATTCTCCATGACTGCTGTCACCACAATAATCCAGGACAATTTTCATAACAATGCTTCATGCCCCCAGTCATCACAGTGCTCCATGATACCTTTCATCACAATTCCTAGATGATCAGTGTCATCACAATGCCCCATGACACCTGTCATCACAATTCGCTATGACCCTTGTCATCACAATACTCGATGAACCGTGTCATCACAGTGTTCCAGGGCACATGTCATCACA
Organism: Balaenoptera physalus; assembly: GCF_965194825.1. Taxonomy (NCBI): domain Eukaryota; kingdom Metazoa; phylum Chordata; class Mammalia; order Artiodactyla; family Balaenopteridae; genus Balaenoptera; species Balaenoptera physalus. The sequence continues at coordinate 425,856 of NW_028126382.1, forward strand.
ATGATCCATGACGACTTTCATCACAATGCTCCAATACACCACTCATCACAATGCTCCATGGCCCCTGTTATCATATTGCTCCATGATCACTTTCATCACAATGCTCCATGACCACTGTCATCACCATTCCTCATGACGCCTGTCATCTCAATGCTCCATGGCCTCTTTCATCACAATGCTCCATGAACCCAGTCATCACAATGTTCCCTGCCCTTTTCATCACAATGCTCCATGGGCCCTGTCATCACAATGCTCCATGCCCTTGTCATCAAAATGCTCCAGAACACTTGTCACCATAATGTTCCTTGACAATGTCATCAAGATGCTCCATGACATTTGTAATCACATTGCTCCAAGACCGCTGTCATCACAATGCCCCATGACGCCTGCCATCACTAAACTCCTAGGCCTCTCTTACCAAAAACTCCATGATCCCTGTCAGCACAATGTTCCATGACACTTTTCATCAAAATGCTCCATGACCCCTGTCATCACAAAGTTCTCTGCCCACATCATCACAATGCTCCTTGTCACCTTTAATCACAATGCTCCAGAATTCTTGTCATCGCAATGTGCCTTGACCGTGTCATCACAATGCTCCATGACCCTTGTCATCACAAATCTCCATGACCCCTGTCATCACAATGATCTATAACTCCTTTCCTCTCAGTGCTCCAGTACCGTTTTCATCACAGTGCTCCATGCCATTGTCAGCACAATGCTCCTTGGACCGTGTCATCAAAATGCTCCATCCTCTTTTCATCACAATGCTCCAGATATCCTATCACTACAATGCTCCATGCCCGTGTCAACACAATGCTCCATGACCCCAGGCATCAAAATGCTTTATGAACCTTGTTACCAGAATGTTCCATGACCCCTGTCATCAATATGATCCATGACCGTTGTCATCACAATGCTGCATGATACCTTTCATCCCAATTCTCTGTGACCGCTGTCATCACAATGCTCCAGGACAATTTTCATCACAATTCTCCATGCCCCCTGTCATCACAGTGCCCCATAACCCCTGTAATCACAATGCTCCATGGACCTTGTCTTCACAGTGCTCCAAGCCTTTGTAATCACACTGCTCCATGACCCCTGTAATCACAATGCTCCATGCCCTTGTCATCACAAGGCTCCAGAACACTTGTCATTATAATGCTCCATGTCCGTTTCATCACCATGCTCCATGACACTTGTCATCACAATGCTCCATGGCCCCTCTCATTACTGTGCTCCATAATAAATTTAATCACATTTCTAGATGACCACTGCCATCACAATGCCTCATGACATTGTCATCACAATTCACCATGACCATTGTCATCACAATGCTCCATGAACCATGTCATCACAGGGTCCCTGGACACTTGTCATCAACAATGATCCATGACCACTTTCATCACAATGCTCCATGACCACTGTCATCTCAATGCTCCATGGCCTTTGTATTCACAATGCTCCATGGCCCCTGTAATCACAGTGCTCCATAACACCTTCCATCATAACGCTCCATGACGACTGTCATCTCAATGCCCCATGAGGCCTGTCATCACAATTCTCCATGGCACCTCTCATCACAATGCTCCATGACACTTGTCATCACATTGCTCCATAACACCTGTCATCACAGTGTTCCCTGCCCATGTCATCACAATGCTCCATGTCCCCTATAATCACAATGCTCCATGCCTTTTTCCTCACAATGCTCCAGAATTCTTTTCAACACAATGTTCCATGACCGTGGCATCACAATGCTACATGACCCTGCTCATCACAATTCTCCGTGACCTTTGTCATCACAATGCTCTATGTCGCTTTTCATCACAATTCTCAATGACCACTTTAATCACTATGATCGCTGACAATTTTTATCACATTTCTCTATTGTCATTACAATTCCCCATGGCCCCTTTCTTCACAATGCTCCATGATGCCTGTTATCAAAATGCTCCAGGACCAGTTTCATCACAATACTCCATCCCCCTTGTCATCACAGTGCACAATGAAACGTTTCATTACAATGCTCCATGACACTTGTCATCACAATGCTCCATGGCCTTTATCGTCACAATGCTCCCAGGCACTTTTCATCACGATGTTCCATGAAAACTTTCATCACATTGCTCCACGACCATTGTCATCACAATAGTCCATACCCTTGTCAACACAAAGCTGCATAATCCCTGTCATCACAATTCTCCATGACTGCTGTCACCACAATAATCCAGGACAATTTTCATAACAATGCTTCATGCCCCCAGTCATCACAGTGCTCCATGATACCTTTCATCACAATTCCTAGATGATCAGTGTCATCACAATGCTCCATGACACCTGTCATCACAAATCGCTATGACCCTTGTCATCACAATACTCGATGAACCGTGTCATCACAGTGTTCCAGGGCACATGTCATCACAATGATCCATGACGACTTTCATCACAATGCTCCAATACACCACTCATCACAATGCTCCATGGCCCCTGTTATCATATTGCTCCATGATCACTTTCATCACAATGCTCCATGACCACTGTCATCACCATTCCTCATGACGCCTGTCATCTCAATGCTCCATGGCCTCTTTCATCACAATGCTCCATGAACCCAGTCATCACAATGTTCCCTGCCCTTTTCATCACAATGCTCCATGGGCCCTGTCATCACAATGCTCCATGCCCTTGTCATCAAAATGCTCCAGAACACTTGTCACCATAATGTTCCTTGCCAATGTCATCAAAATGCCCCATGACATTTGTAATCACATTGCTCCAAGACCGCTGTCATCACAATGCCCCATGACGCCTGCCATCACTAATCTCCTAGGCCTCTCTTACCAAAAACTCCATGATCCCTGTCAGCACAATGTTCCATGACACTTTTCATCAAAATGCTCCATGACCCCTATCATCACAAAGTTCTCTGCCCACATCATCACAATGCTCCTTGTCACCTTTAATCACAATGCTCCAGAATTCTTGTCATCGCAATGTGCCTTGACCGTGTCATCACAATGCTCCATGACCCTTGTCATCACAAATCTCCATGACCCCTGTCATCACAATGATCTATAACTCCTTTCCTCTCAGTGCTCCAGTACCATTTTCATCACAGTGCTCCATGCCATTGTCAGCACAATGCTCCTTGGACCGTGTCATCAAAATGCTCCATCCTCTTTTCATCACAATGCTCCAGATATCCTATCACTACAATGCTCCATGCCCGTGTCAACACAATGCTCCATGACCCCAGGCATCAAAAGGCTTTATGAACCTTGTTACCAGAATGTTCCATGACCCCTGTCATCAATATGATCCATGACCGTTGTCATCACAATGCTGCATGATACCTTTCATCCCAATTCTCTGTGACCGCTGTCATCACAATGCTCCAGGACAATTTTCATCACAATTCTCCATGCCCCCTGTCATCACAGTGCCCCATAACCCCTGTAATCACAATGCTCCATGGACCTTGTCTTCACAGTGCTCCAAGCCTTTGTAATCACACTGCTCCATGACCCCTGTAATCACAATGCTCCATGCCCTTGTCATCACAAGGCTCCAGAACACTTGTCATTATAATGCTCCATGTCCGTTTCATCACCATGCTCCATGACACTTGTCATCACAATGCTCCATGGCCCCTCTCATTACTGTGCTCCATAATAAATTTAATCACATTTCTAGATGACCACTGCCATCACAATGCCTCATGACATTGTCATCACAATTCACCATGACCATTGTCATCACAATGCTCCATGAACCATGTCATCACAGGGTCCCTGGACACTTGTCATCAACAATGATCCATGACCACTTTCATCACAATGCTCCATGACCACTGTCATCTCAATGCTCCATGGCCTTTGTATTCACAATGCTCCATGGCCCCTGTAATCACAGTGCTCCATAACACCTTCCATCATAACGCTCCATGACGACTGTCATCTCAATGCCCCATGAGGCCTGTCATCACAATTCTCCATGGCACCTCTCATCACAATGCCCCATGACACTTGTCATCACATTGCTCCATAACACCTGTCATCACAGTGTTCCCTGCCCATGTCATCACAATGCTCCATGTCCCCTATAATCACAATGCTCCATGCCTTTTTCCTCACAATGCTCCAGAATTCTTTTCAACACAATGTTCCATGACCGTGGCATCACAATGCTACATGACCCTGCTCATCACAATTCTCCATGACCTTTGTCATCACAATGCTCTATGTCGCTTTTCATCACAATTCTCAATGACCACTTTAATCACTATGATCGCTGACAATTTTTATCACATTTCTCTATTGTCATTACAATTCCCCATGGCCCCTTTCTTCACAATGCTCCATGATGCCTGTTATCAAAATGCTCCAGGACCAGTTTCATCACAATACTCCATCCCCCTTGTCATCACAGTGCACAATGAAACGTTTCATTACAATGCTCCATGACACTTGTCATCACAATGCTCCATGGCCTTTATCGTCACAATGCTCCCAGGCACTTTTCATCACGATGTTCCATGAAAACTTTCATCACATTGCTCCACGACCATTGTCATCACAATAGTCCATACCCTTGTCAACACAAAGCTGCATAATCCCTGTCATCACAATTCTCCATGACTGCTGTCACCACAATAATCCAGGACAATTTTCATAACAATGCTTCATGCCCCCAGTCATCACAGTGCTCCATGATACCTTTCATCACAATTCCTAGATGATCAGTGTCATCACAATGCCCCATGACACCTGTCATCACAAATCGCTATGACCCTTGTCATCACAATACTCGATGAACCGTGTCATCACAGTGTTCCAGGGCACATGTCATCACAATGATCCATGACGACTTTCATCACAATGCTCCAATACACCACTCATCACAATGCTCCATGGCCCCTGTTATCATATTGCTCCATGATCACTTTCATCACAATGCTCCATGACCACTGTCATCACCATTCCTCATGACGCCTGTCATCTCAATGCTCCATGGCCTCTTTCATCACAATGCTCCATGAACCCAGTCATCACAATGTTCCCTGCCCTTTTCATCACAATGCTCCATGGGCCCTGTCATCACAATGCTCCATGCCCTTGTCATCAAAATGCTCCAGAACACTTGTCACCATAATGTTCCTTGCCAATGTCATCAAAATGCCCCATGACATTTGTAATCACATTGCTCCAAGACCGCTGTCATCACAATGCCCCATGACGCCTGCCATCACTAATCTCCTAGGCCTCTCTTACCAAAAACTCCATGATCCCTGTCAGCACAATGTTCCATGACACTTTTCATCAAAATGCTCCATGACCCCTGTCATCACAAAGTTCTCTGCCCACATCATCACAATGCTCCTTGTCACCTTTAATCACAATGCTCCAGAATTCTTGTCATCGCAATGTGCCTTGACCGTGTCATCACAATGCTCCATGACCCTTGTCATCACAAATCTCCATGACCCCTGTCATCACAATGATCTATAACTCCTTTCCTCTCAGTGCTCCAGTACCGTTTTCATCACAGTGCTCCATGCCATTGTCAGCACAATGCTCCTTGGACCGTGTCATCAAAATGCTCCATCCTCTTTTCATCACAATGCTCCAGATATCCTATCACTACAATGCTCCATGCCCGTGTCAACACAATGCTCCATGACCCCAGGCATCAAAATGCTTTATGAACCTTGTTACCAGAATGTTCCATGACCCCTGTCATCAATATGATCCATGACCGTTGTCATCACAATGCTGCATGATACCTTTCATCCCAATTCTCTGTGACCGCTGTCATCACAATGCTCCAGGACAATTTTCATCACAATTCTCCATGCCCCCTGTCATCACAGTGCCCCATAACCCCTGTAATCACAATGCTCCATGGACCTTGTCTTCACAGTGCTCCAAGCCTTTGTAATCACACTGCTCCATGACCCCTGTAATCACAATGCTCCATGCCCTTGTCATCACAAGGCTCCAGAACACTTGTCATTATAATGCTCCATGTCCGTTTCATCACCATGCTCCATGACACTTGTCATCACAATGCTCCATGGCCCCTCTCATTACTGTGCTCCATAATAAATTTAATCACATTTCTAGATGACCACTGCCATCACAATGCCTCATGACATTGTCATCACAATTCACCATGACCATTGTCATCACAATGCTCCATGAACCATGTCATCACAGGGTCCCTGGACACTTGTCATCAACAATGATCCATGACCACTTTCATCACAATGCTCCATGACCACTGTCATCTCAATGCTCCATGGCCTTTGTATTCACAATGCTCCATGGCCCCTGTAATCACAGTGCTCCATAACACCTTCCATCATAACGCTCCATGACGACTGTCATCTCAATGCCCCATGAGGCCTGTCATCACAATTCTCCATGGCACCTCTCATCACAATGCCCCATGACACTTGTCATCACATTGCTCCATAACACCTGTCATCACAGTGTTCCCTGCCCATGTCATCACAATGCTCCATGTCCCCTATAATCACAATGCTCCATGCCTTTTTCCTCACAATGCTCCAGAATTCTTTTCAACACAATGTTCCATGACCGTGGCATCACAATGCTACATGACCCTGCTCATCACAATTCTCCATGACCTTTGTCATCACAATGCTCTATGTCGCTTTTCATCACAATTCTCAATGACCACTTTAATCACTATGATCGCTGACAATTTTTATCACATTTCTCTATTGTCATTACAATTCCCCATGGCCCCTTTCTTCACAATGCTCCATGATGCCTGTTATCAAAATGCTCCAGGACCAGTTTCATCACAATACTCCATCCCCCTTGTCATCACAGTGCACAATGAAACCTTTCATTACAATGCTCCATGACACTTGTCATCACAATGCTCCATGGCCTTTATCGTCACAATGCTCCCAGGCACTTTTCATCACGATGTTCCATGAAAACTTTCATCACATTGCTCCACGACCATTGTCATCACAATAGTCCATACCCTTGTCAACACAAAGCTGCATAATCCCTGTCATCACAATTCTCCATGACTGCTGTCACCACAATAATCCAGGACAATTTTCATAACAATGCTTCATGCCCCCAGTCATCACAGTGCTCCATGATACCTTTCATCACAATTCCTAGATGATCAGTGTCATCACAATGCCCCATGACACCTGTCATCACAAATCGCTATGACCCTTGTCATCACAATACTCGATGAACCGTGTCATCACAGTGTTCCAGGGCACATGTCATCACAATGATCCATGACGACTTTCATCACAATGCTCCAATACACCACTCATCACAATGCTCCATGGCCCCTGTTATCATATTGCTCCAAGATCACTTTCATCACAATGCTCCATGACCACTGTCATCACCATTCCTCATGACACCTGTCATCTCAATGCTCCATGGCCTCTTTCATCACAATGCTCCATGAACCCAGTCATCACAATGTTCCCTGCCCTTTTCATCACAATGCTCCATGGGCCCTGTCATCACAATGCTCCATGCCCTTGTCATCAAAATGCTCCAGAACACTTGTCACCATAATGTTCCTTGCCAATGTCATCAAAATGCCCCATGACATTTGTAATCACATTGCTCCAAGACCGCTGTCATCACAATGCCCCATGACGCCTGCCATCACTAATCTCCTAGGCCTCTCTTACCAAAAACTCCATGATCCCTGTCAGCACAATGTTCCATGACACTTTTCATCAAAATGCTCCATGACCCCTGTCATCACAAAGTTCTCTGCCCACATCATCACAATGCTCCTTGTCACCTTTAATCACAATGCTCCAGAATTCTTGTCATCGCAATGTGCCTTGACCGTGTCATCACAATGCTCCATGACCCTTGTCATCACAAATCTCCATGACCCCTGTCATCACAATGATCTATAACTCCTTTCCTCTCAGTGCTCCAGTACCATTTTCATCACAGTGCTCCATGCCATTGTCAGCACAATGCTCCTTGGACCGTGTCATCAAAATGCTCCATCCTCTTTTCATCACAATGCTCCAGATATCCTATCACTACAATGCTCCATGCCCGTGTCAACACAATGCTCCATGACCCCAGGCATCAAAAGGCTTTATGAACCTTGTTACCAGAATGTTCCATGACCCCTGTCATCAATATGATCCATGACCGTTGTCATCACAATGCTGCATGATACCTTTCATCCCAATTCTCTGTGAGCGCTGTCATCACAATGCTCCAGGACAATTTTCATCACAATTCTCCATGCCCCCTGTCATCACAGTGCCCCATAACCCCTGTAATCACAATGCTCCATGGACCTTGTCTTCACAGTGCTCCAAGCCTTTGTAATCACACTGCTCCATGACCCCTGTAATCACAATGCTTCATGCCCTTGTCATCACAAGGCTCCAGAACACTTGTCATTATAATGCTCCATGTCCGTTTCATCACCATGCTCCATGACACTTGTCATCACAATGCTCCATGGCCCCTCTCATTACTGTGCTCCATAATAAATTTAATCACATTTCTAGATGACCACTGCCATCACAATGCCTCATGACATTGTCATCACAATTCACCATGACCATTGTCATCACAATGCTCCATGAACCATGTCATCACAGGGTCCCTGGACACTTGTCATCAACAATGATCCATGACCACTTTCATCACAATGCTCCATGACCACTGTCATCTCAATGCTCCATGGCCTTTGTATTCACAATGCTCCATGGCCCCTGTAATCACAGTGCTCCATAACACCTTCCATCATAACGCTCCATGACGACTGTCATCTCAATGCCCCATGAGGCCTGTCATCACAATTCTCCATGGCACCTCTCATCACAATGCTCCATGACACTTGTCATCACATTGCTCCATAACACCTGTCATCACAGTGTTCCCTGCCCATGTCATCACAATGCTCCATGTCCCCTATAATCACAATGCTCCATGCCTTTTTCCGCACAATGCTCCAGAATTCTTTTCAACACAATGTTCCATGACCGTGGCATCACAATGCTACATGACCCTGCTCATCACAATTCTCCATGACCTTTGTCATCACAATGCTCTATGTCGCTTTTCATCACAATTCTCAATGACCACTTTAATCACTATGATCGCTGACAATTTTTATCACATTTCTCTATTGTCATTACAATTCCCCATGGCCCCTTTCTTCACAATGCTCCATGATGCCTGTTATCAAAATGCTCCAGGACCAGTTTCATCACAATACTCCATCCCCCTTGTCATCACAGTGCACAATGAAACGTTTCATTACAATGCTCCATGACACTTGTCATCACAATGCTCCATGGCCTTTATCGTCACAATGCTCCCAGGCACTTTTCATCACGATGTTCCATGAAAACTTTCATCACATTGCTCCACGACCATTGTCATCACAATAGTCCATACCCTTGTCAACACAAAGCTGCATAATCCCTGTCATCACAATTCTCCATGACTGCTGTCACCACAATAATCCAGGACAATTTTCATAACAATGCTTCATGCCCCCAGTCATCACAGTGCTCCATGATACCTTTCATCACAATTCCTAGATGATCAGTGTCATCACAATGCTCCATGACACCTGTCATCACAAATCGCTATGACCCTTGTCATCACAATACTCGATGAACCGTGTCATCACAGTGTTCCAGGGCACATGTCATCACAATGATCCATGACGACTTTCATCACAATGCTCCAATACACCACTCATCACAATGCTCCATGGCCCCTGTTATCATATTGCTCCATGATCACTTTCATCACAATGCTCCATGACCACTGTCATCACCATTCCTCATGACGCCTGTCATCTCAATGCTCCATGGCCTCTTTCATCACAATGCTCCATGAACCCAGTCATCACAATGTTCCCTGCCCTTTTCATCAAAATGCTCCATGGGCCCTGTCATCACAATGCTCCATGCCCTTGTCATCAAAATGCTCCAGAACACTTGTCACCATAATGTTCCTTGCCAATGTCATCAAAATGCCCCATGACATTTGTAATCACATTGCTCCAAGACCGCTGTCATCACAATGCCCCATGACGCCTGCCATCACTAATCTCCTAGGCCTCTCTTACCAAAAACTCCATGATCCCTGTCAGCACAATGTTCCATGACACTTTTCATCAAAATGCTCCATGACCCCTGTCATCACAAAGTTCTCTGCCCACATCATCACAATGCTCCTTGTCACCTTTAATCACAATGCTCCAGAATTCTTGTCATCGCAATGTGCCTTGACCGTGTCATCACAATGCTCCATGACCCTTGTCATCACAAATCTCCATGACCCCTGTCATCACAATGATCTATAACTCCTTTCCTCTCAGTGCTCCAGTACCGTTTTCATCACAGTGCTCCATGCCATTGTCAGCACAATGCTCCTTGGACCGTGTCATCAAAATGCTCCATCCTCTTTTCATCACAATGCTCCAGATATCCTATCACTACAATGCTCCATGCCCGTGTCAACACAATGCTCCATGACCCCAGGCATCAAAATGCTTTATGAACCTTGTTACCAGAATGTTCCATGACCCCTGTCATCAATATGATCCATGACCGTTGTCATCACAATGCTGCATGATACCTTTCATCCCAATTCCTTGTGACCGCTGTCATCACAATGCTCCAGGACAATTTTCATCACAATTCTCCATGCCCCCTGTCATCACAGTGCCCCATAACCCCTGTAATCACAATGCTCCATGGACCTTGTCTTCACAGTGCTCCAAGCCTTTGTAATCACACTGCTCCATGACCCCTGTAATCACAATGCTCCATGCCCTTGTCATCACAAGGCTCCAGAACACTTGTCATTATAATGCTCCATGTCCGTTTCATCACCATGCTCCATGACACTTGTCATCACAATGCTCCATGGCCCCTCTCATTACTGTGCTCCATAATAAATTTAATCACATTTCTAGATGACCACTGCCATCACAATGCCTCATGACATTGTCATCACAATTCACCATGACCATTGTCATCACAATGCTCCATGAACCATGTCATCACAGGGTCCCTGGACACTTGTCATCAACAATGATCCATGACCACTTTCATCACAATGCTCCATGACCACTGTCATCTCAATGCTCCATGGCCTTTGTATTCACAATGCTCCATGGCCCCTGTAATCACAGTGCTCCATAACACCTTCCATCATAACGCTCCATGACGACTGTCATCTCAATGCCCCATGAGGCCTGTCATCACAATTCTCCATGGCACCTCTCATCACAATGCCCCATGACACTTGTCATCACATTGCTCCATAACACCTGTCATCACAGTGTTCCCTGCCCATGTCATCACAATGCTCCATGTCCCCTATAATCACAATGCTCCATGCCTTTTTCCTCACAATGCTCCAGAATTCTTTTCAACACAATGTTCCATGACCGTGGCATCACAATGCTACATGACCCTGCTCATCACAATTCTCCATGACCTTTGTCATCACAATGCTCTATGTCGCTTTTCATCACAATTCTCAATGACCACTTTAATCACTATGATCGCTGACAATTTTTATCACATTTCTCTATTGTCATTACAATTCCCCATGGCCCCTTTCTTCACAATGCTCCATGATGCCTGTTATCAAAATGCTCCAGGACCAGTTTCATCACAATACTCCATCCCCCTTGTCATCACAGTGCACAATGAAACCTTTCATTACAATGCTCCATGACACTTGTCATCACAATGCTCCATGGCCTTTATCGTCACAATGCTCCCAGGCACTTTTCATCACGATGTTCCATGAAAACTTTCATCACATTGCTCCACGACCATTGTCATCACAATAGTCCATACCCTTGTCAACACAAAGCTGCATAATCCCTGTCATCACAATTCTCCATGACTGCTGTCACCACAATAATCCAGGACAATTTTCATAACAATGCTTCATGCCCCCAGTCATCACAGTGCTCCATGATACCTTTCATCACAATTCCTAGATGATCAGTGTCATCACAATGCCCCATGACACCTGTCATCACAAATCGCTATGACCCTTGTCATCACAATACTCGATGAACCGTGTCATCACAGTGTTCCAGGGCACATGTCATCACAATGATCCATGACGACTTTCATCACAATGCTCCAATACACCACTCATCACAATGCTCCATGGCCCCTGTTATCATATTGCTCCATGATCACTTTCATCACAATGCTCCATGACCACTGTCATCACCATTCCTCATGACGCCTGTCATCTCAATGCTCCATGGCCTCTTTCATCACAATGCTCCATGAACCCAGTCATCACAATGTTCCCTGCCCTTTTCATCACAATGCTCCATGGGCCCTGTCATCACAATGCTCCATGCCCTTGTCATCAAAATGCTCCAGAACACTTGTCACCATAATGTTCCTTGCCAATGTCATCAAAATGCCCCATGACATTTGTAATCACATTGCTCCAAGACCGCTGTCATCACAATGCCCCATGACGCCTGCCATCACTAATCTCCTAGGCCTCTCTTACCAAAAACTCCATGATCCCTGTCAGCACAATGTTCCATGACACTTTTCATCAAAATGCTCCATGACCCCTGTCATCACAAAGTTCTCTGCCCACATCATCACAATGCTCCTTGTCACCTTTAATCACAATGCTCCAGAATTCTTGTCATCGCAATGTGCCTTGACCGTGTCATCACAATGCTCCATGACCCTTGTCATCACAAATCTCCATGACCCCTGTCATCACAATGATCTATAACTCCTTTCCTCTCAGTGCTCCAGTACCATTTTCATCACAGTGCTCCATGCCATTGTCAGCACAATGCTCCTTGGACCGTGTCATCAAAATGCTCCATCCTCTTTTCATCACAATGCTCCAGATATCCTATCACTACAATGCTCCATGCCCGTGTCAACACAATGCTCCATGACCCCAGGCATCAAAAGGCTTTATGAACCTTGTTACCAGAATGTTCCATGACCCCTGTCATCAATATGATCCATGACCGTTGTCATCACAATGCTGCATGATACCTTTCATCCCAATTCTCTGTGACCGCTGTCATCACAATGCTCCAGGACAATTTTCATCACAATTCTCCATGCCCCCTGTCATCACAGTGCCCCATAACCCCTGTAATCACAATGCTCCATGGACCTTGTCTTCACAGTGCTCCAAGCCTTTGTAATCACACTGCTCCATGACCCCTGTAATCACAATGCTTCATGCCCTTGTCATCACAAGGCTCCAGAACACTTGTCATTATAATGCTCCATGTCCGTTTCATCACCATGCTCCATGACACTTGTCATCACAATGCTCCATGGCCCCTCTCATTACTGTGCTCCATAATAAATTTAATCACATTTCTAGATGACCACTGCCATCACAATGCCTCATGACATTGTCATCACAATTCACCATGACCATTGTCATCACAATGCTCCATGAACCATGTCATCACAGGGTCCCTGGACACTTGTCATCAACAATGATCCATGACCACTTTCATCACAATGCTCCATGACCACTGTCATCTCAATGCTCCATGGCCTTTGTATTCACAATGCTCCATGGCCCCTGTAATCACAGTGCTCCATAACACCTTCCATCATAACGCTCCATGACGACTGTCATCTCAATGCCCCATGAGGCCTGTCATCACAATTCTCCATGGCACCTCTCATCACAATGCTCCATGACACTTGTCATCACATTGCTCCATAACACCTGTCATCACAGTGTTCCCTGCCCATGTCATCACAATGCTCCATGTCCCCTATAATCACAATGCTCCATGCCTTTTTCCGCACAATGCTCCAGAATTCTTTTCAACACAATGTTCCATGACCGTGGCATCACAATGCTACATGACCCTGCTCATCACAATTCTCCATGACCTTTGTCATCACAATGCTCTATGTCGCTTTTCATCACAATTCTCAATGACCACTTTAATCACTATGATCGCTGACAATTTTTATCACATTTCTCTATTGTCATTACAATTCCCCATGGCCCCTTTCTTCACAATGCTCCATGATGCCTGTTATCAAAATGCTCCATGGAGTTTGTTATCACAATGCTCCAGGACCAGTTTCATCACAATACTCCATCCCCCTTGTCATCACAGTGCACAATGAAACCTTTCATTACAATGCTCCATGACACTTGTCATCACAATGCTCCATGGCCTTTATCGTCACAATGCTCCCAGGCACTTTTCATCACGATGTTCCATGAAAACTTTCATCACATTGCTCCACGACCATTGTCATCACAATAGTCCATACCCTTGTCAACACAAAGCTGCATAATCCCTGTCATCACAATTCTCCATGACTGCTGTCACCACAATAATCCAGGACAATTTTCATAACAATGCTTCATGCCCCCAGTCATCACAGTGCTCCATGATACCTTTCATCACAATTCCTAGATGATCAATGTCATCACAATGCCCCATGACACCTGTCATCACAATTCGCTATGACCCTTGTCATCACAATACTCGATGAACCGTGTCATCACAGTGTTCCAGGGCACATGTCATCACAATGATCCATGACGACTTTCATCACAATGCTCCAATACACCACTCATCACAATGCTCCATGGCCCCTGTTATCATATTGCTCCATGATCACTTTCATCACAATGCTCCATGACCACTGTCATCACCATTCCTCATGACGCCTGTCATCTCAATGCTCCATGGCCTCTTTCATCACAATGCTCCATGAACCCAGTCATCACAATATTCCCTGCCCTTTTCATCACAATGCTCCATGGGCCCTGTCATCACAATGCTCCATGCCCTTGTCATCAAAATGCTCCAGAACACTTGTCACCATAATATTCCTTGCCAATGTCATCAAAATGCTCCATGACATTTGTAATCACATTGCTCCAAGACCGCTGTCATCACAATGCCCCATGACGCCTGCCATCACTAAACTCCTAGGCCTCTCTTACCAAAAACTCCATGATCCCTGTCAGCACAATGTTCCATGACACTTTTCATCAAAATGCTCCATGACCCCTGTCATCACAAAGTTCTCTGCCCACATCATCACAATGCTCCTTGTCACCTTTAATCACAATGCTCCAGAATTCTTGTCATCGCAATGTGCCTTGACCGTGTCATCACAATGCTCCATGACCCTTGTCATCACAAATCTCCATGACCCCTGTCATCACAATGATCTATAACTCCTTTCCTCTCAGTGCTCCAGTACCGTTTTCATCACAGTGCTCCATGCCATTGTCAGCACAATGCTCCTTGGACCGTGTCATCAAAATGCTCCATCCTCTTTTCATCACAATGCTCCAGATATCCTATCACTACAATGCTCCATGCCCGTGTCAACACAATGCTCCATGACCCCAGGCATCAAAATGCTTTATGAACCTTGTTACCAGAATGTTCCATGACCCCTGTCATCAATATGATCCATGACCGTTGTCATCACAATGCTGCATGATACCTTTCATCCCAATTCTCTGTGACCGCTGTCATCACAATGCTCCAGGACAATTTTCATCACAATTCTCCATGCCCCCTGTCATCACAGTGCCCCATAACCCCTGTAATCACAATGCTCCATGGACCTTGTCTTCACAGTGCTCCAAGCCTTTGTAATCACACTGCTCCATGACCCCTGTAATCACAATGCTCCATGCCCTTGTCATCACAAGGCTCCAGAACACTTGTCATTATAATGCTCCATGTCCGTTTCATCACCATGCTCCATGACACTTGTCATCACAATGCTCCATGGCCCCTCTCATTACTGTGCTCCATAATAAATTTAATCACATTTCTAGATGACCACTGCCATCACAATGCCTCATGACATTGTCATCACAATTCACCATGACCATTGTCATCACAATGCTCCATGAACCATGTCATCACAGGGTCCCTGGACACTTGTCATCAACAATGATCCATGACCACTTTCATCACAATGCTCCATGACCACTGTCATCTCAATGCTCCATGGCCTTTGTATTCACAATGCTCCATGGCCCCTGTAATCACAGTGCTCCATAACACCTTCCATCATAACGCTCCATGACGACTGTCATCTCAATGCCCCATGAGGCCTGTCATCACAATTCTCCATGGCACCTCTCATCACAATGCTCCATGACACTTGTCATCACATTGCTCCATAACACCTGTCATCACAGTGTTCCCTGCCCATGTCATCACAATGCTCCATGTCCCCTATAATCACAATGCTCCATGCCTTTTTCCTCACAATGCTCCAGAATTCTTTTCAACACAATGTTCCATGACCGTGGCATCACAATGCTACATGACCCTGCTCATCACAATTCTCCGTGACCTTTGTCATCACAATGCTCTATGTCGCTTTTCATCACAATTCTCAATGACCACTTTAATCACTATGATCGCTGACAATTTTTATCACATTTCTCTATTGTCATTACAATTCCCCATGGCCCCTTTCTTCACAATGCTCCATGATGCCTGTTATCACAATGCTCCAGGACCAGTTTCATCACAATACTCCATCCCCCTTGTCATCACAGTGTACAATGAAACGTTTCATTACAATGCTCCATGACACTTGTCATCACAATGCTCCATGGCCTTTATCGTCCCAATGCTCCCAGGCACTTTTCATCACGATGTTCCATGAAAACTTTCATCACATTGCTCCACGACCATTGTCATCACAATAGTCCATACCCTTGTCAACACAAAGCTGCATAATCCCCGTCATCACAATTCTCCATGACTGCTGTCACCACAATAATCCAGGACAATTTTCATAACAATGCTTCATGCCCCCAGTCATCACAGTGCTCCATGATACCTTTCATCACAATTCCTAGATGATCAGTGTCATCACAATGCCCCATGACACCTGTCATCACAAATCGCTATGACCCTTGTCATCACAATACTCGATGAACCGTGTCATCACAGTGTTCCAGGGCACATGTCATCACAATGATCCATGACGACTTTCATCACAATGCTCCAATACACCACTCATCACAATGCTCCATGGCCCCTGTTATCATATTGCTCCATGATCACTTTCATCACAATGCTCCATGACCACTGTCATCACCATTCCTCATGACGCCTGTCATCTCAATGCTCCATGGCCTCTTTCATCACAATGCTCCATGAACCCAGTCATCACAATGTTCCCTGCCCTTTTCATCACAATGCTCCATGGGCCCTGTCATCACAATGCTCCATGCCCTTGTCATCAAAATGCTCCAGAACACTTGTCACCATAATGTTCCTTGCCAATGTCATCAAAATGCCCCATGACATTTGTAATCACATTGCTCCAAGACCGCTGTCATCACAATGCCCCATGACGCCTGCCATCACTAATCTCCTAGGCCTCTCTTACCAAAAACTCCATGATCCCTGTCAGCACAATGTTCCATGACACTTTTCATCAAAATGCTCCATGACCCCTGTCATCACAAAGTTCTCTGCCCACATCATCACAATGCTCCTTGTCACCTTTAATCACAATGCTCCAGAATTCTTGTCATCGCAATGTGCCTTGACCGTGTCATCACAATGCTCCATGACCCTTGTCATCACAAATCTCCATGACCCCTGTCATCACAATGATCTATAACTCCTTTCCTCTCAGTGCTCCAGTACCATTTTCATCACAGTGCTCCATGCCATTGTCAGCACAATGCTCCTTGGACCGTGTCATCAAAATGCTCCATCCTCTTTTCATCACAATGCTCCAGATATCCTATCACTACAATGCTCCATGCCCGTGTCAACACAATGCTCCATGACCCCAGGCATCAAAATGCTTTATGAACCTTGTTACCAGAATGTTCCATGAGCCCTGTCATCAATATGATCCATGACCGTTGTCATCACAATGCTGCATGATACCTTTCATCCCAATTCTCTGTGACCGCTGTCATCACAATGCTCCAGGACAATTTTCATCACAATTCTCCATGCCCCCTGTCATCACAGTGCCCCATAACCCCTGTAATCACAATGCTCCATGGACCTTGTCTTCACAGTGCTCCAAGCCTTTGTAATCACACTGCTCCATGACCCCTGTAATCACAATGCTTCATGCCCTTGTCATCACAAGGCTCCAGAGCACTTGTCATTATAATGCTCCATGTCCGTTTCATCACCATGCTCCATGACACTTGTCATCACAATGCTCCATGGCCCCTCTCATTACTGTGCTCCATAATAAATTTAATCACATTTCTAGATGACCACTGCCATCACAATGCCTCATGACATTGTCATCACAATTCACCATGACCATTGTCATCACAATGCTCCATGAACCATGTCATCACAGGGTCCCTGGACACTTGTCATCAACAATGATCCATGACCACTTTCATCACAATGCTCCATGACCACTGTCATCTCAATGCTCCATGGCCTTTGTATTCACAATGCTCCATGGCCCCTGTAATCACAGTGCTCCATAACACCTTCCATCATAACGCTCCATGACGACTGTCATCTCAATGCCCCATGAGGCCTGTCATCACAATTCTCCATGGCACCTCTCATCACAATGCTCCATGACACTTGTCATCACATTGCTCCATAACACCTGTCATCACAGTGTTCCCTGCCCATGTCATCACAATGCTCCATGTCCCCTATAATCACAATGCTCCATGCCTTTTTCCGCACAATGCTCCAGAATTCTTTTCAACACAATGTTCCATGACCGTGGCATCACAATGCTACATGACCCTGCTCATCACAATTCTCCATGACCTTTGTCATCACAATGCTCTATGTCGCTTTTCATCACAATTCTCAATGACCACTTTAATCACTATGATCGCTGACAATTTTTATCACATTTCTCTATTGTCATTACAATTCCCCATGGCCCCTTTCTTCACAATGCTCCATGATGCCTGTTATCAAAATGCTCCAGGACCAGTTTCATCACAATACTCCATCCCCCTTGTCATCACAGTGCACAATGAAACCTTTCATTACAATGCTCCATGACACTTGTCATCACAATGCTCCATGGCCTTTATCGTCACAATGCTCCCAGGCACTTTTCATCACGATGTTCCATGAAAACTTTCATCACATTGCTCCACGACCATTGTCATCACAATAGTCCATACCCTTGTCAACACAAAGCTGCATAATCCCTGTCATCACAATTCTCCATGACTGCTGTCACCACAATAATCCAGGACAATTTTCATAACAATGCTTCATGCCCCCAGTCATCACAGTGCTCCATGATACCTTTCATCACAATTCCTAGATGATCAGTGTCATCACAATGCCCCATGACACCTGTCATCACAAATCGCTATGACCCTTGTCATCACAATACTCGATGAACCGTGTCATCACAGTGTTCCAGGGCACATGTCATCACAATGATCCATGACGACTTTCATCACAATGCTCCAATACACCACTCATCACAATGCTCCATGGCCCCTGTTATCATATTGCTCCATGATCACTTTCATCACAATGCTCCATGACCACTGTCATCACCATTCCTCATGACGCCTGTCATCTCAATGCTCCATGGCCTCTTTCATCACAATGCTCCATGAACCCAGTCATCACAATGTTCCCTGCCCTTTTCATCACAATGCTCCATGGGCCCTGTCATCACAATGCTCCATGCCCTTGTCATCAAAATGCTCCAGAACACTTGTCACCATAATGTTCCTTGCCAATGTCATCAAAATGCCCCATGACATTTGTAATCACATTGCTCCAAGACCGCTGTCATCACAATGCCCCATGACGCCTGCCATCACTAATCTCCTAGGCCTCTCTTACCAAAAACTCCATGATCCCTGTCAGCACAATGTTCCATGACACTTTTCATCAAAATGCTCCATGACCCCTGTCATCACAAAGTTCTCTGCCCACATCATCACAATGCTCCTTGTCACCTTTAATCACAATGCTCCAGAATTCTTGTCATCGCAATGTGCCTTGACCGTGTCATCACAATGCTCCATGACCCTTGTCATCACAAATCTCCATGACCCCTGTCATCACAATGATCTATAACTCCTTTCCTCTCAGTGCTCCAGTACCATTTTCATCACAGTGCTCCATGCCATTGTCAGCACAATGCTCCTTGGACCGTGTCATCAAAATGCTCCATCCTCTTTTCATCACAATGCTCCAGATATCCTATCACTACAATGCTCCATGCCCGTGTCAACACAATGCTCCATGACCCCAGGCATCAAAAGGCTTTATGAACCTTGTTACCAGAATGTTCCATGACCCCTGTCATCAATATGATCCATGACCGTTGTCATCACAATGCTGCATGATACCTTTCATCCCAATTCTCTGTGACCGCTGTCATCACAATGCTCCAGGACAATTTTCATCACAATTCTCCATGCCCCCTGTCATCACAGTGCCCCATAACCCCTGTAATCACAATGCTCCATGGACCTTGTCTTCACAGTGCTCCAAGCCTTTGTAATCACACTGCTCCATGACCCCTGTAATCACAATGCTTCATGCCCTTGTCATCACAAGGCTCCAGAACACTTGTCATTATAATGCTCCATGTCCGTTTCATCACCATGCTCCATGACACTTGTCATCACAATGCTCCATGGCCCCTCTCATTACTGTGCTCCATAATAAATTTAATCACATTTCTAGATGACCACTGCCATCACAATGCCTCATGACATTGTCATCACAATTCACCATGACCATTGTCATCACAATGCTCCATGAACCATGTCATCACAGGGTCCCTGGACACTTGTCATCAACAATGATCCATGACCACTTTCATCACAATGCTCCATGACCACTGTCATCTCAATGCTCCATGGCCTTTGTATTCACAATGCTCCATGGCCCCTGTAATCACAGTGCTCCATAACACCTTCCATCATAACGCTCCATGACGACTGTCATCTCAATGCCCCATGAGGCCTGTCATCACAATTCTCCATGGCACCTCTCATCACAATGCTCCATGACACTTGTCATCACATTGCTCCATAACACCTGTCATCACAGTGTTCCCTGCCCATGTCATCACAATGCTCCATGTCCCCTATAATCACAATGCTCCATGCCTTTTTCCGCACAATGCTCCAGAATTCTTTTCAACACAATGTTCCATGACCGTGGCATCACAATGCTACATGACCCTGCTCATCACAATTCTCCATGACCTTTGTCATCACAATGCTCTATGTCGCTTTTCATCACAATTCTCAATGACCACTTTAATCACTATGATCGCTGACAATTTTTATCACATTTCTCTATTGTCATTACAATTCCCCATGGCCCCTTTCTTCACAATGCTCCATGATGCCTGTTATCAAAATGCTCCATGGAGTTTGTTATCACAATGCTCCAGGACCAGTTTCATCACAATACTCCATCCCCCTTGTCATCACAGTGCACAATGAAACCTTTCATTACAATGCTCCATGACACTTGTCATCACAATGCTCCATGGCCTTTATCGTCACAATGCTCCCAGGCACTTTTCATCACGATGTTCCATGAAAACTTTCATCACATTGCTCCACGACCATTGTCATCACAATAGTCCATACCCTTGTCAACACAAAGCTGCATAATCCCTGTCATCACAATTCTCCATGACTGCTGTCACCACAATAATCCAGGACAATTTTCATAACAATGCTTCATGCCCCCAGTCATCACAGTGCTCCATGATACCTTTCATCACAATTCCTAGATGATCAGTGTCATCACAATGCCCCATGACACCTGTCATCACAATTCGCTATGACCCTTGTCATCACAATACTCGATGAACCGTGTCATCACAGTGTTCCAGGGCACATGTCATCACAATGATCCATGACGACTTTCATCACAATGCTCCAATACACCACTCATCACAATGCTCCATGGCCCCTGTTATCATATTGCTCCATGATCACTTTCATCACAATGCTCCATGACCACTGTCATCACCATTCCTCATGACGCCTGTCATCTCAATGCTCCATGGCCTCTTTCATCACAATGCTCCATGAACCCAGTCATCACAATATTCCCTGCCCTTTTCATCACAATGCTCCATGGGCCCTGTCATCACAATGCTCCATGCCCTTGTCATCAAAATGCTCCAGAACACTTGTCACCATAATATTCCTTGCCAATGTCATCAAAATGCTCCATGACATTTGTAATCACATTGCTCCAAGACCGCTGTCATCACAATGCCCCATGACGCCTGCCATCACTAAACTCCTAGGCCTCTCTTACCAAAAACTCCATGATCCCTGTCAGCACAATGTTCCATGACACTTTTCATCAAAATGCTCCATGACCCCTGTCATCACAAAATTCTCTGCCCACATCATCACAATGCTCCTTGTCACCTTTAATCACAATGCTCCAGAATTCTTGTCATCGCAATGTGCCTTGACCGTGTCATCACAATGCTCCATGACCCTTGTCATCACAAATCTCCATGACCCCTGTCATCACAATGATCTATAACTCCTTTCCTCTCAGTGCTCCAGTACCGTTTTCATCACAGTGCTCCATGCCATTGTCAGCACAATGCTCCTTGGACCGTGTCATCAAAATGCTCCATCCTCTTTTCATCACAATGCTCCAGATATCCTATCACTACAATGCTCCATGCCCGTGTCAACACAATGCTCCATGACCCCAGGCATCAAAATGCTTTATGAACCTTGTTACCAGAATGTTCCATGACCCCTGTCATCAATATGATCCATGACCGTTGTCATCACAATGCTGCATGATACCTTTCATCCCAATTCTCTGTGACCGCTGTCATCACAATGCTCCAGGACAATTTTCATCACAATTCTCCATGCCCCCTGTCATCACAGTGCCCCATAACCCCTGTAATCACAATGCTCCATGGACCTTGTCTTCACAGTGCTCCAAGCCTTTGTAATCACACTGCTCCATGACCCCTGTAATCACAATGCTCCATGCCCTTGTCATCACAAGGCTCCAGAACACTTGTCATTATAATGCTCCATGTCCGTTTCATCACCATGCTCCATGACACTTGTCATCACAATGCTCCATGGCCCCTCTCATTACTGTGCTCCATAATAAATTTAATCACATTTCTAGATGACCACTGCCATCACAATGCCTCATGACATTGTCATCACAATTCACCATGACCATTGTCATCACAATGCTCCATGAACCATGTCATCACAGGGTCCCTGGACACTTGTCATCAACAATGATCCATGACCACTTTCATCACAATGCTCCATGACCACTGTCATCTCAATGCTCCATGGCCTTTGTATTCACAATGCTCCATGGCCCCTGTAATCACAGTGCTCCATAACACCTTCCATCATAACGCTCCATGACGACTGTCATCTCAATGCCCCATGAGGCCTGTCATCACAATTCTCCATGGCACCTCTCATCACAATGCTCCATGACACTTGTCATCACATTGCTCCATAACACCTGTCATCACAGTGTTCCCTGCCCATGTCATCACAATGCTCCATGTCCCCTATAATCACAATGCTCCATGCCTTTTTCCTCACAATGCTCCAGAATTCTTTTCAACACAATGTTCCATGACCGTGGCATCACAATGCTACATGACCCTGCTCATCACAATTCTCCGTGACCTTTGTCATCACAATGCTCTATGTCGCTTTTCATCACAATTCTCAATGACCACTTTAATCACTATGATCGCTGACAATTTTTATCACATTTCTCTATTGTCATTACAATTCCCCATGGCCCCTTTCTTCACAATGCTCCATGATGCCTGTTATCACAATGCTCCAGGACCAGTTTCATCACAATACTCCATCCCCCTTGTCATCACAGTGTACAATGAAACGTTTCATTACAATGCTCCATGACACTTGTCATCACAATGCTCCATGGCCTTTATCGTCCCAATGCTCCCAGGCACTTTTCATCACGATGTTCCATGAAAACTTTCATCACATTGCTCCACGACCATTGTCATCACAATAGTCCATACCCTTGTCAACACAAAGCTGCATAATCCCCGTCATCACAATTCTCCATGACTGCTGTCACCACAATAATCCAGGACAATTTTCATAACAATGCTTCATGCCCCCAGTCATCACAGTGCTCCATGATACCTTTCATCACAATTCCTAGATGATCAGTGTCATCACAATGCCCCATGACACCTGTCATCACAAATCGCTATGACCCTTGTCATCACAATACTCGATGAACCGTGTCATCACAGTGTTCCAGGGCACATGTCATCACAATGATCCATGACGACTTTCATCACAATGCTCCAATACACCACTCATCACAATGCTCCATGGCCCCTGTTATCATATTGCTCCATGATCACTTTCATCACAATGCTCCATGACCACTGTCATCACCATTCCTCATGACGCCTGTCATCTCAATGCTCCATGGCCTCTTTCATCACAATGCTCCATGAACCCAGTCATCACAATGTTCCCTGCCCTTTTCATCACAATGCTCCATGGGCCCTGTCATCACAATGCTCCATGCCCTTGTCATCAAAATGCTCCAGAACACTTGTCACCATAATGTTCCTTGCCAATGTCATCAAAATGCCCCATGACATTTGTAATCACATTGCTCCAAGACCGCTGTCATCACAATGCCCCATGACGCCTGCCATCACTAATCTCCTAGGCCTCTCTTACCAAAAACTCCATGATCCCTGTCAGCACAATGTTCCATGACACTTTTCATCAAAATGCTCCATGACCCCTGTCATCACAAAGTTCTCTGCCCACATCATCACAATGCTCCTTGTCACCTTTAATCACAATGCTCCAGAATTCTTGTCATCGCAATGTGCCTTGACCGTGTCATCACAATGCTCCATGACCCTTGTCATCACAAATCTCCATGACCCCTGTCATCACAATGATCTATAACTCCTTTCCTCTCAGTGCTCCAGTACCATTTTCATCACAGTGCTCCATGCCATTGTCAGCACAATGCTCCTTGGACCGTGTCATCAAAATGCTCCATCCTCTTTTCATCACAATGCTCCAGATATCCTATCACTACAATGCTCCATGCCCGTGTCAACACAATGCTCCATGACCCCAGGCATCAAAATGCTTTATGAACCTTGTTACCAGAATGTTCCATGAGCCCTGTCATCAATATGATCCATGACCGTTGTCATCACAATGCTGCATGATACCTTTCATCCCAATTCTCTGTGACCGCTGTCATCACAATGCTCCAGGACAATTTTCATCACAATTCTCCATGCCCCCTGTCATCACAGTGCCCCATAACCCCTGTAATCACAATGCTCCATGGACCTTGTCTTCACAGTGCTCCAAGCCTTTGTAATCACACTGCTCCATGACCCCTGTAATCACAATGCTTCATGCCCTTGTCATCACAAGGCTCCAGAGCACTTGTCATTATAATGCTCCATGTCCGTTTCATCACCATGCTCCATGACACTTGTCATCACAATGCTCCATGGCCCCTCTCATTACTGTGCTCCATAATAAATTTAATCACATTTCTAGATGACCACTGCCATCACAATGCCTCATGACATTGTCATCACAATTCACCATGACCATTGTCATCACAATGCTCCATGAACCATGTCATCACAGGGTCCCTGGACACTTGTCATCAACAATGATCCATGACCACTTTCATCACAATGCTCCATGACCACTGTCATCTCAATGCTCCATGGCCTTTGTATTCACAATGCTCCATGGCCCCTGTAATCACAGTGCTCCATAACACCTTCCATCATAACGCTCCATGACGACTGTCATCTCAATGCCCCATGAGGCCTGTCATCACAATTCTCCATGGCACCTCTCATCACAATGCTCCATGACACTTGTCATCACATTGCTCCATAACACCTGTCATCACAGTGTTCCCTGCCCATGTCATCACAATGCTCCATGTCCCCTATAATCACAATGCTCCATGCCTTTTTCCTCACAATGCTCCAGAATTCTTTTCAACACAATGTTCCATGACCGTGGCATCACAATGCTACATGACCCTGCTCATCACAATTCTCCATGACCTTTGTCATCACAATGCTCTATGTCGCTTTTCATCACAATTCTCAATGACCACTTTAATCACTATGATCGCTGACAATTTTTATCACATTTCTCTATTGTCATTACAATTCCCCATGGCCCCTTTCTTCACAATGCTCCATGATGCCTGTTATCAAAATGCTCCATGGAGTTTGTTATCACAATGCTCCAGGACCAGTTTCATCACAATACTCCATCCCCCTTGTCATCACAGTGCACAATGAAACCTTTCATTACAATGCTCCATGACACTTGTCATCACAATGCTCCATGGCCTTTATCGTCACAATGCTCCCAGGCACTTTTCATCACGATGTTCCATGAAAACTTTCATCACATTGCTCCACGACCATTGTCATCACAATAGTCCATACCCTTGTCAACACAAAGCTGCATAATCCCTGTCATCACAATTCTCCATGACTGCTGTCACCACAATAATCCAGGACAATTTTCATAACAATGCTTCATGCCCCCAGTCATCACAGTGCTCCATGATACCTTTCATCACAATTCCTAGATGATCAGTGTCATCACAATGCCCCATGACACCTGTCATCACAATTCGCTATGACCCTTGTCATCACAATACTCGATGAACCGTGTCATCACAGTGTTCCAGGGCACATGTCATCACAATGATCCATGACGACTTTCATCACAATGCTCCAATACAACACTCATCACAATGCTCCATGGCCCCTGTTATCATATTGCTCCATGATCACTTTCATCACAATGCTCCATGACCACTGTCATCACCATTCCTCATGACGCCTGTCATCTCAATGCTCCATGGCCTCTTTCATCACAATGCTCCATGAACCCAGTCATCACAATATTCCCTGCCCTTTTCATCACAATGCTCCATGGGCCCTGTCATCACAATGCTCCATGCCCTTGTCATCAAAATGCTCCAGAACACTTGTCACCATAATATTCCTTGCCAATGTCATCAAAATGCTCCATGACATTTGTAATCACATTGCTCCAAGACTGCTGTCATCACAATGCCCCATGACGCCTGCCATCACTAAACTCCTAGGCCTCTCTTACCAAAAACTCCATGATCCCTGTCAGCACAATGTTCCATGACACTTTTCATCAAAATGCTCCATGACCCCTGTCATCACAAAGTTCTCTGCCCACATCATCACAATGCTCCTTGTCACCTTTAATCACAATGCTCCAGAATTCTTGTCATCGCAATGTGCCTTGACCGTGTCATCACAATGCTCCATGACCCTTGTCATCACAAATCTCCATGACCCCTGTCATCACAATGATCTATAACTCCTTTCCTCTCAGTGCTCCAGTACCGTTTTCATCACAGTGCTCCATGCCATTGTCAGCACAATGCTCCTTGGACCGTGTCATCAAAATGCTCCATCCTCTTTTCATCACAATGCTCCAGATATCCTATCACTACAATGCTCCATGCCCGTGTCAACACAATGCTCCATGACCCCAGGCATCAAAATGCTTTATGAACCTTGTTACCAGAATGTTCCATGACCCCTGTCATCAATATGATCCATGACCGTTGTCATCACAATGCTGCATGATACCTTTCATCCCAATTCTCTGTGACCGCTGTCATCACAATGCTCCAGGACAATTTTCATCACAATTCTCCATGCCCCCTGTCATCACAGTGCCCCATAACCCCTGTAATCACAATGCTCCATGGACCTTGTCTTCACAGTGCTCCAAGCCTTTGTAATCACACTGCTCCATGACCCCTGTAATCACAATGCTCCATGCCCTTGTCATCACAAGGCTCCAGAACACTTGTCATTATAATGCTCCATGTCCGTTTCATCACCATGCTCCATGACACTTGTCATCACAATGCTCCATGGCCCCTCTCATTACTGTGCTCCATAATAAATTTAATCACATTTCTAGATGACCACTGCCATCACAATGCCTCATGACATTGTCATCACAATTCACCATGACCATTGTCATCACAATGCTCCATGAACCATGTCATCACAGGGTCCCTGGACACTTGTCATCAACAATGATCCATGACCACTTTCATCACAATGCTCCATGACCACTGTCATCTCAATGCTCCATGGCCTTTGTATTCACAATGCTCCATGGCCCCTGTAATCACAGTGCTCCATAACACCTTCCATCATAACGCTCCATGACGACTGTCATCTCAATGCCCCATGAGGCCTGTCATCACAATTCTCCATGGCACCTCTCATCACAATGCTCCATGACACTTGTCATCACATTGCTCCATAACACCTGTCATCACAGTGTTCCCTGCCCATGTCATCACAATGCTCCATGTCCCCTATAATCACAATGCTCCATGCCTTTTTCCTCACAATGCTCCAGAATTCTTTTCAACACAATGTTCCATGACCGTGGCATCACAATGCTACATGACCCTGCTCATCACAATTCTCCGTGACCTTTGTCATCACAATGCTCTATGTCGCTTTTCATCACAATTCTCAATGACCACTTTAATCACTATGATCGCTGACAATTTTTATCACATTTCTCTATTGTCATTACAATTCCCCATGGCCCCTTTCTTCACAATGCTCCATGATGCCTGTTATCACAATGCTCCAGGACCAGTTTCATCACAATACTCCATCCCCCTTGTCATCACAGTGTACAATGAAACGTTTCATTACAATGCTCCATGACACTTGTCATCACAATGCTCCATGGCCTTTATCGTCACAATGCTCCCAGGCACTTTTCATCACGATGTTCCATGAAAACTTTCATCACATTGCTCCACGACCATTGTCATCACAATAGTCCATACCCTTGTCAACACAAAGCTGCATAATCCCCGTCATCACAATTCTCCATGACTGCTGTCACCACAATAATCCAGGACAATTTTCATAACAATGCTTCATGCCCCCAGTCATCACAGTGCTCCATGATACCTTTCATCACAATTCCTAGATGATCAGTGTCATCACAATGCCCCATGACACCTGTCATCACAAATCGCTATGACCCTTGTCATCACAATACTCGATGAACCGTGTCATCACAGTGTTCCAGGGCACATGTCATCACAATGATCCATGACGACTTTCATCACAATGCTCCAATACACCACTCATCACAATGCTCCATGGCCCCTGTTATCATATTGCTCCATGATCACTTTCATCACAATGCTCCATGACCACTGTCATCACCATTCCTCATGACGCCTGTCATCTCAATGCTCCATGGCCTCTTTCATCACAATGCTCCATGAACCCAGTCATCACAATGTTCCCTGCCCTTTTCATCACAATGCTCCATGCGCCCTGTCATCACAATGCTCCATGCCCTTGTCATCAAAATGCTCCAGAACACTTGTCACCATAATGTTCCTTGCCAATGTCATCAAAATGCCCCATGACATTTGTAATCACATTGCTCCAAGACCGCTGTCATCACAATGCCCCATGACGCCTGCCATCACTAATCTCCTAGGCCTCTCTTACCAAAAACTCCATGATCCCTGTCAGCACAATGTTCCATGACACTTTTCATCAAAATGCTCCATGACCCCTGTCATCACAAAGTTCTCTGCCCACATCATCACAATGCTCCTTGTCACCTTTAATCACAATGCTCCAGAATTCTTGTCATCGCAATGTGCCTTGACCGTGTCATCACAATGCTCCATGACCCTTGTCATCACAAATCTCCATGACCCCTGTCATCACAATGATCTATAACTCCTTTCCTCTCAGTGCTCCAGTACCATTTTCATCACAGTGCTCCATGCCATTGTCAGCACAATGCTCCTTGGACCGTGTCATCAAAATGCTCCATCCTCTTTTCATCACAATGCTCCAGATATCCTATCACTACAATGCTCCATGCCCGTGTCAACACAATGCTCCATGACCCCAGGCATCAAAATGCTTTATGAACCTTGTTACCAGAATGTTCCATGAGCCCTGTCATCAATATGATCCATGACCGTTGTCATCACAATGCTGCATGATACCTTTCATCCCAATTCTCTGTGACCGCTGTCATCACAATGCTCCAGGACAATTTTCATCACAATTCTCCATGCCCCCTGTCATCACAGTGCCCCATAACCCCTGTAATCACAATGCTCCATGGACCTTGTCTTCACAGTGCTCCAAGCCTTTGTAATCACACTGCTCCATGACCCCTGTAATCACAATGCTTCATGCCCTTGTCATCACAAGGCTCCAGAGCACTTGTCATTATAATGCTCCATGTCCGTTTCATCACCATGCTCCATGACACTTGTCATCACAATGCTCCATGGCCCCTCTCATTACTGTGCTCCATAATAAATTTAATCACATTTCTAGATGACCACTGCCATCACAATGCCTCATGACATTGTCATCACAATTCACCATGACCATTGTCATCACAATGCTCCATGAACCATGTCATCACAGGGTCCCTGGACACTTGTCATCAACAATGATCCATGACCACTTTCATCACAATGCTCCATGACCACTGTCATCTCAATGCTCCATGGCCTTTGTATTCACAATGCTCCATGGCCCCTGTAATCACAGTGCTCCATAACACCTTCCATCATAACGCTCCATGACGACTGTCATCTCAATGCCCCATGAGGCCTGTCATCACAATTCTCCATGGCACCTCTCATCACAATGCTCCATGACACTTGTCATCACATTGCTCCATAACACCTGTCATCACAGTGTTCCCTGCCCATGTCATCACAATGCTCCATGTCCCCTATAATCACAATGCTCCATGCCTTTTTCCTCACAATGCTCCAGAATTCTTTTCAACACAATGTTCCATGACCGTGGCATCACAATGCTACATGACCCTGCTCATCACAATTCTCCATGACCTTTGTCATCACAATGCTCTATGTCGCTTTTCATCACAATTCTCAATGACCACTTTAATCACTATGATCGCTGACAATTTTTATCACATTTCTCTATTGTCATTACAATTCCCCATGGCCCCTTTCTTCACAATGCTCCATGATGCCTGTTATCAAAATGCTCCATGGAGTTTGTTATCACAATGCTCCAGGACCAGTTTCATCACAATACTCCATCCCCCTTGTCATCACAGTGCACAATGAAACCTTTCATTACAATGCTCCATGACACTTGTCATCACAATGCTCCATGGCCTTTATCGTCACAATGCTCCCAGGCACTTTTCATCACGATGTTCCATGAAAACTTTCATCACATTGCTCCACGACCATTGTCATCACAATAGTCCATACCCTTGTCAACACAAAGCTGCATAATCCCTGTCATCACAATTCTCCATGACTGCTGTCACCACAATAATCCAGGACAATTTTCATAACAATGCTTCATGCCCCCAGTCATCACAGTGCTCCATGATACCTTTCATCACAATTCCTAGATGATCAATGTCATCACAATGCCCCATGACACCTGTCATCACAATTCGCTATGACCCTTGTCATCACAATACTCGATGAACCGTGTCATCACAGTGTTCCAGGGC
Source organism: Balaenoptera physalus (assembly GCF_965194825.1). Taxonomy (NCBI): domain Eukaryota; kingdom Metazoa; phylum Chordata; class Mammalia; order Artiodactyla; family Balaenopteridae; genus Balaenoptera; species Balaenoptera physalus. The sequence continues at coordinate 457,520 of NW_028126382.1, forward strand.
ACATGTCATCACAATGATCCATGACGACTTTCATCACAATGCTCCAATACACCACTCATCACAATGCTCCATGGCCCCTGTTATCATATTGCTCCATGATCACTTTCATCACAATGCTCCATGACCACTGTCATCACCATTCCTCATGACGCCTGTCATCTCAATGCTCCATGGCCTCTTTCATCACAATGCTCCATGAACCCAGTCATCACAATATTCCCTGCCCTTTTCATCACAATGCTCCATGGGCCCTGTCATCACAATGCTCCATGCCCTTGTCATCAAAATGCTCCAGAACACTTGTCACCATAATATTCCTTGCCAATGTCATCAAAATGCTCCATGACATTTGTAATCACATTGCTCCAAGACTGCTGTCATCACAATGCCCCATGACGCCTGCCATCACTAAACTCCTAGGCCTCTCTTACCAAAAACTCCATGATCCCTGTCAGCACAATGTTCCATGACACTTTTCATCAAAATGCTCCATGACCCCTGTCATCACAAAGTTCTCTGCCCACATCATCACAATGCTCCTTGTCACCTTTAATCACAATGCTCCAGAATTCTTGTCATCGCAATGTGCCTTGACCGTGTCATCACAATGCTCCATGACCCTTGTCATCACAAATCTCCATGACCCCTGTCATCACAATGATCTATAACTCCTTTCCTCTCAGTGCTCCAGTACCGTTTTCATCACAGTGCTCCATGCCATTGTCAGCACAATGCTCCTTGGACCGTGTCATCAAAATGCTCCATCCTCTTTTCATCACAATGCTCCAGATATCCTATCACTACAATGCTCCATGCCCGTGTCAACACAATGCTCCATGACCCCAGGCATCAAAATGCTTTATGAACCTTGTTACCAGAATGTTCCATGACCCCTGTCATCAATATGATCCATGACCGTTGTCATCACAATGCTGCATGATACCTTTCATCCCAATTCTCTGTGACCGCTGTCATCACAATGCTCCAGGACAATTTTCATCACAATTCTCCATGCCCCCTGTCATCACAGTGCCCCATAACCCCTGTAATCACAATGCTCCATGGACCTTGTCTTCACAGTGCTCCAAGCCTTTGTAATCACACTGCTCCATGACCCCTGTAATCACAATGCTCCATGCCCTTGTCATCACAAGGCTCCAGAACACTTGTCATTATAATGCTCCATGTCCGTTTCATCACCATGCTCCATGACACTTGTCATCACAATGCTCCATGGCCCCTCTCATTACTGTGCTCCATAATAAATTTAATCACATTTCTAGATGACCACTGCCATCACAATGCCTCATGACATTGTCATCACAATTCACCATGACCATTGTCATCACAATGCTCCATGAACCATGTCATCACAGGGTCCCTGGACACTTGTCATCAACAATGATCCATGACCACTTTCATCACAATGCTCCATGACCACTGTCATCTCAATGCTCCATGGCCTTTGTATTCACAATGCTCCATGGCCCCTGTAATCACAGTGCTCCATAACACCTTCCATCATAACGCTCCATGACGACTGTCATCTCAATGCCCCATGAGGCCTGTCATCACAATTCTCCATGGCACCTCTCATCACAATGCTCCATGACACTTGTCATCACATTGCTCCATAACACCTGTCATCACAGTGTTCCCTGCCCATGTCATCACAATGCTCCATGTCCCCTATAATCACAATGCTCCATGCCTTTTTCCTCACAATGCTCCAGAATTCTTTTCAACACAATGTTCCATGACCGTGGCATCACAATGCTACATGACCCTGCTCATCACAATTCTCCGTGACCTTTGTCATCACAATGCTCTATGACGCTTTTCATCACAATTCTCAATGACCACTTTAATCACTATGATCGCTGACAATTTTTATCACATTTCTCTATTGTCATTACAATTCCCCATGGCCCCTTTCTTCACAATGCTCCATGATGCCTGTTATCAAAATGCTATATGGAGTTTGTTATCACAATGCTCCAGGACCAGTTTCATCACAATACTCCATCCCCCTTGTCATCACAGTGCACAATGAAACCTTTCATTACAATGCTCCATGACACTTGTCATCACAATGCTCCATGGCCTTTATCGTCACAATGCTCCCAGGCACTTTTCATCACGATGTTCCATGAAAATTTTCATCACATTGCTCCACGACCATTGTCATCACAATAGTCCATACCCTTGTCAACACAAAGCTGCATAATCCCTGTCATCACAATTCTCCATGACTGCTGTCACCACAATAATCCAGGACAATTTTCATAACAATGCTTCATGCCCCCAGTCATCACAGTGCTCCATGATACCTTTCATCACAATTCCTAGATGATCAGTGTCATCACAATGCCCCATGACACCTGTCATCACAAATCGCTATGACCCTTGTCATCACAATACTCGATGAACCGTGTCATCACAGTGTTCCAGGGCACATGTCATCACAATGATCCATGACGACTTTCATCACAATGCTCCAATACACCACTCATCACAATGCTCCATGGCCCCTGTTATCATATTGCTCCATGATCACTTTCATCACAATGCTCCATGACCACTGTCATCACCATTCCTCATGACGCCTGTCATCTCAATGCTCCATGGCCTCTTTCATCACAATGCTCCATGAACCCAGTCATCACAATGTTCCCTGCCCTTTTCATCACAATGCTCCATGGGCCCTGTCATCACAATGCTCCATGCCCTTGTCATCAAAATGCTCCAGAACACTTGTCACCATAATGTTCCTTGCCAATGTCATCAAAATGCCCCATGACATTTGTAATCACATTGCTCCAAGACCGCTGTCATCACAATGCCCCATGACGCCTGCCATCACTAATCTCCTAGGCCTCTCTTACCAAAAACTCCATGATCCCTGTCAGCACAATGTTCCATGACACTTTTCATCAAAATGCTCCATGACCCCTGTCATCACAAAGTTCTCTGCCCACATCATCACAATGCTCCTTGTCACCTTTAATCACAATGCTCCAGAATTCTTGTCATCGCAATGTGCCTTGACCGTGTCATCACAATGCTCCATGACCCTTGTCATCACAAATCTCCATGACCCCTGTCATCACAATGATCTATAACTCCTTTCCTCTCAGTGCTCCAGTACCATTTTCATCACAGTGCTCCATGCCATTGTCAGCACAATGCTCCTTGGACCGTGTCATCAAAATGCTCCATCCTCTTTTCATCACAATGCTCCAGATATCCTATCACTACAATGCTCCATGCCCGTGTCAACACAATGCTCCATGACCCCAGGCATCAAAATGCTTTATGAACCTTGTTACCAGAATGTTCCATGACCCCTGTCATCAATATGATCCATGACCGTTGTCATCACAATGCTGCATGATACCTTTCATCCCAATTCTCTGTGACCGCTGTCATCACAATGCTCCAGGACAATTTTCATCACAATTCTCCATGCCCCCTGTCATCACAGTGCCCCATAACCCCTGTAATCACAATGCTCCATGGACCTTGTCTTCACAGTGCTCCAAGCCTTTGTAATCACACTGCTCCATGACCCCTGTAATCACAATGCTCCATGCCCTTGTCATCACAAGGCTCCAGAACACTTGTCATTATAATGCTCCATGTCCGTTTCATCACCATGCTCCATGACACTTGTCATCACAATGCTCCATGGCCCCTCTCATTACTGGGCTCCATAATAAATTTAATCACATTTCTAGATGACCACTGCCATCACAATGCCTCATGACATTGTCATCACAATTCACCATGACCATTGTCATCACAATGCTCCATGAACCATGTCATCACAGGGTCCCTGGACACTTGTCATCAACAATGATCCATGACCACTTTCATCACAATGCTCCATGACCACTGTCATCTCAATGCTCCATGGCCTTTGTATTCACAATGCTCCATGGCCCCTGTAATCACAGTGCTCCATAACACCTTTCATCATAACGCTCCATGACGACTGTCATCTCAATGCCCCATGAGGCCTGTCATCACAATTATCCAAGGCACCTCTCATCACAATGCTCCATGACACTTGTCATCACGTTGCTCCATAACACCTGTCATCACAGTGTTCCCTGCCCATGTCATCACAATGCTCCATGTCCCCTATAATCACAATGCTCCATGCCTTTTTCCTCACAATTCTCCAGAATTCTTTTCAACACAATGTTCCATGACCGTGGCATCACAATGCTACATGACCCTGCTCATCACAATTCTCCATGACCTTTGTCATCACAATGCTCTATGTCGCTTTTCATCACAATTCTCAATGACCACTTTAATCACTATGATCGCTGACAATTTTTATCACATTTCTCTATTGTCATTACAATTCCCCATGGCCCCTTTCTTCACAATGCTCCATGATGCCTGTTATCAAAATGCTCCATGGAGTTTGTTATCACAATGCTCCAGGACCAGTTTCATCACAATACTCCATCCCCCTTGTCATCACAGTGCACAATGAAACCTTTCATTACAATGCTCCATGACACTTGTCATCACAATGCTCCATGGCCTTTATCGTCACAATGCTCCCAGGCACTTTTCATCACGATGTTCCATGAAAACTTTCATCACATTGCTCCACGACCATTGTCATCACAATAGTCCATACCCTTGTCAACACAAAGCTGCATAATCCCTGTCATCACAATTCTCCATGACTGCTGTCACCACAATAATCCAGGACAATTTTCATAACAATGCTTCATGCCCCCAGTCATCACAGTGCTCCATGATACCTTTCATCACAATTCCTAGATGATCAGTGTCATCACAATGCCCCATGACACCTGTCATCACAAATCGCTATGACCCTTGTCATCACAATACTCGATGAACCGTGTCATCACAGTGTTCCAGGGCACATGTCATCACAATGATCCATGACGACTTTCATCACAATGCTCCAATACACCACTCATCACAATGCTCCATGGCCCCTGTTATCATATTGCTCCATGATCACTTTCATCACAATGCTCCATGACCACTGTCATCACCATTCCTCATGACGCCTGTCATCTCAATGCTCCATGGCCTCTTTCATCACAATGCTCCATGAACCCAGTCATCACAATGTTCCCTGCCCTTTTCATCACAATGCTCCATGGGCCCTGTCATCACAATGCTCCATGCCCTTGTCATCAAAATGCTCCAGAACACTTGTCACCATAATGTTCCTTGCCAATGTCATCAAAATGCCCCATGACATTTGTAATCACATTGCTCCAAGACCGCTGTCATCACAATGCCCCATGACGCCTGCCATCACTAATCTCCTAGGCCTCTCTTACCAAAAACTCCATGATCCCTGTCAGCACAATGTTCCATGACACTTTTCATTTAGGCTTAGGGTTAGGATTAGGATACGGCTTACGGTACGGGTTTAGAGAGGGCTTCAGGTACGGCGTAGGGTATGGGTTAGGGTTAGGGTTTGGGTTAGTGTTAGGGTTAGGGCTCCGTTTAGGGTACGGGTTAGGATTAGGGTACGTGTTAGGGTTAGGGTAGGGGTTAGGGTTAGGGTACGCGTTAGGGTTAGGGTAGTTATTAAACCTATCCCACTCTCTAAATACCCCTTAGCACGTAAAGGAATATTATTTGGGGGTCCAACCATCGAGAAGAGTTTAGATACTAGGATAAGATACGGAACACACCCATTATAAATAAATCACATTAGGATTCTCTTTTTAAGCTGTTCCTTAAAACACTAGTGCTTAGGAAATCTATTGGAGGCAGAAGCAGTCAAGGGTAGCCTAGGGTTAGGGTTAGGCTTAGGGTAAGGCTTAGGGTACGGGTTCGGGGAGGTCTTCGGGTACGGCGTAGGGTATGGGTTAGGGTTAGGGTTAGTGTTAGGGTTAGGGCTCGGTTTAGGGTACGGTTTAGTTTTAGGGTACGTGTTAGGGTTAGGGTAGGGGTTAGGGTTAGGGTACGTGTTATGGTTAGGGTTGTTATTAAACCTATCCCACTCTCTAGATACCCCTTAGCACGTAAAGGAATATTATTTGGGGGTCCAGCAATGGAGAAGAATTTAGACACTAGGATAAGATAAGGAACACACCCATTATAAAGAAATCACATTAGGATTCTCTTTTTAAGCTGTTCCTTAAAACACTAGTGCTTAGGAAATCTATTGGAGGCAGAAGCAGTCAAGGGTAGCCTAGGGTTAGGGTTAGGCTTAGGGTTAGGATTAGGATACGGCTTACGGTACGGGTTCGGAGAGGGCTTCAGGTACGCCGTAGGGTATGGGTTAGGGTTAGGGTTTGGGTTAGTGTTAGGGTTAGGGCTCCGTTTAGGGTACGGGTTATGATTAGGGTACGTGTTAGGGTTAGGGTAGGGGTTAGGTTTAGGGTTCTTATTAAACCTATCCCACTCTCTAGATACCCCTTAGCACGTAAAGGAATATTATTTGGGGGTCCACCCATGAAGAAGAGTTTAGACACTAAGATAATATAAGGAACACACACATTATAAAGAAATCACATTAGGATTCTCTTTTTACGCTGTTCCTTAAAACACTAGTGCTTAGGAAATCTATTGGAGGCAGAAGCAGTCAAGGGTAGCCTAGGGTTAGGGTTAGGCTTAGGGTTAGGCTTAGGGTACGGCTTAGGTTACGGGTTCGGGGAGGGCTTCGGGTACGGCGTAGGGTATGGGTTAGGGTTAGGGTTAGGGTTAGTGTTAGGGTTAGGGCTCGATTTAGGGTACGGTTTAGGATTAGGGTACGTGTTAGGGTTAGGGTAGGGGTTAGGGTTAGGGTACGTGTTAGGGTTAGGGTAGTTATTAAACCTATCCCACTCTCTAGATACCCCTTAGCACGTAAAGAATATTATTTGAGGGTCCAGCCATGGAGAAGAGTTAAACACTAGGATAAGATAAGGAACACACCCATTATAAAGAAATCACATTAGGATTCTCTTTTTAAGCTGTTCCTTAAAACACTAGTGCTTAGGAAATCTATTGGAGGCAGAAGCAGTCAAGGGTAGCCTAGGGTTAGGTATAGGCTTAGGGTTAGGCTTAGGGTACAGCTTAGGTTACGGGTTCGGGGAGGGCTTCGGGTACGGCGTAGGGTATGGGTTAGGGTTAGGGTTAGGGTTAGTGTTAGGGTTAGGGCTCGGTTTAGGGTACTGTTTAGGATTAGGGTACGTGTTAGGGTTAGGGTAGGGGTTAGGGTTAGGGTACGCGTTAGGGTTAGGTTAGTTATTAAACCTATCCCACTCTCTATATACCCCTTAGCACGTAAAGGAATATTATTTGGGGGTCCAGCAGTGGAGAAGACTTTAGACACTAGGATAAGATAAGGAACACACCCATTATAAAGAAATCACTTTAGGATTCTCTTTTTAAGCTGTACCTTAAAACACTAGTGCTTAGGAAATCTATTGGAGGCAGAAGCAGTCAAGGGTAGCCTAGGGTTAGGGTTAGGCTTAGGGTTAGGATTAGGATACGGCTTACGGTACGGGTTCGGAGAGGGCTTCAGGTACGGCGTAGGGTATGGGTTAGGGTTAGGGTTTGGGTTAGTGTTAGGGTTAGGGCTCCGTTTAGGGTACGGGTTAGGATTAGGGTACGTGTTAGGGTTAGGGTACGCGTTAGGGTTAGGGTACGCGTTAGGGTTAGGGTAGTTATTAAACCTATCCCACTCTCTAGATACCCCTTAGCACGTAAAGGAATATTATTTGGGGGTCCAGCAATGGAGAAGAGTTTAGACACTAGGATAAGATAAGGAACACACCCATTATAAAGAAATCACATTAGGATTCTCTTTTTAAGCTGTTCCTTAAAACACTACTGCTTAGGAAATCTATTGGAGGCAGAAGCAGTCAAGGGTAGCCTAGGGTTAGGGTTAGGCTTAGGGTAAGGCTTAGGGTACGGGTTCGGGGAGGGTTTCAGGTACGGTGTAGTGTATGAGTTAGGGTTAGGGTTAGGGTTTGTGTTAATGTTAGGGCTCGGTTTAGTGTACGGCTTAGGATTAGGGTATGTGTTAGGGTTAGGGTAGGGGTTAGGGTTAGGGTACGCATTAGGGTAAGGGTAGTTATTAAACCTATCCCACTCTCTAGATACCCCTTAGCACGTAAAGGAATATTATTTGGGGGTCCAGCCATGGAGAAGAGTTTAGACACTAGGCTAAGATAAGGAACACACCCTTTATAGAGAAATCACATTAGGATTCTCTTTTTAAGCTGTTCCTTAAAACACTAGTGCTTAGGAAATCTATTGGAGGCAGAAGGAGTCAAGGGTAGCCTAGTGTTAGGGTTAGGCTTAGGGTTAGGCTAAGGGTACGGCTTAGGGTACGGGTTCGGGGAGGTCTTCGGGTACGGCGTAGGGTATGGGTTAGGGTTAGGGTTAGTGTTAGGGTTAGGGCTCGGTTTAGGGTACGGGTTAGGATTAGGGTACGTGTTAGGGTTAGGGTAGGGGTTAGGGTTAGGGTACGCGTTAGGGTTAGGGTAGTTATTAAACCTATCCCACTCTCTAGATACCCCTTAGCACGTAAAGGAATATTATTTGGGGGTCCAGCCATGGAGAAGAGTTTAGACACTAAGATAATATAAGGAACACACACATTATAAAGAAATCACATTAGGATTCTCTTTTTAAGCTGTTCCTTAAACCACTAGTGCTTAGGAAATCTATTGGAGGCAGAAGCAGTCAAGGGTAGCCTAGGGTTAGGGTTAGGGTTAGGGTTAGGCTTAGTGTACGGCTTAGGGTACGGGCTCGGGGAGGGGTTCGGGTAAGGCGTAGGGTATGGGTTAGGGTTAGGGTTAGGGTTAGTGTTAGGGTTAGGGCTCGGTTTAGGGTACGGGTTAGGATTAGGGTACGTGTTAGGGTTAGGGTAGGGGTTAGGGTTAGGGTACGCGTTAGGGTTAGGGTAGTTATTAAACCTATCCCACTCTCTAGATACACCTTAGCACGTAAAGGAATATTATTTGGGGGTCCAGCCATGGAGAAGAGTTTAGACACTAGGATAAGATAAGGAACACACCCATTATAAAGAAATCACATTAGGATTCTCTTTTTAAGCTGTTCCTTAAAACACTAGTGCTTAGGAAATCTATTGGAGGCAGAAGCAGTCAAGGGTAGCCTAGGGTTAGGGTTAGGCTTAGGGTAAGGCTTAGGGTACGGGTTCGGGGAGGGCTTCGGATACGGTGTAGTGTATGGGTTAGGGTTAGGGTTAGGGTTAGTGTTAGGGTTAGGGCTCGGTTTAGGGTACGGTTTAGGATTAGGTTACGTGTTAGGGTTAGGGTAAGGGTTAGGGTTAGGGTACGCGTTAGGGTTAGGGTAGTTATTAAACCTATCCCACTCTCTAGATACCCCTTAGCACGTAAAGGAATATTATTTGGGGGTCCAGCCATGGAGAAGAGTTTAGACACTAAGATAATATAAGGAACACACACATTATAAAGAAATCACATTAGGATTCTCTTTTTAAGCTGTTCCTTAAAACACTAGTGTTAGGAAACCTATTGGAGGCAGAAGCAGTCAAGGGTAGCCTAGGGTTAGGGTTAGGCTTAGGGTTAGGCTTAGGTTACGGCTTAGGTTACGGGTTCGGGGAAGGCTTCGGGTACGGCGTAGGGTATGGTTTAGGGTTAGGGTTAGGGTTAGTGTTAGGGTTAGGGCTCGGTTTAGGGTATTGTTTAGGATTAGGGTACATGTTAGGGTTAGGGTAAGGGTTAGGGTTAGGGTACGCGTTAGGGTTAGGGTAGTTATTAAACCTATCCCACTCTATATACCCCTTAGCACGTAAAGGAATATTATTTGGGGGTCCAGCAATGGAGAAGAGTTTAGACACTAGGATAAGATAAGGAACACACCCATTATAAAGAAATCACATTAGGATTCTCTTTTTAAGCTGTTCCTTAAAACACTAGTGCTTAGGAAATCTATTGGAGGCAGAAGCAGTCAAGGGTAGCCTAGGGTTAAGGTTAGGCTTAGGGTTAGGATTAGGATACGGCTTACGAAACGGGTTCGGAGAGGGCTTCAGGTACGGCGTAGGGTATGGGTTAGGGTTAGGGTTTGGGTTAGTGTTAGGGTTAGGGCTCCGTTTAGGGTATGGGTTAGGATTAGGGTACGTGTTAGGGTTAGGGTAGGGGTTAGGGTTAGGGTAGGCGTTAGGGTTAGGGTAGTTATTAAACCTATCCCACTCTCTAAATACCCCTTAGCACGTAAAGGAATATTATTTGGGGGTCCAACCATGGAGAAGAGTTTAGATACTTGGATAAGATACGGAACACACCCATTATAAAGAAATCACATTAGGATTCTCTTTTTAAGCTGTTCCTTAAAACACTAGTGCTTAGGAAATCTATTGGAGGCAGAAGCAGTCAAGGGTAGCCTAGGGTTAGGGTTAGGCTTAGGATTAGGCTTAGGGTACGGCATAGGGTACGGGTTCGGGGAGGGCTTCTGGTACGGCGTAGGGTATGGGTTAGGGTTAGTGTTAGGGTTAGTGTTAGTGTTAGGGCTCGGTTTAGGGTATTGTTTAGGATTAGGGTACGTGTTAGGGTTAGGGTAGGGGTTAGGGTTAGGGTACGCGTTAGGGTTAGGGTAGTTATTAAACCTATCCCACTCTCTAGATACCCCTTAGCACGTAAAGGAATATTATTTGGTGGTCCAGCCATGGAGAAGAGTTTAGACACTAGGATAAGATAAGGAACACACCCATTATAAAGAAATCACATTAGGATTCACTTTTAAAGCTGTTCCTTAAACACTAGGGCTTAGGAAATCTATTGGAGGCTGAAGCAGTCAAGGGTAGCCTAGGGTTAGGGTTAGGCTTAGGGTTAGGCTTAGGGTACAGCTTAGGGTACGGGTTCGGAGAGGGCTTCGCGTACGGCGTAGGGTATGGGTTAGGGTTAGGGTTAAGGTTAGTGTTAGGGTTAGGGCTCGGTTTAGGGTACGGGTTAGGATTAGGGTACGTGTTAGGGTTAGGGTAGGGGTTAGGGTTAGGGTACGCGTTAGGGTTAGGGTAGTTATTAAACCTATCCCACTCTCTAGATACCCCTTAGCACGTAAAGGAATATTATTGGTGGGTCCAGCCATGGAGAAGAGTTTAGACACTAGGCTAAGATAAGGAACACACCCTTTATAGAGAAATCACATTAGGATTCTCTTTTTAAGCTGTTCCTTAAAACACTAGTGCTTAGGAAATCTATTGGAGGCAGAAGCAGTCAAGGGTAGCCTAGTGTTAGGGTTAGGCTTAGGGTTAGGCTAAGGGTACGGCTTAGGGTTCGGGTTCGGGGAGGGCTTCGTGTACGGCGTGGGGTATGGGTTAGTGTTAGGGTTAGTGTTAGGGTTAGGGCTCGGTTTAGGGTACGGTTTAGGTTTAGGGTACGTGTTAGGGTTAGGGAAGGGGTTAGGGTTTTGGTACGTGTTAGGGTTAGGGTTGTTATTAAACCTATCCCACTCTCTAGATACCCCTTAGCACGTAAAGGAATATTATTTGGGGGTCCAGCCATGGAGAAGAGTTTAGACACTAGGATAAGATAAGGAACACACCCATTATAAAGAAATCACATTAGGATTCTCTTTTTAACTTGTTCCTTAAAACACTAGTGCTTAGGAAATCTATTGGAGGCAGAAGCAGTCAAGGGTAGCCTAGGGTTAGGGTTAGGCTTAGGGTAAGGCTTAGGGTACGGGTTCGGGGAGGGCTTCGGGTACGGTGTAGTGTATGAGTTAGGGTTAGGGTTAGGGTTAGTGTTAATGTTAGGGCTCGGTTTAGTGTACGGCTTAGGATTAGGGTACGTGTTAGGGTTAGGGTAGGGGTTAGGGTTAGGGTACGCATTAGGGTTAGGGTAGTTATTAAACCTATCCCACTCTCTAGATACCCCTTAGCACGTAAAGGAATATTATTTGGTGGTCCAGCCATGGAGAAGAGTTTAGACACTAGGCTAAGATAAGGAACACACCCTTTATAGAGAAATCACATTAGGATTCTCTTTTTAAGCTGTTCCTTAAAACACTAGTGCTTAGGAAATCTATTGGAGGCAGAAGGAGTCAAGGGTAGCCTAGTGTTAGGGTTAGGCTTAGGGTTAGGCTAAGGGTACGGCTTAGGGTACCGGTTCAGGAAGGTCTTCGGGTACGTCGTAGGGTATGGGTTAGGGTTAGGGTTAGTGTTAGGGTTAGGGCTCGGTTTAGGGTACGGTTTAGTTTTAGGGTACGTGTTAGGGTTAGGGTAGGGGTTAGGGTTAGGGTACGTGTTAGTGTTAGGGTAGTTATTAAACCTATCCCACTCTCTAGATACCCCTTAGCACGTAAAGGAATATTATTTGGGGGTCCACCCATGAAGAAGAGTTTAGACACTAAGATAATATAAGGAACACACACATTATAAAGAAATCACATTAGGATTCTCTTTTTACGCTGTTCCTTAAAACACTAGTGCTTAGGAAATCTATTGGAGGCAGAAGCAGTCAAGGGTAGCCTAGGGTTAGGGTTAGGATTAGGGTTAGGCTTAGGGTACGGCTTAGGTTACGGGTTCGGGGAGGGCTTCGGGTACGGCGTAGGGTATGGGTTAGGTTTAGGCTTAGGGTTAGTGTTAGGGTTAGGGCTCGGTTTAGGGTATTGTTTAGGATTAGGGTACATGTTAGGGTTAGGGTAAGGGTTAGGGTAAGGGTACGCGTTAGGGTTAGGGTAGTTATTAAACCTATCCCACTCTATATACCCCTTAGCACGTAAAGGAATATTATTTGGGGGTCCAGCATTGGAGAAGAGTTTAGACACTAGGATAAGATAAGGAACACACCCATTATAAAGAAATCACATTAGGATTCTCTTTTTAAGCTGTTCCTTAAAACACTAGTGCTTAGGAAATCTATTGGAGGCAGAAGCAGTCAAGGGTAGCCTAGGGTTAGGGTTAGGCTTAGGGTTAGGATTAGGATACGGCTTACGGTACGGGTTCGGAGAGGGCTTCAGGTACGGCGTAGGGTATGGGTTAGGGTTAGGGTTTGGGTTAGTGTTAGGGCTAGGGCTCCGTTTAGGGTACGGGTTATGATTAGGGTACGTGTTAGGGTTAGGGTAGGGGTTAGGGTTAGGGTTCTTATTAAACCTATCCCACTCTCTAGATACACCTTAGCACGTAAAGGAATATTATTTGGGGGTCCACCCATGAAGAAGAGTTTAGACACTAAGATAATATAAGGAACACACACATTATAAAGAAATCACATTAGGATTCTCTTTTTAAGCTGTTCCTTAAAACACTAGTGCTTAGGAAATCTATTGGAGGCAGAAGCAGTCAAGGGTAGCCTAGGGTTAGGGTTAGGGTTAGGGTTAGGCTTAGGGTACGGCTTAGGGTACGGGCTCGGGGAGGGGTTCGGGTAAGGCGTAGGGTATGGGTTAGGGTTAGGGTTAGGGTTAGTGTTAGGGTTAGGGCTCGGTTTAGGGTACGGGTTAGGATTAGGGTACGTGTTAGGGTTAGGGTAGGGGTTAGGGTTAGGGTACGCGTTAGGGTTAGGGTAGTTATTAAACCTATCCCACTCTCTAGATTCACCTTAGCACGTAAAGGAATATTATTTGGGGGTCCAGCCATGGAGAAGAGTTTAGACACTAGGATAAGATAAGGAACACACCCATTATAAAGAAATCACATTAGGATTCTCTTTTTAAGCTGTTCCTTAAAACACTACTGCTTAGGAAATCTATTGGAGGCAGAAGCAGTCAAGGGTAGCCTAGGGTTCGGGTTAGGCTTAGGGTTAGGATTAGGATACGGCTTACGGTACGGGTTCGGAGAGGGCTTCAGGTACGGCGTAGGGAATGGGTTAGAGTTAGGGTTTGGGTTAGTGTTAGGGTTAGGGCTCCGTTTAGGGTACGGGTTAGGATTAGGGTACGTGTTAGGGTTAGGGTACGCGTTAGGGTTATGGTAGTTATTAAACCTATCCCACTCTCTAAATACCCCTTAGCACGTAAAGGAATATTATTTGGGGGTCCAACCATGGAGAAGAGTTTAGACACTAGGATAAGATATGGAACACACCCATTATAAAGAAATCACATTAGGATTCTCTTTTTAAGCTGTTCCTTAAAACACTAGTGCTTAGGAAATCTATTGGAGGCAGAAGCAGTCAAGGGTAGCCTAGGGTTAGGGTTAGGCTTAGGGTTAGGCTTAGGGTACGGCTTAGGGTACGGGTTCGGGGAGGGCTTCTGGTACGGCGTAGGGTATGGGTTAGGGTTAGTGTTAGGGTTAGTGTTAGTGTTAGGGCTCGGTTTAGGGTATTGTTTAGGATTAGGGTACGTGTTAGGGTTAGGGTAGGGGTTAGGGTTAGGGTACGCGTTAGGGTTAGGGTAGTTATTAAACCTATCCCACTCTCTAGATACCCCTTAGCACGTAAAGGAATATTATTTGGTGGTCCAGCCATGGAGAAGAGTTTAGACACTAGGATAAGATAAGGAACACACCCATTATAAAGAAATCACATTAGGATTCTCTTTTTAAGCTGTTCCTTAAATCACTAGTGCTTAGAAAATCTATTGGAGGCTAAAGCAGTCAAGGGTAGCCTAGGGTGAGGGTTAGGCTTAGGGTACGGCTTAGGGTACGGCTTAGGGTACGGGTTCGGAGAGGGCTTCGCGTACGGCGTAGGGTATGGGTTAGGGTTAGGGTTAGGGTTAGTGTTAGGGTTAGGGCTCGGTTTAGGGTACGGGTTAGGATTAGGGTACGTGTTAGGGTTAGGGTAGGGGTTAGGGTTAGGGTACGCGTTAGGTTTAGGGTAGTTATTAAACCTATCCCACTCTCTAGATACCCCTTAGCACGTAAAGGAATATTATTTGGGGGTCCAGCCATGGAGAAGAGTTTAGACACTAAGATAATATAAGGAACACACACATTATAAAGAAATCACATTAGGATTATCTTTTTAAGCTGTTCCTTAAATCACTAGTGCTTAGGAAATCTATTGGAGGCAGAAGCAGTCAAGGGTAGCCTAGGGTTAGGGTTAGGGTTAGGGTTAGGCTTAGGGTACGGCTTAGGGTACAGGCTCGGGGAGGGGTTCGGGTAAGGCGTAGGGTATGGGTTAGGGTTAGGGTTAGGGTTAGTGTTAGGGTTAGGGCTCTGTTTAGGGTACGGGTTAGGATTAGGGTACGTGTTAGGGTTAGGGTAGGGGTTAGGGTTAGGGTACGCGTTAGGGTTAGGGTAGTTATTAAACCTATCCCACTCTCTAGATACACCTTAGCACGTAAAGGAATATTATTTGGGGGTCCAGCCATGGAGAAGAGTTTAGACACTAGGATAAGATAAGGAACACACCCATTATAAAGAAATCACATTAGGATTCTCTTTTTAAGCTGTTCCTTAAAACACTACTGCTTAGGAAATCTATTGGAGGCAGAAGCAGTCAAGGGTAGCCTAGGGTTAGGGTTAGACTTAGGGTACGGCTTAGGGTACGGCTTAGGGTACGGGTTCGGGGAGGGCTTCGGGTACGGCGTAGGGTATGGGTTAGGGTTAGGGTTATGGTTAGTGTTAGGGTTAGGGCTCGGTTTAGTGTATTGGTTAGGATTAGGGTACGTGTTAGGGTTAGGGTAAGGGTTAGGGTTAGGGTACGCGTTAGTGTTAGGGTAGTTATTAAACCTATCCCACTCTCTAGATACCCCTTAGCACGTAAAGGAATATTATTTGGAGGTCCAGCCATGGAGAAGAGTTTAGACACTAGGATAAGATAAGGAACACACCCATTATAAATAAATCACATTAGGATTCTCTTTTTAAGCTGTTCCTTAAAACACTAGGGCTTAGGAAATCTATTGGAGGCAGAAGCAGTCAAGGGTAGCCTAGGGTTAGGGTTAGGCTTAGGGTAAGGCTTAGGGTACGGGTTCGGGGAGGGCTTCGGATACGGTGTAGTGTATGGGTTAGGGTTAGGGTTAGGGTTAGTGTTAGGGTTAGGGCTCGGTTTAGGGTACGGTTTAGGATTAGGGTACGTGTTAGGGTTAGGGTAGGGGTTAGGGTTAGGGTACGTGTTAGGGTTAGGGTTATTAAACCTATCCCACTCTCTAGATACCCCTTAGCACGTAAAGGAATATTATTTGGGGATCCAGCCATGGAGAAGAGTTTAGACACTAGGATTAGATAAGGAACACACACATTATAAAGAAATCACATTAGGATTCTCTTTTTCAGCTCTTCCTTAAAACACTAGTGCTTAGGAAATCTATTGGAGGCAGAAGCAGTCAAGGGTAGCCTAGGGTTAGGGTTAGGCTTAGGGTAAGGCTTAGGGTATGGGTTCGGGGAGGGCTTCGGGTACGGTGTAGTGTATGAGTTAGGGTTAGGGTTAGGGTTAGTGTTAATGTTAGGGCTCGGTTTAGTGTACGGCTTAGGATTAGGGTACGTGTTAGGGTTAGGGTAGGGGTTAGGGTTAGGGTACGCATTAGGGTTAGGGGAGTTATTAAACCTATCCCACTCTCTAGATACCCCTTAGCACGTAAAGGAATATTATTTGGGGGTCCAGCCATGGAGAAGAGTTTAGACACTAGGCTAAGATAAGGAACACACCCTTTATAGAGAAATCACATTAGGATTATCTTTTTAAGCTGTTCCTTAAAACACTAGTGCTTAGGAAATCTATTGGAGGCAGAAGGAGTCAAGGGTAGCCTAGTGTTAGGGTTAGGCTTAGGGTTAGGCTAAGGGTACGGCTTAGGGTACGGGTTCGGAGAGGTCTTTGGGTACGGCGTAGGGTATGGGTTAGGGTTAGGGTTAGTGTTAGGGTTAGGGCTCGGTTTAGGGTACGGTTTAGTTTTAGTGTACGTGTTAGGGTTAGGGTAGGGGTTAGGGTTAGGGTACGTGTTAGGGTTAGGGTAGTTATTAAACCTATCCCACTCTCTAGATACCCCTTAGCACGTAAAGGAATATTATTTGGGGGTCCACCCATGGAGAAGAGTTTAGACACTAAGATAATATAAGGAACACACACATTATAAAGAAATCACATTAGGATTCTCTTTTTAAGCCGTTCCTTAAACCACTAGTGCTTAGGAAATCTATTGGAGGCAGAAGCAGTCAAGGGTAGCCTAGGGTTAGGTTTAGGCTTAGGGTTAGGCTTAGGGTATGGCTTAGGGTACGGGTTCGGGGAGGGGTTCGGGTACGGCGTATGGTATGGGTTAGGGTTAGGGTTTGGGTTGATGTTAGGGTTAGGGCTCCGTTTAGGGTACTGGTTAGGATTAGGGTACGTGTTAGGGTTAGAGTAGGGGTTAGGGTTAGGGTACGCATTAGGGTTAGGGTAGTTATTAAACCTATCCCACTCTCTAGATACACCTTAGCACGTAAAGGAATATTATTGGTGGGTCCAGCCATGGAGAAGAGTTTAGACACTAGGCTAAGATTAGGAACACACCCTTTATAGAGAAATCACATTAGGATTCTCTTTTTAAGCTGTTCCTTAAAACACTAGTGCTTAGGAAATCTATTGGAGGCAGAAGCAGTCAAGGGTAGCCTAGTGTTAGGGTTAGGCTTAGGGTTAGGCTAAGGGTACGGCTTAGGGTTCGGGTTCGGGGAGGGCTTCAGGTACGGCGTAGGGTATGGGTTAGGGTTAGGGTTAGTGTTAGGGTTAGGGCTCGGTTTAGGGTACGGTTTAGGTTTAGGGTACGGGTTAGGGTTAGGGTAGGGGTTAGGGTTAGGGTACGTGTTAGGGTTAGGGTTGTTATTAAACCTATCCCACTCTCTAGATACCCCTTAGCACGTAAAGGAATATTATTTGGGGGTCCAGCCATGGAGAAGAGTTTAGACACTAGGATAAGATAAGGAACACACCCATTATAAAGAAATCACATTAGGATTCTCTTTTTAAGCTGTTCCTTAAAACACTAGTGCTTAGGAAATCTATTGGAGGCAGAAGCAGTCAAGGGTAGCCTAGTGTTAGGGTTAGGCTTAGGGTTAGGCTAAGGGTACGGCTTAGGGTACGGGTTCGGGGAGGTCTTCGGGTACGGCGTAGGGTATGGGTTAGGGTTAGGGTTAGTGTTAGGGTTAGGGCTCGGTTTAGGGTACGGTTTAGTTTTAGGGTACGTGTTAGGGTTAGGGTAGGGGTTAGGGTTAGGGTACGTGTTATGGTTAGGGTTGTTATTAAACCTATCCCACTCTCTAGATACCCCTTAGCACGTAAAGGAATATTATTTGGGGGTCCACCCATGAAGAAGAGTTTAGACACTAAGATAATATAAGGAACACACACATTATAAAGAAATCACATTAGGATTCTCTTTTTACGCTGTTCCTTAAAACACTAGTGCTTAGGAAATCTATTGGAGGCAGAAGCAGTCAAGGGTAGCCTAGGGTTAGGGTTAGGCTTAGCGTTAGGCTTAGGGTACGGCTTAGGTTACGGGTTCGGGGAGGGCTTCGGGTACGGCGTAGGGTATGGGTTAGGGTTAGGGTTTGGGTTGCTGGTAGGGTTAGGGCTCCATTTAGGGTACTGGTTAGGATTAGGGTACGTGTTAGGGTTAGGTTAGGGGTTAGGGTTAGGGTACGCATTAGGGTTAGGGTAGTTATTAAACCTATCCCACTCTCTAGATACCCCTTAGCACGTAAAGGAATATTATTGGTGGGTCCAGCCATGGAGAAGAGTTTAGACATTGGATAAGATAAGGAACACACCCATTATAAAGAAATCACATTAGGATTCTCTTTTTAAGCTGTTCCTTAAAACACTAGTGCTTAGGAAATCTATTGGAGGCAGAAGCAGTCAAGGGTAGCCTAGTGTTAGGGTTAGGCTTAGGGTTAGGCTAAGGGTACGGCTTAGGGTTCGGGTTCGGGGAGGGCTTCGGGTACGGCGTAGGGTATGGGTTAGGGTTAGGGTTAGTGTTAGGGTTAGGGCTCGGTTTAGGGTACGGTTTAGGTTTAGGATACGGGTTAGGGTTAGGGTAGGGGTTAGGGTTAGGGTACGTGTTAGGGTTAGGGTTGTTATTAAACCTATCCCACTCTCTAGATACCCCTTAGCACGTAAAGGAATATTATTTGGGGGTCCAGCCATGGAGAAGAGTTTAGACACTAGGATAAGATAAGGAACACACCCATTATAAAGAAATCACATTAGGATTCTCTTTTTAAGCTGTTCCTTAAAACACTAGTGCTTAGGAAATCTATTGGAGGCAGAAGCAGTCAAGGGTAGCCTAGGAATAGGGTTAGGCTTAGGGTTAGGCTTAGGGTACGGCTTAGGGTACAGGTTCGGGGAGGCCTTCAGGTACGGCGTAGGGTATGGGTTAGGGTTAGGGTTAGGGTTAGTGTTAGGGTTAGGGCTCGATTTAGGGTATGGTTTAGGATTAGGGTACGTGTTAGGGTTAGGGTAGGGGTTAGGGTTAGGGTACGTGTTAGGGTTAGGGTAGTTATTAAACCTATCCCACTCTCTAGATACCCCTTAGCACGTAAAGAATATTATTTGGGGGTCCAGCCATGGAGAAGAGTTAAACACTAGGATAAGATAAGGAACCCACCCATTATAAAGAAATCACATTAGGATTCTCTTTTTATGCTGTTCCTTAAAACACTAGTGCTTAGGAAATCTATTGGAGGCAGAAGCAGTCAAGGGTAGCCTAGGGTTAGGGTTAGGCTTAGGGTTAGGCTTAGGGTACGGCTTAGGGTACGGTTTCGGGGAGGGCTTTGGGTACGGCGTAGGGTATGGGTTAGGGTTAGGGTTAGGGTTAGTGTTAGGGTTAGGGCTCGGTTTAGGGTATTGGTTAGGATTAGGGTACATGTTAGGGTTAGGGTAGGGGTTAGGGTTACGGTACGCGTTAGGGTTAAGGTAGTTATTAAACCTATCCCACTCTCTAGATACCCCGTAGAAAATAAAGGAATATTATTTGGAGGTCCAGCCATGGAGAAGAGTTTAGACACTAGGATAAGATAAGGAACACACACATTATAAAGAAATCACTTTAGGATTCTCTTTTTAAGCTGTTCCTTAAAACACTAGTGCTTAGGAAATCTATTGGCGGCAGAAGAAGTCAAGGGTAGCCTAGGGTTAGGGTTAGGCTTAGGGTTAGGCTTAGGATACATCTTAGGGTACGGGTTTGGGGAGGGCTTCGGGTACGGCGTAGGGTATGGGTTAGGGTTAGGGTTGGGGTTAGTGTTAGGGTTAGGTCTCGATTTAGGGTACGGGTTAGGATTAGGGTACGTGTTAGGGTTAGGGTAGGGGTTAGGGTTAGGGTACACGTTAGAGTTAGGGTAGTTATTAACCCTATCCCACTCTCTAGATACACCTTAGCACGTAAAGGAATATTATTTGGGGGTCCACCCATGGAGAAGAGTTTAGACACTAAGATAATATAAGGAACACACCCATTATAAAGAAATCACATTAGGATTCTCTTTTTAAGCTGTTCCTTAAAACACTAGTGCTTAGGAAATCTATTGGAGTCAGAAGCAGTCAAGGGTAGCCTAGGGTTAGGGTTAGGCTTAGGGTTAGGCTTAGGATATGGCTTACGGTACGGGTTCGGGGAGGGCTTCGGGTACGGCGTAGTGTATGGGTTAGAGTTAGGGTTAGGGTTAGTGTTAGGGTAGGTCTCGGGTTAGGTTATGAGTTAGGATTAGGGTACATGTTAGGGTTAGGGTAGGGGTTAGGGTTAGGGTAGGTCTCGGGTTAGGTTATGGGTTAGGATTAGGGTACGTGTTAGGGTTAGGGTAGGGGTTAGGGTTAGGGTACGCATTAGGGTTAGGGTAGTTATTAAACCTATCCCACTCTATATACCCCTTAGCACGTAAAGGAATATTATTTGGGGGTCCAGCATTGGAGAAGAGTTTAGACACTAGGATAAGATAAGGAACACACCCATTATAAAGAAATCACATTAGGATTCTCTTTTTAAGCTGTTCCTTAAAACACTATTGCTTAGGAAATCTATTGGAGGCAGAAGCAGTCAAGGGTAGCCTAGGGTTAGGGTTAGGCTTAGGGTTAGGATTAGGATACGGCTTACGGTACGGGTTCGGAGAGGGCTTCAGGTACGGCGTAGGGTATGGGTTAGGGTTAGGGTTTGGGTTAGTGTTAGGGCTAGGGCTCCGTTTAGGGTACGGGTTATGATTAGGGTACGTGTTAGGGTTAGGGTAGGGGTTAGGGTTAGGGATCTTATTAAACCTATCCCACTCTCTAGATACACCTTAGCACGTAAAGGAATATTATTTGGGGGTCCACCCATGAAGAAGAGTTTAGACACTAAGATAATATAAGGAACACACACATTATAAAGAAATCACATTAGGATTCTCTTTTTAAGCTGTTCCTTAAAACACTAGTGCTTAGGAAATCTATTGGAGGCAGAAGCAGTCAAGGGTAGCCTAGGGTTAGGGTTAGGCTTAGGGTACGGCTTAGGGTACGGCTTAGGGTACGGGCTCGGGGAGGGGTTCGGGTAAGGCGTAGGGTATGGGTTAGGGTTAGGGTTAGGGTTAGTGTTAGGGTTAGGGCTCGGTTTAGGGTATGGGTTAGGATTAGGGTACGTGTTAGGGTTAGGGTAGGGGTTAGGGTTAGGGTACGCGTTAGGGTTAGGGTAGTTATTAAACCTATCCCACTCTCTAGATACACCTTAGCACGTAAAGGAATATTATTAGGGGGTCCAGCCATGGAGAAGAGTTTAGACACTAGGATAAGATAAGGAACACACCCATTATAAAGAAATCACATTAGGATTCTCTTTTTAAGCTGTTCCTTAAAACACTACTGCTTAGGAAATCTATTGGAGGCAGAAGCAGTCAAGGGTAGCCTAGGGTTAGGGTTAGACTTAGGGTACGGCTTAGGGTACGGCTTAGGGTACGGGTTCGGGGAGGGCTTCGGATACGGTGTAGTGTATGGGTTAGGGTTAGGGTTAGGGTTAGTGTTAGGGTTAGGGCTCGGTTTAGGGAACGGTTTAGGATTAGCGTACGTGTTAGGGTTAGGGTAGGGGTTAGGGTTAGGGTACGTGTTAGGGTTAGGGTTATTAAACCTATCCCACTCTCTAGATACCCCTTAGCACGTAAAGGAATATTATTTGGGGATCCAGCCATGGAGAAGAGTTTAGACACTAGGATAAGATAAGGAACACACACATTATAAAGAAATCACATTAGGATTCTCTTTTTCAGCTCTTCCTTAAAACACCAGTGCTTAGGAAATCTATTGGAGGCAGAAGCAGTCAAGGGTAGCCTAGGGTTAGGGTTAGGCTTAGGGTTAGGCTTAGGGTACGGCTTAGGTTACGGGTTCGGGGAAGGCTTCGGGTACGGCGTAGGGTATGGGTTAGGGTTAGGGTTAGGGTTAGTGTTAGGGTTAGGGCTCGGTTTAGGGTATTGTTTAGGATTAGGGTACATGTTAGGGTTAGGGTAAGGGTTAGGGTTAGGGTACGCGTTAGGGTTAGGGTAGTTATTAAACCTATCCCACTCTATATACCCCTCAGCACGTAAAGGAATATTATTTGGGGGTCCAGCAATGGAGAAGAGTTTAGACAGTAGGATAAGATAAGGAACACACCCATTATAAAGAAATCACATTAGGATTCTCTTTTTAAGCTGTTCCTTAAAACACTAGTGCTTAGGAAATCTATTGGAGGCAGAAGCAGTCAAGGGTAGCCTAGGGTTCGGGTTAGGCTTAGGGTTAGGATTAGGATACGGCTTACGGTACGGGTTCGGAGAGGGCTTCAGGTACGGCGTAGGGTATGGGTTAGAGTTAGGGTTTGGGTTAGTGTTAGGGTTAGGGCTCCGTTTAGGGTACGGGTTAGGATTAGGGTACGTGTTAGGGTTAGGGTACGCGTTAGGGTTAGGGTAGTTATTAAACCTATCCCACTCTCTAAATACCCCTTAGCACGTAAAGGAATATTATTTGGGGGTCCAACCATGGAGAAGAGTTTAGACACTAGGATAAGATACGGAACACACCCATTATAAAGAAATAACATTAGGATTCTCTTTTTAAGCTGTTCCTTAAAACACTAGTGCTTAGGAAATCTATTGGAGGCAGAAGCAGTCAAGGGTAGCCTAGGGTTAGGGTTAGGCTTAGGGTTAGGCTTAGGGTACGGCTTAGGTTACGGGTTCGGGAAGGGCTTCTGGTACAGCGTAGGGTATGGGTTAGGGTTAGTGTTAGGGTTAGTGTTAGTGTTAGGGCTCGGTTTAGGGTATTGTTTAGGATTAGGGTACGTGTTAGGGTTAGGGTAGGGGTTAGGGTTAGGGTACGCGTTAGGGTTAGGGTAGTTATTAAACCTATCCCACTCTCTAGATACCCCTTAGCACGTAAAGGAATATTATTTGGTGGTCCAGCCATGGAGAAGAGTTTAGACACTAGGATAAGATAAGGAACACACCCATTATAAAGAAATCACATTAGGATTCACTTTTAAAGTTGTTCCTTAAAACACTAGTGCTTAGGAAATCTATCGGAGGCTAAAGCAGTCAAGGGTAGCCTAGGGTTAGGGTTAGGCTTAGGGTTAGGCTTAGGGTACGGCTTAGGGTACGGGTTCGGAGAGGGCTTCGCGTACGGCGTAGGGTATGGGTTAGGGTTAGGGTTAGGGTTAGTGTTAGGGTTAGGGCTCGGTTTAGGGTACGGGTTAGGATTAGGGTACGTGTTAGGGTTAGGGTAGGGGTTAGGGTTAGGGTACGCGTTAGGTTTAGGGTAGTTATTAAACCTATCCCACTCTCTAGATACCCCTTAGCACGTAAAGGAATATTATTTGGGGGTCCAGCCATGGAGAAGAGTTTAGACACTAAGATAATATAAGGGACACACACATTATAAAGAAATCACATTAGGATTCTCTTTTTAAGCTGTTCCTTAAACCACTAGTGCTTAGGAAATCTATTGGAGGCAGAAACAGTCAAGGGTAGCCTAGGGTTAGGGTTAGGGTTAGGGTTAGGCTTAGGGTACGGCTTAGGGTACGGGCTCGGGGAGGGGTTCGGGTAAGGCGTAGGGTATGGGTTAGGGTTAGGGTTAGGGTTAGTGTTAGGGTTAGGGCTCGGTTTAGGGTACGGGTTAGGATTAGGGTACGTGTTAGGGTTAGGGTAGGGTTTAGGGTTAGGGTACGCGTTAGGGTTAGGGTAGTTATTAAACCTATCCCACTCTCTAGATACACCTTAGCACGTAAAGGAATATTATTTGGGGGTCCAGCCATGGAGAAGAGTTTAGACACTAGGATAAGATAAGGAACACACCCATTATAAAGAAATCACATTAGGATTCTCTTTTTAAGCTGTTCCTTAAAACACTACTGCTTAGGAAATCTATTGGAGGCAGAAGCAGTCAAGGGTAGCCTAGGGTTAGGGTTAGACTTAGGGTACGGCTTAGGGTACGGCTTAGGGTACGGGTTCGGGGAGGGCTTCGGGTACGGCGTAGGGTATGGGTTAGGGTTAGGGTTAGGGTTAGTGTTAGGGTTAGGGCTCGGTTTAGTGTATTGGTTAGGATTAGGGTACGTGTTAGGGTTAGGGTAAGGGTTAGGGTTAGGGTACGCGTTAGTGTTAGGGTAGTTATTAAACCTATCCCACTCTCTAGATACCCCTTAGCACGTAAAGGAATATTATTTGGAGGTCCAGCCATGGAGAAGAGTTTAGACACTAGGATAAGATAAGGAACACACCAATTATAAATAAATCACATTAGGATTCTCTTTTTAAGCTGTTCCTTAAAACACTAGGGCTTAGGAAATCTATTGGAGGCAGAAGCAGTCAAGGGTAGCCTAGGGTTAGGGTTAGGCTTAGGGTAAGGCTTAGGGTACGGGTTCGGGGAGGGCTTCGGATACGGTGTAGTGTATGGGTTAGGGTTAGGGTTAGGGTTAGTGTTAGGGTTAGGGCTCGGTTTAGGGTACGGTTTAGGATTAGGGTACGTGCTAGGGTTAGGGTAGGGGTTAGGGTTAGGGTACGTGTTAGGGTTAGGGTTATTAAACCTATCCCACTCTCTAGATACCCCTTAGCACGTAAAGGAATATTATTTGGGGATCCAGCCATGGAGAAGAGTTTAGACACTAGGATAAGATAAGGAACACACACATTATAAAGAAATCACATTAGGATTCTCTTTTTCAGCTCTTCCTTAAAACACTAGTGCTTAGGAAATCTATTGGAGGCAGAAGCAGTCAAGGGTAGCCTAGGGTTAGGGTTAGGCTTAGGGAAAGGCTTAGGGTATGGGTTCGGGGAGGGCTTCGGGTACGGTGTAGTGTATGAGTTAGGGTTAGGGTTAGGGTTAGTGTTAATGTTAGGGCTCGGTTTAGTGTACGGCTTAGGATTAGGGTACGTGTTAGGGTTAGGGTAGGGGTTAGGGTTAGGGTACGCATTAGGGTTAGGGGAGTTATTAAACCTATCCCACTCTCTAGATACCCCTTAGCACGTAAAGGAATATTATTTGGGGGACCAGCCATGGAGAAGAGTTTAGACACTAGGCTAAGATAAGGAACACACCCTTTATAGAGAAATCACATTAGGATTCTCTTTTTAAGCTGTTCCTTAAAACACTAGTGCTTAGGAAATCTATTGGAGGCAGAAGGAGTCAAGGGTAGCCTAGTGTTAGGGTTAGGCTTAGGTTTAGGCTAAGGGTACGGCTTAGGGTACGGGTTCGGGGAGGTCTTTGGGTACGGCGTAGGGTATGGGTTAGGGTTAGGGTTAGTGTTAGGGTTAGGGCTCGGTTTAGGGTACGGTTTAGTTTTAGGGTACGTGTTAGTGTTAGGGTAGGGGTTAGGGTTAGGGTACGTGTTAGGGTTAGGGTAGGGGTTAGGGTTAGGGTACACGTTAGAGTTAGGGTAGTTATTAACCCTATCCCACTCTCTAGATACACCTTAGCACGTAAAGGAATATTATTTGGGGGTCCACCCATGGAGAAGAGTTTAGACACTAAGATAATATAAGGAACACACACATTATAAAGAAATCACATTAGGATTCTCTTTTTAAGCTGTTCCTTAAAACACTAGTGCTTAGGAAAACTATTGGAGTCAGAAGCAGTCAAGGGTAGCCTAGGGTTAGGGTTAGGCTTAGGGTTAGGCTTAGGATATGGCTTACGGTACGGGTTCGGGGAGGGCTTCGTGTACGGCGTAGGGTATGGGTTAGAGTTAGGGTTAGGGTTAGTGTTAGGGTAGGTCTCGGGTTAGGTTATGAGTTAGGATTAGGGTACATGTTAGGGTTAGGGTAGGGGTTAGGGTTAGGGTACGCGTTAGAGTTAGGGTACTTATTAAACCTATCCCACTCTCTAGATATATCTTAGCACGTAAAGGAATATTATTTGGGGGTCCACCCATGAAGAAGAATTTAGACACTAAGATAATATAAGGAACACACACATTATAAAGAAATCACATTAGGATTCTCTTTTTACGCTGTTCCTTAAAACACTAGTGCTTAGGAAATCTATTGGAGGCAGAAGCAGTCAAGGGTAGCCTAGGGTTAGGGTTAGGCTTAGGGTTAGGCTTAGGGTACGGCTTAGGTTACGGGTTCGGGGAGGGCTTCGGGTACGGCGTAGGGTATGGGTTAGTGTTAGGGTTAGGGTTAGTGTTAGGGTTAGGGCTCGGTTTAGAGTATTGTTTAGGATTAGGGTACATGTTAGGGTTAGGGTAGGGGTTAGGGTTAGGGTACGCGTTAGGGTTAGGGTAGTTATTAAACCTATCCCACTCTATATACCCCTTAGCACGTAAAGGAATATTATTTGGGGGTCCAGCCATGGAGAAGAGTTTAGACACTAGGCTAAGATAAGGAACACACCCTTTACAGAGAAATCACATTAGGATTCTCTTTTTAAGCTGTTCCTTAAAACACTACTGCTTAGGAAATCTATTGGAGGCAGAAGGAGTCAAGGGTAGCCTAGTGTTAGGGTTAGGCTTAGGGTTAGGCTAAGGGTACGGCTTAGGGTACGGGTTCGGGGAGGTCTTTGGGTACGGCATAGGGTATGGGTTAGGGTTAGGGTTAGTGTTAGGGTTAGGGCTCGGTTTAGGGTACGGTTTAGTTTTAGGGTACGTGTTAGGGTTAGGGTAGGGGTTAGGGTTAGGGTACGTGTTAGGGTTAGGGTAGTTATTAAACCTATCCCACTCTCTAGATACCCCTTAGCACGTAAAGGAATATTATTTGGGGGTCCACCCATGGAGAAGAGTTTAGACACTAAGATAATATAAGGAACACACACATTATAAAGAAATCACATTAGGATTCTCTTTTTAAGCTGTTCCTTAAACCACTAGTGCTTAGGAAATCTATTGGAGGCAGAAGCAGTCAAGGGTAGCCTAGGGTTAGGTATAGGCTTAGGGTTAGGCTTAGGGTATGGCTTAGGGTACGGGTTCGGGGAGGGGTTCGGGTACGGCGTAGGGTATGGGTTAGGGTTAGGGTTTGGGTTGGTGTTAGGGTTAGGGCTACGTTTAGGGTACTGGTTAGGATTAGGATACGTGTTAGGGTTAGAGTAGGGGTTAGGGTTAGGGTACGCATTAGGGTTAGGGTAGTTATTAAACCTATCCCACTCTCTAGATACACCTTAGCACGTAAAGGAATATTATTGGTGGGTCCAGCCATGGAGAAGAGTTTAGACACTAGGCTAAGTTTAGGAACACACCCTTTATAGAGAAATCACATTAGGATTCTCTTTTTAAGCTGTTCCTTAAAACACTAGTGCTTAGGAAATCTATTGGAGGCAGAAGCAGTCAAGGGTAGCCTAGTGTTAGGGTTAGGGTTAGGGTTAGGCTAAGGGTACGGCTTAGGGTTCGGGTTCGGGGAGGGCTTCGGGTACGGCGTAGGGTATGGGTTAGGGTTAGGGTTAGTGTTAGGGTTAGGGCTCGGATTTGGGTACGGTTTAGGTTTAGGGTACGGGTTAGGGTTAGGGTAGGGGTTAGGGTTAGGGTACGCGTTAGGGTTAGGGTTGTTATTAAACCTATCCCACTCTCTAGATACCCCTTAGCACGTAAAGGAATATTATTTGGGGGTCCAGCCATGGAGAAGAGTTTAGACACTAGGATAAGATAAGGAACACACCCATTATAAAGAAATCACATTAGGATTCTCTTTTTAAGCTGTTCCTTAAAACACTAGTGCTTAGGAAATCTATTGGAGGCAGAAGCAGTCAAGGGTAGCCTAGGAATAGGGTTAGGCTTAGGGTTAGGCTTAGGGTACGGCTTAGGGTACGGTTTCGGGGAGGGCTTTGGGTACGGCGTAGGGTATGGGTTAGGGTTAGGGTTAGGGTTAGTGTTAGGGTTAGGGCTCGGTTTAGGGTATTGGTTAGGATTAGGGTACATGTTAGGGTTAGGGTAGGGGTTAGGGTTACGGTACGCGTTAGGGTTAAGGTAGTTATTAAACCTATCCCACTCTCTAGATACCCCTTAGAACATAAAGGAATATTATTTGGAGGTCCAGCCATGGAGAAGAGTTTAGACACTAGGATAAGATAAGGAACACACACATTATAAAGAAATCACTTTAGGATTTTCTTTTTAAGCTGTTCCTTAAAACACTAGTGCTTAGGAAATCTATTGGCGGCAGAAGAAGTCAAGGGTAGCCTAGGGTTAGGGTTAGGCTTAGGGTTAGGCTTAGGATACGTCTTAGGGTACGGGTTTGGGGAGGGCTTTGGGTACGGCGTAGGGTATGGGTTAGGGTTAGTGTTGGGGTTAGTGTTAGGGTTAGGTCTCGGTTTAGGGTACGGGTTAGGATTAGGGTACGTGTTAGGGTTAGGGTAGGGGTTAGGGTTAGGGTACACGTTAGAGTTAGGGTAGTTATTAACCCTATCCCACTCTCTAGATACACCTTAGCACGTAAAGGAATATTATTTGGGGGTCCACCCATGGAGAAGAGTTTAGACACTAAGATAATATAAGGAACACACACATTATAAAGAAATCACATTAGGATTCTCTTTTTAAGCTGTTCCTTAAAACACTAGTGCTTAGGAAATCTATTGGAGTCAGAAGCAGTCAAGGGTAGCCTAGGGTTAGGGTTAGGCTTAGGGTTAGGCTTAGGGTACGGCTTAGGGTACGGTTTCGGGGAGGGCTTCGGGTACGGCGTATGGTATGGGTTAGGGTCAGGGTTAGGGTTAGTGTTAGGGTTAGGGCTCGGTTTAGGGTATTGGTTAGGATTAGGGTACGTGTTAGGGTTAGGGTAGGGGTTAGGGTTACGGTACGCGTTAGGGTTAAGGTAGTTATTAAACCTATCCCACTCTCTAGATACCCCTTAGAACATAAAGGAATATTATTTGGAGGTCCAGCCATGGAGAAGAGTTTAGACACTAGGATAAAATAAGGAACACACACATTATAAAGAAATCACTTTAGAATTCTCTTTTTAAGCTGTTCCTTAAAACACTAGTGCTTAGGAAATCTATTGGCGGCAGAAGCAGTCAAGGGTAGCCTAGGGTTAGGGTTACGCTTAGGGTTAGGCTTAGGATACGGCTTAGGTTACGGGTTCGGGGAAGGCTTCGAGTACGGCGTAGGGTATGGGTTAGGGTTAGGGTTAGTGTTAGGGTTAGGGCTCGGTTTAGGGTATTGTTTAGGATTAGGGTACATGATAGGGTTAGGGTAAGGTTTAGGGTTAGGGTACGCGTTAGGGTTAGGGTAGTTATTAAACCTATCCCACTCTATATACCCCTTAGAAAGTAAGGGAATATTATTTGGGGGTCCAGCAATGGAGAAGAGTTTAGACACTAGGATAAGATAAGGAACACACCCATTATAAAGAAATCACATTAGGATTCTCTTTTTAAGCTGTTCCTTAAAACACTATTGCTTAGGAAATCTATTGGAGGCAGAAGCAGTCAAGGGTAGCCTAGGGTTAGGGTTAGGCTTAGGGTTAGGATTAGGATACGGCTTACGGTACGGGTTCGGAGAGGGCTTCAGGTACGGCGTAGGGTATGGGTTAGGGTTAGGGTTTGGGTTAGTGTTAGGGTTAGGGCTCCGTTTAGGGTACGGGTTATGATTAGGGTACGTGTTAGGGTTAGGGTAGGGGTTAGGGTTAGGGTTCTTATTAAACCTATCCCACTCTCTAGATACCCCTTAGCACATAAAGGAATATTATTTGGGGGTCAACCCATGAAGAAGAGTTTAGACACTATGATAATATAAGGAACACACACATTATAAAGAAATCACATTAGGATTCTCTTTTTACGCTGTTCCTTAAAACACTAGTGCTTAGGAAATCTATTGGAGGCAGAAGCAGTCAAGGGTAGCCTAGGGTTAGGGTTAGGCTTAGCGTTAGGCTTAGGGTACGGCTTAGGTTACGGGTTCGGGGAGGGCTTTGGGTACGGCGTAGGGTATGGGTTAGGGTTATGGTTTGGGTTGCTGGTAGGGTTAGGGCTCCGTTTAGGGTATTGGTTAGGATTAGGGTACGTGTTAGGGTTAGGGTAGGGGTTAGGGTTAGGGTACGCATTAGGGTTAGGGTAGTTATTAAACCTATACCACTCTCTAGATACCCCTTAGCACGTAAAGGAATATTATTGGTGGGTCCAGCCATGAAGAAGAGTTTAGACACTAAGCTAAGATAAGGAACACACCCTTTATAGAGAAATCACATTAGGATTCTCTTTTTAAGCTGTTCCTTAAAACACTAGTGCTTAGGAAATCTATTGGAGGCAGAAGCAGTCAAGGGTAGCCTAGTGTTAGGGTTAGGCTTAGGGTTAGGCTAAGGGTACGGCTTAGGGTTCGGGTTCGGGGAGGGCTTCGTGTACGGCGTAGGGTATGGGTTAGGGTTAGGATTAGTGTTAGGGTTAGGGTTCGGTTTATGGTACGGTTTAGGTTTAGGGTACGTGTTAGGGTTTGGGTAGGGGTTAGGGTTAGGGTACGTGTTAGGGTTAGGGTTGTTATTAAACCTATCCCACTCTCTAGATACCCCTTAGCACGTAAAGGAATATTATTTGGGGGTCCAGCCATGGAGAAGAGTTTAGACACTAGGATAAGATAAGGAACACACCCATTATAAAGAAATCACATTAGGATTCTCTTTTTAAGCTGTTCCTTAAAACACTAGTGCTTAGGAAATCTATTGCAGGCAGAAGAAGTCAAGGGTAGCCTAGGGTTAGGGTTAGGCTTAGGGTTAGGCTTAGGGTACGGCTTAGGGTACGGGTTCGGGGAGGGCTTCGGGTACGGCGTAGGGTATGGGTTAGGGTTAGGGTTAGGGTTAGTGTTAGGGTTAGGGCTCGATTTAGGGTACGGTTTCGGATTAGGGTACGTGTTAGGGTTAGGGTAGGGGTTAGGGTTAGGGTACGTGTTAGGGTTAGGGTAGTTATTAAACCTATCCCACTCTCTAGATACCCCTTAGCACGTAAAGAATATTATTTGAGGGTCCAGCCATGGAGAAGAGTTAAACACTAAGATAATATAAGGAACACACACATTATAAAGAAATCACATTAGGATTCTCTTTTTACGCTGTTCCTTAAAACACTAGTGCTTAGGAAATCTATTGGAGGCAGAAGCAGTAAAGGGTAGCCTAGGGTTAGGGTTAGGCTTAGGGTTAGGCTTAGGGTACGGCTTAGGGTACGGTTTCGGGGAGGGCTTCGGGTACGGCGTAGGGTATGGGTTAGGGTTAGGGTTAGTGTTAGGGTTAGGGCTCGGTTTAGGGTATTGTTTAGGATTAGGGTACATGATAGGGTTAGGGTAAGGGTTAGGGTTAGGGTACGCGTTAGGGTTAGGGTAGTTATTAAACCTATCCCACTCTATATACCCCTTAGAACGTAAGGGAATATTATTTGGGGGTCCAGCAATGGAGAAGAGTTTAGACACTAGGATAAGATAAGGAACACACCCATTATAAAGAAATCACATTAGGATTCTCTTTTTAAGCTGTTCCTTAAAACACTAGTGCTTAGGAAATCTATTGGAGGCAGAAGCAGTCAAGGGTAGCCTAGGGTTAGGGTTAGGCTTAGGGTTAGGATTAGGATACGGCTTACGGTACGGGTTCGGAGAAGGCTTCAGGTATGGCGTAGGGTATGGGTTAGGGTTAGGGTTTGGGTTAGTGTTAGGGTTAGGGCTCCGTTTAGGGTATTGTTTAGGATTAGGGTACGTGTTAGGGTTAGGGTAGGGGTTAGGGATAGGGTTCTTATTAAACCTATCCCACTCTCTAGATACACCTTAGCACGTAAAGGAATATTATTTGGGGGTCCACCCATGAAGAAGAGTTTAGACACTAAGATAATATAAGGAACACACACATTATAAAGAAATCACATTAGGATTCTCTTTTTAAGCTGTTCCTTAAAACACTAGTGCTTAGGAAATCTATTGGAGGCAGAAGCAGTCAAGGGTAGCCTAGGGTTAGGTTTAGGCTTAGGGTTAGGCTTAGGGTACGGCTTAGGTTACGGGTTCGGGGAGGACTTCGGGTACGGCGTAGGGTATGGGTTAGGGTTAGGGTTAGGGTTAGTGTTAGGGTTAGGGCTCGGTTTAGGGTATTGTTTAGGATTAGGGTACGTGTTAGGGTTAGGGTAGGGGTTAGGGTTAGGGTACGCGTTAGGGTTAGGGTAGTTATTAAACCTATCCCACTCTCTATATACCCCTTAGCACGTAAAGGAATATTATTTGGGGGTCCAGAAATGGAGAAGACTTTAGACACTAGGATAAGATAAGGAACACACCCATTATAAAGAAATCACATTAGGATTCTCTTTTTAAGCTGTTCCTTAAAACACTAGTGCTTAGGAAATCCATTGGAGGCAGAAGAAGTCAAGGGTAGCCTAGGGTTAGGGTTAGGCTTAGGGTTAGGCTTAGGGTACGGCTTAGGGTACGGGTTCGGAGAGGGCTTCGCGTACGGCGTAGGGTATGGTTTAGGGTTAGTGTTAGGGTTAGTGTTAGGGATAGGGCTCGGTTTAGGGTACGGGTTAGGATTAGGGTACGTGTTAGGGTTAGGGTAGGGGTTAGGGTTAGGGTACGCGTTAGGGTTAGGGTAGTTATTAAACCTATCCTACTCTCTAGATACCCCTTAGCACGTAAAGGAATATTATTTGGGGGTCCAGCCATGGAGAAGAGTTTAGACACTAAGATAATATAAGGAACACACACATTATAAAGAAATCACATTAGGATTCTCTTTTTAAGCTGTTCCTTAAACCACTAGTGCTTAGGAAATCTATTGGAGGCAGAGGCAGTCAAGGGTAGCCTAGGGTTAGGGTTAGGGTTAGGGTTAGGCTTAGGGTACGGCTTCGGGTACAGGCTCGGGAAGGGGTTCGGGTAAGGCGTAGGGTATGGGTGAGGGTTAGGGTTAGGGTTAATGTTAGGGTTAGGGCTCGGTTTAGCGTACGGGTTAGGATTAGGGTACGTGTTAGGGTTAGGGTAGGGGTTAGGGTTAGGGTACGCGTTAGGGTTAGGGTAGTTATTAAGCCTATCCCACTCTCTAGATACACCTTAGCACGTAAAGGAATATTATTTGGGGGTCCAGCAATGGAGAAGAGTTTAGACACTAGGATAAGATAAGGAACACACCCATTATAAAGAAATCACATTAGGATTCTCTTTTTAAGCTGTTCCTTAAAACACTACTGCTTAGGAAATCTATTGGAGGCAGAAGCAGTCAAGGGTAGCCTAGGGTTAGGGTTAGGCTTAGGGTAAGGCTTAGGGTACGGGTTCGGGGAGGGCTTCGGGTACGGTGTAGTGTATGAGTTAGGGTTAGGGTTAGGGTTTGTGTTAATGTTAGGGCTCCGTTTAGTGTACGGCTTAGGATTAGGGTATGTGTTAGGGTTAGGGTAGGGGTTAGGGTTAGGGTTCGCATTAGGGTTAGGGTAGTTATTAAACCTATCCCACTCTCTAGATACCCCTTAGCACGTAAAGGAATATTATTTGGGGGTCCAGCCATGGAGAAGAGTTTAGACACTAGGCTAAGATAAGGAACACACCCTTTATAGAGAAATCACATTAGGATTCTCTTTTTAAGCTGTTCCTTAAAACACTAGTGCTTAGGAAATCTATTGGAGGCAGAAGGAGTCAAG
Source organism: Balaenoptera physalus (assembly GCF_965194825.1). Classification (NCBI taxonomy): domain Eukaryota; kingdom Metazoa; phylum Chordata; class Mammalia; order Artiodactyla; family Balaenopteridae; genus Balaenoptera; species Balaenoptera physalus. The sequence continues at coordinate 491,341 of NW_028126382.1, forward strand.
GGTAGCCTAGTGTTAGGGTTAGGCTTAGGGTTAGGCTAAGGGTAAGGCTTAGGGTACGGGTTCGGGGAGGTCTTCGGTTACGGCGTAGGGTATGGGTTAGGGTTAGGATTAGTGTTAGGGTTAGGGCTCGGTTTAGGGTACGGTTTAGTTTTAGGGTACGTGTTAGGGTTAGGGTAGGGGTTAGGGTTAGGGTACGTGTTATGGTTAGGGTTGTTATTAAACCTATCCCACTCTCTAGATACCCCTTAGCACGTAAAGTAATATTATTTGGGGGTCCACCCATGAAGAAGAGTTTAGACACTAAGATAATATAAGGAACACACACATTATAAAGAAATCACATTAGGATTCTCTTTTTACGCTGTTCCTTAAAACACTAGTGCTTAGGAAATCTATTGGAGGCAGAAGCAGTCAAGGGTAGCCTAGGGTTAGGGTTAGGCTTAGCGTTAGCCTTAGGGTACGGCTTAGGTTACGGGTTCGGGGAGGGCTTTGGGTACGGCGTAGGGTATGGGTTAGGGTTAGGCTTAGGGTTAGTGTTAGGGTTAGGGCTCCGTTTAGGGTATTGTTTAGGATTAGGGTACATGTTAGGGTTAGGGTAAGGGTTAGGGTTAGGGTACGCGTTAGGGTTAGGGTAGTTATTAAACCTATCCCACTCTATATACCCCTTAGCACGTAAAGGAATATTATTTGGGGGTCCAGCAATGGAGAAGAGTTTAGACACTAGGATAAGATAAGGAACACACCCATTATAAAGAAATCACATTAGGATTCTCTTTTTAAGCTGTTCCTTAAAACACTAGTGCTTAGGAAATCTATTGGAGGCAGAAGCAGTCAAGGGTAGCCTAGGGTTAGGGTTAGGCTTAGGGTTAGGATTAGGATACGGCTTACGGTACGGTTTCGGAGAGGGCTTCAGGTACGGCGTAGGGTATGGGTTAGGGTTAGGGTTTGGGTTAGTGTTAGGGTTAGGGCTCCGTTTAGGGTACGGGTTATGATTAGGGTACGTGTTAGGGTTAGGGTAGGGGTTAGGGTTAGGGTACGCATTAGGGTTAGGGTGGTTATTAAACCTATCCCACTCTCTAGATACCCCTTAGCACGTAAAGGAATATTATTGGTGGGTCCAGCCATGGAGAAGAGTTTAGACACTAGGATAAGATAAGGAACACACCCATTATAAAGAAATCACATTAGGATTCTCTTTTTAAGCTGTTCCTTAAAACACTAGTGCTTAGGAAATCTATTGGAGGCAGAAGCAGTCAAGGGTAGCCTAGGGTTAGGGTTAGGCTTAGGGTTAGGCTTAGGGTACGGCTTAGGGTACGGGTTCGGGGAGGGCTTAGGGTACGGCGTAGGGTATGGGTTAGGGTTAGGGTTAGGGTTAGTGTTAGGGTTAGGGCTCGATTTAGGGTACGGTTTAGGATTAGGGTACGTGTTAGGGTTAGGGTAGGGGTTAGGGTTAGGGTACGTGTTAGGGTTAGGGTAGTTATTAAACCTATCCCACTCTCTAGATACCCCTTAGCACGTAAAGAATATTATTTGAGGGTCCAGCCATGGAGAAGAGTTAAACACTAGGATAAGATAAGGAACACACCCATTATAAAGAAATCACATTAGGATTCTCTTTTTATGCTGTTCCTTAAAACACTAGTGCTTAGGAAATCTATTGGAGGCAGAAGCAGTAAAGGGTAGCCTAGGGTTAGGGTTAGGCTTAGGGTTAGGCTTAGGGTACGGCTTAGGGTACGGTTTAGGGGAGGGCTTCGGGTACGGCGTAGGGTATGGGTTAGGGTTAGGGTTAGGGTTAGTGTTAGGGTTAGGGCTCGGTTTAGGGTATTGGTTAGGATTAGGGTACGTGTTAGGGTTAGGGTAGGGGTTAGGGTTACGGTACGCATTAGGGTTAAGGTAGTTATTAAACCTATCCCACTCTCTAGATACCCCTTAGAACATAAAGGAATATTATTTGGAGGTCCAGCCATGGAGAAGAGTTTAGACACTAGGATAAGATAAGGAACACACACATTATAAAGAAATCACTTTAGAATTCTCTTTTTAAGCTGTTCCTTAAAACACTAGTGCTTAGGAAATCTATTGGCGGCAGAAGCAGTCAAGGGTAGCCTAGGGTTAGGGTTAGGCTTAGGGTTAGGCTTAGGATACGGCTTAGGTTACGGGTTCGGGGAAGGCTTCGGGTACGGCGTAGGGTATGGGTTAGGGTTAGGGTTAGTGTTAGGGTTAGGGCTCGGTTTAGGGTATTGTTTAGGATTAGGGTACATGATAGGGTTAGGGTAAGGGTTAGGGTTAGGGTACACGTTAGGGTTAGGGTAGTTATTAAACCTATCCCACTCTATATACCCCTTAGAACGTAAGGGAATATTATTTGGGGGTCCAGCAATGGAGAAGAGTTTAGACACTAGGATAAGATAAGGAACACACCCATTATAAAGAAATCACATTAGGATTCTCTTTTTAAGCTGTTCCTTAAAACACTACTGCTTAGGAAATCTATTGGAGGCAGAAGCAGTCAAGGGTAGCCTAGGGTTAAGGTTAGGCTTAGGGTTAGGATTAGGATACGGCTTACGAAACGGGTTCGGAGAGGGCTTCAAGTACGGCGTAGGGTATGGGTTAGGGTTAGGGTTTGGGTTAGTGTTAGGGTTAGGGCTCCGTTTAGGGTACGGGTTATGATTAGGGTACGTGTTAGGGTTAGGGTAGGGGTTAGGGTTAGGGTTCTTATTAAACCTATCCCACTCTCTAGATACACCTTAGCACGTAAAGGAATATTATTTGGGGGTCCACCCATGAAGAAGAGTTTAGACACTAAGATAATATAAGGAACACACACATTATAAAGAAATCACATTAAGATTCTCTTTTTAAGCTGTTCCTTAAAACACTAGTGCTTAGGAAATCTATTGGAGGCAGAAGCAGTCAAGGGTAGCCTAGGGTTAGGGTTAGGCTTAGGGTACGGCTTAGGTTACGGGTTCGGGGAGGGCTTCGGGTACGGCGTAGGGTATGGGTTAGGGTTAGGGTTAGGGTTAGTGTTAGGGTTAGGGCTCGGTTTAGGGTATTGTTTAGGATTAGGGTACGTGTTAGGGTTAGGGTAGGGGTTAGGGTCAGGGTACGCGTTAGGGTTAGGGTAGTTATTAAACCTATCCCACTCTCTATATACCCCTTAGCACGTAAAGGAATATTATTTGGGGGTCCAGCAGTGTAGAAGACTTTAGACACTAGGATAAGATAAGGAACACACCCATTATAAAGAAATCACATTAGGATTCTCTTTTTAAGCTGTTCCTTAAAACACTACTGCTTAGGAAATCTATTGGAGGCAGAAGCAGTCAAGGGTAGCCTAGGGTTAGGGTTAGGCTTAGGGTAAGGCTTAGGGTACGGGTTCGGGGAGGGCTTCGGGTACGGTGTAGTGTATGAGTTAGGGTTAGGGTTAGGGTTTGTGTTAATGTTAGGGCTCGGTTTAGTGTACGGCTTAGGATTAGGGTATGTGTTAGGGTTAGGGTAGGGGTTAGGGTTAGGGTACGCATTAGGGTTAGGGTAGTTATTAAACCTATCCCACTCTCTAGATACCCCTTAGCACGTAAAGGAATATTATTTGGGGGTCCAGCCATGGAGAAGAGTTTAGACACTAGGCTAAGATAAGGAACACACCCTTTATAGAGAAATCACATTAGGATTCTCTTTTTAAGCTGTTCCTTAAAACACTAGTGCTTAGGAAATCTATTGGAGGCAGAAGGAGTCAAGGGTAGCCTAGTGTTAGGGTTAGGCTTAGGGTTAGGCTAAGGGTACGGCTTAGGGTACGGGTTCGGGGAGGACTTCGGGTACGGCGTAGGGTATGGGGTAGTGTTAGGGTTAGTGTTAGGGTTAGGGCTCGGTTTAGGGTACGGTTTAGTTTTAGGGTACGTGTTAGGGTTAGGGTAGGGGTTAGGGTTAGGGTACGTGTTATGGTTAGGGTTGTTATTAAACCTATCCCACTCCCTAGATACCCCTTAGCACGTAAAGGAATATTATTTGGGGGTCCACCCATGAAGAAGAGTTTAGACACTAAGATAATATAAGGAACACACACATTATAAAGAAATCACATTAGGATTCTCTTTTTACGCTGTTCCTTAAAACACTAGTGCTTAGGAAATCTATTGGAGGCAGAAGCAGTCAAGGGTAGCCTAGGGTTAGGGTTAGGCTTAGCGTTAGGCTTAGGGTACGGCTTAGGTTACGGGTTCGGGGAGGGCTTCGGGTACGGCGTAGGGTATGGGTTAGGGTTAGGGTTTGGGTTGCTGGTAGGGTTAGGGCTCCGTTTAGGGTACTGGTTAGGATTAGGGTACGTGTTAGGGTTAGGGTAGGGGTTAGGGTTAGGGTACGCATTAGGGTTAGGGTGGTTATTAAACCTATCCCACTCTCTAGATACCCCTTAGCACGTAAAGGAATATTATTGGTGGGTCCAGCCATGGAGAAGAGTTTAGACACTAGGATAAGATAAGGAACACACCCATTATAAAGAAATCACATTAGGATTCTCTTTTTAAGCTGTTCCTTAAAACACTAGTGCTTAGGAAATCTATTGGAGGCAGAAGCAGTCAAGGGTAGCCTAGGGTTAGGGTTAGGCTTAGGGTTAGGCTTAGGGTACGGCTTAGGGTACGGGTTCGGGGAGGGCTTAGGGTACGGCGTAGGGTATGGGTTAGGGTTAGGGTTAGGGTTAGTGTTAGGGTTAGGGCTCGATTTAGGGTACGGTTTAGGATTAGGGTACGTGTTAGGGTTAGGGTAGGGGTTAGGGTTAGGGTACGTGTTAGGGTTAGGGTAGTTATTAAACCTATCCCACTCTCTAGATACCCCTTAGCACGTAAAGAATATTATTTGAGGGTCCAGCCATGGAGAAGAGTTAAACACTAGGATAAGATAAGGAACACACCCATTATAAAGAAATCACATTAGGATTCTCTTTTTATGCTGTTCCTTAAAACACTAGTGCTTAGGAAATCTATTGGAGGCAGAAGCAGTAAAGGGTAGCCTAGGGTTAGGGTTAGGCTTAGGGTTAGGCTTAGGGTACGGCTTAGGGTACGGTTTCGGGGAGGGCTTCGGGTACGGCGTAGGGTATGGGTTAGGGTTAGGGTTAGGGTTAGTGTTAGGGTTAGGGCTCGGTTTAGGGTATTGGTTAGGATTAGGGTACGTGTTAGGGTTAGGGTAGGGGTTAGGGTTACGGTACGCATTAGGGTTAAGGTAGTTATTAAACCTATCCCACTCTCTAGATACCCCTTAGAACATAAAGGAATATTATTTGGAGGTCCAGCCATGGAGAAGAGTTTAGACACTAGGATAAGATAAGGAACACACACATTATAAAGAAATCACTTTAGAATTCTCTTTTTAAGCTGTTCCTTAAAACACTAGTGCTTAGGAAATCTATTGGCGGCAGAAGCAGTCAAGGGTAGCCTAGGGTTAGGGTTAGGCTTAGGGTTAGGCTTAGGATACGGCTTAGGTTACGGGTTCGGGGAAGGCTTCGGGTACGGCGTAGGGTATGGGTTAGGGTTAGGGTTAGTGTTAGGGTTAGGGCTCGGTTTAGGGTATTGTTTAGGATTAGGGTACATGATAGGGTTAGGGTAAGGGTTAGGGTTAGGGTACACGTTAGGGTTAGGGTAGTTATTAAACCTATCCCACTCTATATACCCCTTAGAACGTAAGGGAATATTATTTGGGGGTCCAGCAATGGAGAAGAGTTTAGACACTAGGATAAGATAAGGAACACACCCATTATAAAGAAATCACATTAGGATTCTCTTTTTAAGCTGTTCCTTAAAACACTACTGCTTAGGAAATCTATTGGAGGCAGAAGCAGTCAAGGGTAGCCTAGGGTTAAGGTTAGGCTTAGGGTTAGGATTAGGATACGGCTTACGAAACGGGTTCGGAGAGGGCTTCAAGTACGGCGTAGGGTATGGGTTAGGGTTAGGGTTTGGGTTAGTGTTAGGGTTAGGGCTCCGTTTAGGGTACGGGTTATGATTAGGGTACGTGTTAGGGTTAGGGTAGGGGTTAGGGTTAGGGTTCTTATTAAACCTATCCCACTCTCTAGATACACCTTAGCACGTAAAGGAATATTATTTGGGGGTCCACCCATGAAGAAGAGTTTAGACACTAAGATAATATAAGGAACACACACATTATAAAGAAATCACATTAAGATTCTCTTTTTAAGCTGTTCCTTAAAACACTAGTGCTTAGGAAATCTATTGGAGGCAGAAGCAGTCAAGGGTAGCCTAGGGTTAGGTTTAGGCTTAGGGTTAGGCTTAGGGTACGGCTTAGGTTACGGGTTCGGGGAGGGCTTCGGGTACGGCGTAGGGTATGGGTTAGGGTTAGGGTTAGGGTTAGTGTTAGGGTTAGGGCTCGGTTTAGGGTATTGTTTAGGATTAGGGTACGTGTTAGGGTTAGGGTAGGGGTTAGGGTCAGGGTACGCGTTAGGGTTAGGGTAGTTATTAAACCTATCCCACTCTCTATATACCCCTTAGCACGTAAAGGAATATTATTTGGGGGTCCAGCAGTGTAGAAGACTTTAGACACTAGGATAAGATAAGGAACACACCCATTATAAAGAAATCACATTAGGATTCTCTTTTTAAGCTGTTCCTTAAAACACTAGTGCTTAGGAAATCTATTGGAGGCAGAAGCAGTCAAGGGTAGCCTAGGGTTAGGGTTAGGCTTAGGGTTAGGATTAGGATACGGCTTACGGTACGGGTTCGGAGAGGGCTTCAGGTACGGCGTAGGGTATGGGTTAGGGTTAGGGTTTGGGTTAGTGTTAGGGTTAGGGCTCCGTTTAGGGTATGGGTTAGGATTAGGGTACGTGTTAGGGTTAGGGTAGGGGTTAGGGTTAGGGTAGGCGTTAGGGTTAGGGTAGTTATTAAACCTATCCCACTCTCTAAATACCCCTTAGCACGTAAAGGTATATTATTTGGGGGTCCAACCATGGAGAAGAGTTTAGACACTAGGATAAGATACGGAACACACCCATTATAAAGAAATCACATTAGGATTCTCTTTTTAAGCTGTTCCTTAAAACACTAGTGCTTAGGAAATCTATTGGAGGCAGAAGCAGTCAAGGGTAGCCTAGGGTTAGGGATAGGCTTAGGATTAGGCTTAGGGTACGGCATAGGGTACGGGTTCGGGGAGGGCTTCTGGTACGGCGTAGGGTATGGGTTAGGGTTAGTGTTAGGGTTAGTGTTAGTGTTAGGGCTCGGTTTAGGGTATTGTTTAGAATTAGGGTACGTGTTAGGGTTAGGGTAGGGGTTAGGGTTAGGGTACGTGTTAGGGTTAGGGTAGTTATTAAACCTATCCCACTCTCTAGATACCCCTTAGCACGTAAAGGAATATTATTTGGTGGTCCAGCCATGGAGAAGAGTTTAGACACTAGGATAAGATAAGGAACACACCCATTATAAAGAAATCACATTAGGATTCACTTTTAAAGCTGTTCCTTAAACACTAGTGCTTAGGAAATCTATTGGAGGCTGAAGCAGTCAAGGGTAGCCTAGGGTTAAGGTTAGGCTTAGGGTTAGGCTTAGGGTACGGCTTAGGGTACGGGTTCGGAGAGGGCTTCGCGTACGGCGTAGGGTATGGGTTAGGGTTAGGGTTAAGGTTAGTGTTAGGGTTAGGGCTCGGTTTAGGGTACGGGTTAGGATTAGGGTACGTGTTAGGGTTAGGGTAGGGGTTAGGGTTAGGGTACGCGTTAGGGTTAGGGTAGTTATTAAACCTATCCCACTCTCTAGATACCCCTTAGCACGTAAAGGAATATTATTGGTGGGTCCAGCCATGGAGAAGAGTTTAGACACTAGGCTAAGATAAGGAACACACCCTTTATAGAGAAATCACATTAGGATTCTCTTTTTAAGCTGTTCCTTAAAACACTAGTGCTTAGGAAATCTATTGGAGGCAGAAGCAGTCAAGGGTAGCCTAGTGTTAGGGTTAGGCTTAGGGTTAGGCTAAGGGTACGGCTTAGGGTTCGGGTTCGGGGAGGGCTTCGTGTACGGCGTAGGGTATGGGGTAGTGTTAGGGTTAGTGTTAGGGTTAGGGCTCGGTTTAGGGTACGGTTTAGGTTTAGGGTACGTGTTAGGGTTAGGGTAGGGGTTAGGGTTAGGGTACGTGTTAGGGTTAGGGTTGTTATTAAACCTATCCCACTCTCTAGATACCCCTTAGCACGTAAAGGAATATTATTTGGGGGTCCAGCCATGGAGAAGAGTTTAGACACTAGGATAAGATAAGGAACACACCCATTATAAAGAAATCACATTAGGATTCTCTTTTTAACTTGTTCCTTAAAACACTAGTGCTTAGGAAATCTATTGGAGGCAGAAGCAGTCAAGGGTAGCCTAGGGTTAGGGTTAGGCTTAGGGTAAGGCTTAGGGTACGGGTTCGGGGAGGGCTTCGGGTACGGTGTAGTGTATGAGTTAGGGTTAGGGTTAGGGTTAGTGTTAATGTTAGGGCTCGGTTTAGTGTACGGCTTAGGATTAGGGTACGTGTTAGGGTTAGGGTAGGGGTTAGGGTTAGGGTACGCATTAGGGTTAGGGTAGTTATTAAACCTATCCCACTCTCTAGATACCCCTTAGCACGTAAAGGAATATTATTTGGTGGTCCAGCCATGGAGAAGAGTTTAGACACTAGGCTAAGATAAGGAACACACCCTTTATAGAGAAATCACATTAGGATTCTCTTTTTAAGCTGTTCCTTAAAACACTAGTGCTTAGGAAATCTATTGGAGGCAGAAGGAGTCCAGGGTAGCCTAGTGTTAGGGTTAGGCTTAGGGTTAGGCTAAGGGTACGGCTTAGGGTACCGGTTCAGGAAGGTCTTCGGGTACGTCGTAGGGTATGGGTTAGGGTTAGGGTTAGTGTTAGGGTTAGGGCTCGGTTTAGGGTACGGTTTAGTTTTAGGGTACGTGTTAGGGTTAGGGTAGGGGTTAGGGTTAGGGTACGTGTTAGTGTTAGGGTAGTTATTAAACCTATCCCACTCTCTAGATACCCCTTAGCACGTAAAGGAATATTATTTGGGGGTCCACCCATGAAGAAGAGTTTAGACACTAAGATAATATAAGGAACACACACATTATAAAGAAATCACATTAGGATTCTCTTTTTAACTTGTTCCTTAAAACACTAGTGCTTAGGAAATCTATTGGAGGCAGAAGCAGTCAAGGGTAGCCTAGGGTTAGGGTTAGGCTTAGGGTTAGGCTTAGGGTACGGCTTAGGTTACGGGTTCGGGGAGGGCTTCGGGTACGGCGTAGGGTATGGGTTAGGTTTAGGCTTAGGGTTAGTGTTAGGGTTAGGGCTCGGTTTAGGGTATTGTTTAGGATTAGGGTACATGTTAGGGTTAGGGTAAGGGTTAGGGTAAGGGTACGCGTTAGGATTAGGGTAGTTATTAAACCTATCCCACTCTATATACCCCTTAGCACGTAAAGGAATATTATTTGGGGGTCCAGCATTGGAGAAGAGTTTAGACACTAGGATAAGATAAGGAACACACCCATTATAAAGAAATCACATTAGGATTCTCTTTTTAAGCTGTTCCTTAAAACACTAGTGCTTAGGAAATCTATTGGAGGCAGAAGCAGTCAAGGGTAGCCTAGGGTTAGGGTTAGGCTTAGGGTTAGGATTAGGATACGGCTTACGGTACGGGTTCGGAGAGGGCTTCAGGTACGGCGTAGGGTATGGGTTAGGGTTAGGGTTTGGGTTAGTGTTAGGGCTAGGGCTCCGTTTAGGGTACGGGTTATGATTAGGGTACGTGTTAGGGTTAGGGTAGGGGTTAGGGTTAGGGTTCTTATTAAACCTATCCCACTCTCTAGATACCCCTTAGCACGTAAAGGAATATTATTTGGGGGTCCACCCATGAAGAAGAGTTTAGACACTAAGATAATATAAGGAACACACACATTATAAAGAAATCACATTAGGATTCTCTTTTTAAGCTGTTCCTTAAAACACTAGTGCTTAGGAAATCTATTGGAGGCAGAAGCAGTCAAGGGTAGCCTAGGGTTAGGGTTAGGGTTAGGGTTAGGCTTAGGGTACGGCTTAGGGTACGGGCTCGGGGAGGGGTTCGGGTAAGGCGTAGGGTATGGGTTAGGGTTAGGGTTAGGGTTAGTGTTAGGGTTAGGGCTCGGTTTAGGGTACGGTTTAGGATTAGGGTACGTGTTAGGGTTAGGGTAGGGGTTAGGGTTAGGGTACGCGTTAGGGTTAGGGTAGTTATTAAACCTATCCCACTCTCTAGATACACCTTAGCACGTAAAGGAATATTATTTGGGGGTCCAGCCATGGAGAAGAGTTTAGACACTAGGATAAGATAAGGAACACACCCATTATAAAGAAATCACATTAGGACTCTCTTTTTAAGCTGTTCCTTAAAACACTAGTGCTTAGGAAATCTATTGGAGGCAGAAGCAGTCAAGGGTAGCCTAGGGTTAGGGTTAGGCTTAGGGTTAGGATTAGGATACGGCTTACGGTACGGGTTCGGAGAGGGCTTCAGGTACGGCGTAGGGTATGGGTTAGGGTTAGGGTTTGGGTTAGTGTTAGGGTTAGGGCTCCGTTTAGGGTATGGGTTAGGATTAGGGTACGTGTTAGGGTTAGGGTAGGGGTTAGGGTTAGGGTAGGCGTTAGGGTTAGGGTAGTTATTAAACCTATCCCACTCTCTAAATACCCCTTAGCACGTAAAGGTATATTATTTGGGGGTCCAACCATGGAGAAGAGTTTAGACACTAGGATAAGATACGGAACACACCCATTATAAAGAAATCACATTAGGATTCTCTTTTTAAGCTGTTCCTTAAAACACTAGTGCTTAGGAAATCTATTGGAGGCAGAAGCAGTCAAGGGTAGCCTAGGGTTAGGGATAGGCTTAGGATTAGGCTTAGGGTACGGCATAGGGTACGGGTTCGGGGAGGGCTTCTGGTACGGCGTAGGGTATGGGTTAGGGTTAGTGTTAGTGTTAGTGTTAGTGTTAGGGCTCGGTTTAGGGTATTGTTTAGAATTAGGGTACGTGTTAGGGTTAGGGTAGGGGTTAGGGTTAGGGTACGTGTTAGGGTTAGGGTAGTTATTAAACCTATCCCACTCTCTAGATACCCCTTAGCACGTAAAGGAATATTATTTGGTGGTCCAGCCATGGAGAAGAGTTTAGACACTAGGATAAGATAAGGAACACACCCATTATAAAGAAATCACATTAGGATTCACTTTTAAAGCTGTTCCTTAAACACTAGTGCTTAGGAAATCTATTGGAGGCTGAAGCAGTCAAGGGTAGCCTAGGGTTAAGGTTAGGCTTAGGGTTACGCTTAGGGTACGGCTTAGGGTACGGGTTCGGAGAGGGCTTCGCGTACGGCGTAGGGTATGGGTTAGGGTTAGGGTTAAGGTTAGTGTTAGGGTTAGGGCTCGGTTTAGGGTACGGGTTAGGATTAGGGTACGTGTTAGGGTTAGGGTAGGGGTTAGGGTTAGGGTACGCGTTAGGGTTAGGGTAGTTATTAAACCTATCCCACTCTCTAGATACCCCTTAGCACGTAAAGGAATATTATTGGTGGGTCCAGCCATGGAGAAGAGTTTAGACACTAGGCTAAGATAAGGAACACACCCTTTATAGAGAAATCACATTAGGATTCTCTTTTTAAGCTGTTCCTTAAAACACTAGTGCTTAGGAAATCTATTGGAGGCAGAAGCAGTCAAGGGTAGCCTAGTGTTAGGGTTAGGCTTAGGGTTAGGCTAAGGGTACGGCTTAGGGTTCGGGTTCGGGGAGGGCTTCGTGTACGGCGTAGGGTATGGGGTAGTGTTAGGGTTAGTGTTAGGGTTAGGGCTCGGTTTAGGGTACGGTTTAGGTTTAGGGTACGTGTTAGGGTTAGGGTAGGGGTTAGGGTTAGGGTACGTGTTAGGGTTAGGGTTGTTATTAAACCTATCCCACTCTCTAGATACCCCTTAGCACGTAAAGGAATATTATTTGGGGGTCCAGCCATGGAGAAGAGTTTAGACACTAGGATAAGATAAGGAACACACCCATTATAAAGAAATCACATTAGGATTCTCTTTTTAACTTGTTCCTTAAAACACTAGTGCTTAGGAAATCTATTGGAGGCAGAAGCAGTCAAGGGTAGCCTAGGGTTAGGGTTAGGCTTAGGGTAAGGCTTAGGGTACGGGTTCGGGGAGGGCTTCGGGTACGGTGTAGTGTATGAGTTAGGGTTAGGGTTAGGGTTAGTGTTAATGTTAGGGCTCGGTTTAGTGTACGGCTTAGGATTAGGGTACGTGTTAGGGTTAGGGTAGGGGTTAGGGTTAGGGTACGCATTAGGGTTAGGGTAGTTATTAAACCTATCCCACTCTCTAGATACCCCTTAGCACGTAAAGGAATATTATTTGGTGGTCCAGCCATGGAGAAGAGTTTAGACACTAGGCTAAGATAAGGAACACACCCTTTATAGAGAAATCACATTAGGATTCTCTTTTTAAGCTGTTCCTTAAAACACTAGTGCTTAGGAAATCTATTGGAGGCAGAAGGAGTCCAGGGTAGCCTAGTGTTAGGGTTAGGCTTAGGGTTAGGCTAAGGGTACGGCTTAGGGTACCGGTTCAGGAAGGTCTTCGGGTACGTCGTAGGGTATGGGTTAGGGTTAGGGTTTGGGTTAGTGTTAGGGCTAGGGCTCCGTTTAGGGTACGGGTTATGATTAGGGTACGTGTTAGGGTTAGGGTAGGGGTTAGGGTTAGGGTTCTTATTAAACCTATCCCACTCTCTAGATACCCCTTAGCACGTAAAGGAATATTATTTGGGGGTCCACCCATGAAGAAGAGTTTAGACACTAAGATAATATAAGGAACACACACATTATAAAGAAATCACATTAGGATTCTCTTTTTAAGCTGTTCCTTAAAACACTAGTGCTTAGGAAATCTATTGGAGGCAGAAGCAGTCAAGGGTAGCCTAGGGTTAGGGTTAGGGTTAGGGTTAGGCTTAGGGTACGGCTTAGGGTACGGGCTCGGGGAGGGGTTCGGGTAAGGCGTAGGGTATGGGTTAGGGTTAGGGTTAGGGTTAGTGTTAGGGTTAGGGCTCGGTTTAGGGTACGGTTTAGGATTAGGGTACGTGTTAGGGTTAGGGTAGGGGTTAGGGTTAGGGTACGCGTTAGGGTTAGGGTAGTTATTAAACCTATCCCACTCTCTAGATACACCTTAGCACGTAAAGGAATATTATTTGGGGGTCCAGCCATGGAGAAGAGTTTAGACACTAGGATAAGATAAGGAACACACCCATTATAAAGAAATCACATTAGGATTCTCTTTTTAAGCTGTTCCTTAAAACCCTACTGCTTAGGAAATCTATTGGAGGCAGAAGCAGTCAAGGGTAGCCTAGGGTTCGGGTTAGGGTTAGGGTTAGGATTAGGATACGGCTTACGGTACGGGTTCGGAGAGGGCTTCAGGTACGGCGTAGGGAATGGGTTAGAGTTAGGGTTTGGGTTAGTGTTAGGGTTAGGGCTCCGTTTAGGGTACGGGTTAGGATTAGGGTACGTGTTAGGGTTAGGGTACGCGTTAGGGTTAGGGTAGTTATTAAACCTATCCCACTCTCTAAATACCCCTTAGCACGTAAAGGAATATTATTTGGGGGTCCAACCATGGAGAAGAGTTTAGACACTAGGATAAGATATGGAACACACCCATTATAAAGAAATCACATTAGGATTCTCTTTTTAAGCTGTTCCTTAAAACACTAGTGCTTAGGAAATCTATTGGAGGCAGAAGCAGTCAAGGGTAGCCTAGGGTTAGGGATAGGCTTAGGATTAGGCTTAGGGTACGGCATAGGGTACGGGTTCGGGGAGGGCTTCTGGTACGGCGTAGGGTATGGGTTAGGGTTAGTGTTAGTGTTAGTGTTAGTGTTAGGGCTCGGTTTAGGGTATTGTTTAGAATTAGGGTACGTGTTAGGGTTAGGGTAGGGGTTAGGGTTAGGGTACGTGTTAGGGTTAGGGTAGTTATTAAACCTATCCCACTCTCTAGATACCCCTTAGCACGTAAAGGAATATTATTTGGTGGTCCAGCCATGGAGAAGAGTTTAGACACTAGGATAAGATAAGGAACACACCCATTATAAAGAAATCACATTAGGATTCACTTTTAAAGCTGTTCCTTAAACACTAGTGCTTAGGAAATCTATTGGAGGCTGAAGCAGTCAAGGGTAGCCTAGGGTTAAGGTTAGGCTTAGGGTTACGCTTAGGGTACGGCTTAGGGTACGGGTTCGGAGAGGGCTTCGCGTACGGCGTAGGGTATGGGTTAGGGTTAGGGTTAAGGTTAGTGTTAGGGTTAGGGCTCGGTTTAGGGTACGGGTTAGGATTAGGGTACGTGTTAGGGTTAGGGTAGGGGTTAGGGTTAGGGTACGCGTTAGGGTTAGGGTAGTTATTAAACCTATCCCACTCTCTAGATACCCCTTAGCACGTAAAGGAATATTATTGGTGGGTCCAGCCATGGAGAAGAGTTTAGACACTAGGCTAAGATAAGGAACACACCCTTTATAGAGAAATCACATTAGGATTCTCTTTTTAAGCTGTTCCTTAAAACACTAGTGCTTAGGAAATCTATTGGAGGCAGAAGCAGTCAAGGGTAGCCTAGTGTTAGGGTTAGGCTTAGGGTTAGGCTAAGGGTACGGCTTAGGGTTCGGGTTCGGGGAGGGCTTCGTGTACGGCGTAGGGTATGGGGTAGTGTTAGGGTTAGTGTTAGGGTTAGGGCTCGGTTTAGGGTACGGTTTAGGTTTAGGGTACGTGTTAGGGTTAGGGTAGGGGTTAGGGTTAGGGTACGTGTTAGGGTTAGGGTTGTTATTAAACCTATCCCACTCTCTAGATACCCCTTAGCACGTAAAGGAATATTATTTGGGGGTCCAGCCATGGAGAAGAGTTTAGACACTAGGATAAGATAAGGAACACACCCATTATAAAGAAATCACATTAGGATTCTCTTTTTAACTTGTTCCTTAAAACACTAGTGCTTAGGAAATCTATTGGAGGCAGAAGCAGTCAAGGGTAGCCTAGGGTTAGGGTTAGGCTTAGGGTAAGGCTTAGGGTACGGGTTCGGGGAGGGCTTCGGGTACGGTGTAGTGTATGAGTTAGGGTTAGGGTTAGGGTTAGTGTTAATGTTAGGGCTCGGTTTAGTGTACGGCTTAGGATTAGGGTACGTGTTAGGGTTAGGGTAGGGGTTAGGGTTAGGGTACGCATTAGGGTTAGGGTAGTTATTAAACCTATCCCACTCTCTAGATACCCCTTAGCACGTAAAGGAATATTATTTGGTGGTCCAGCCATGGAGAAGAGTTTAGACACTAGGCTAAGATAAGGAACACACCCTTTATAGAGAAATCACATTAGGATTCTCTTTTTAAGCTGTTCCTTAAAACACTAGTGCTTAGGAAATCTATTGGAGGCAGAAGGAGTCCAGGGTAGCCTAGTGTTAGGGTTAGGCTTAGGGTTAGGCTAAGGGTACGGCTTAGGGTACCGGTTCAGGAAGGTCTTCGGGTACGTCGTAGGGTATGGGTTAGGGTTAGGGTTTGGGTTAGTGTTAGGGCTAGGGCTCCGTTTAGGGTACGGGTTATGATTAGGGTACGTGTTAGGGTTAGGGTAGGGGTTAGGGTTAGGGTTCTTATTAAACCTATCCCACTCTCTAGATACCCCTTAGCACGTAAAGGAATATTATTTGGGGGTCCACCCATGAAGAAGAGTTTAGACACTAAGATAATATAAGGAACACACACATTATAAAGAAATCACATTAGGATTCTCTTTTTAAGCTGTTCCTTAAAACACTAGTGCTTAGGAAATCTATTGGAGGCAGAAGCAGTCAAGGGTAGCCTAGGGTTAGGGTTAGGGTTAGGGTTAGGCTTAGGGTACGGCTTAGGGTACGGGCTCGGGGAGGGGTTCGGGTAAGGCGTAGGGTATGGGTTAGGGTTAGGGTTAGGGTTAGTGTTAGGGTTAGGGCTCGGTTTAGGGTACGGTTTAGGATTAGGGTACGTGTTAGGGTTAGGGTAGGGGTTAGGGTTAGGGTACGCGTTAGGGTTAGGGTAGTTATTAAACCTATCCCACTCTCTAGATACACCTTAGCACGTAAAGGAATATTATTTGGGGGTCCAGCCATGGAGAAGAGTTTAGACACTAGGATAAGATAAGGAACACACCCATTATAAAGAAATCACATTAGGATTCTCTTTTTAAGCTGTTCCTTAAAACCCTACTGCTTAGGAAATCTATTGGAGGCAGAAGCAGTCAAGGGTAGCCTAGGGTTCGGGTTAGGGTTAGGGTTAGGATTAGGATACGGCTTACGGTACGGGTTCGGAGAGGGCTTCAGGTACGGCGTAGGGAATGGGTTAGAGTTAGGGTTTGGGTTAGTGTTAGGGTTAGGGCTCCGTTTAGGGTACGGGTTAGGATTAGGGTACGTGTTAGGGTTAGGGTACGCGTTAGGGTTAGGGTAGTTATTAAACCTATCCCACTCTCTAAATACCCCTTAGCACGTAAAGGAATATTATTTGGGGGTCCAACCATGGAGAAGAGTTTAGACACTAGGATAAGATATGGAACACACCCATTATAAAGAAATCACATTAGGATTCTCTTTTTAAGCTGTTCCTTAAAACACTAGTGCTTAGGAAATCTATTGGAGGCAGAAGCAGTCAAGGGTAGCCTAGGGTTAGGGTTAGGCTTAGGGTTAGGCTTAGGGTACGGCTTAGGGTACGGGTTCGGGGAGGGCTTCTGGTACGGCGTAGGGTATGGGTTAGGGTTAGTGTTAGGGTTAGTGTTAGTGTTAGGGCTCGGTTTAGGGTATTGTTTAGGATTAGGGTACGTGTTAGGGTTAGGGTAGGGGTTAGGGTTAGGGTACGCGTTAGGGTTAGGGTAGTTATTAAACCTATCCCACTCTCTAGATACCCCTTAGCACGTAAAGGAATATTATTTGGTGGTCCAGCCATGGAGAAGAGTTTAGACACTAGGATAAGATAAGGAACACACCCATTATAAAGAAATCACATTAGGATTCTCTTTTTAAGCTGTTCCTTAAATCACTAGTGCTTAGGAAATCTATTGGAGGCTAAAGCAGTCAAGGGTAGCCTAGGGTTAGGGTTAGGCTTAGGGTACGGCTTAGGGTACGGCTTAGGGTACGGGTTCGGAGAGGGCTTCGCGTACGGCGTAGGGTATGGGTTAGGGTTAGGGTTAGGGTTAGTGTTAGGGTTAGGGCTCGGTTTAGGGTACGGGTTAGGATTAGGGTACGTGTTAGGGTTAGGGTAGGGGTTAGGGTTAGGGTACGCGTTAGGTTTAGGGTAGTTATTAAACCTATCCCACTCTCTAGATACCCCTTAGCACGTAAAGGAATATTATTTGGGGGTCCAGCCATGGAGAAGAGTTTAGACACTAAGATAATATAAGGAACACACACATTATAAAGAAATCACATTAGGATTCTCTTTTTAAGCTGTTCCTTAAATCACTAGTGCTTAGGAAATCTATTGGAGGCAGAAGCAGTCAAGGGTAGCCTAGGGTTAGGGTTAGGGTTAGGGTTAGGCTTAGGGTACGGCTTAGGGTACAGGCTCGGGGAGGGGTTCGTGTAAGGCGTAGGGTATGGGTTAGGGTTAGGGTTAGGGTTAGTGTTAGGGTTAGGGCTCGGTTTAGGGTACGGGTTAGGATTAGGGTACGTGTTAGGGTTAGGGTAGGGGTTAGGGTTAGGGTACGCGTTAGGGTTAGGGTAGTTATTAAACCTATCCCACTCTCTAGATACACCTTAGCACGTAAAGGAATATTATTTGGGGGTCCAGCCATGGAGAAGAGTTTAGACACTAGGATAAGATAAGGAACACACCCATTATAAAGAAATCACATTAGGATTCTCTTTTTAAGCTGTTCCTTAAAACACTACTGCTTAGGAAATCTATTGGAGGCAGAAGCAGTCAAGGGTAGCCTAGGGTTAGGGTTAGACTTAGGGTACGGCTTAGGGTACGGCTTAGGGTACGGGTTCGGGGAGGGCTTCGGGTACGGCGTAGGGTATGGGTTAGGGTTAGGGTTATGGTTAGTGTTAGGGTTAGGGCTCGGTTTAGTGTATTGGTTAGGATTAGGGTACGTGTTAGGGTTAGGGTAAGGGTTAGGGTTAGGGTACGCGTTAGTGTTAGGGTAGTTATTAAACCTACCCCACTCTCTAGATACCCCTTAGCACGTAAAGGAATATTATTTGGAGGTCCAGCCATGGAGAAGAGTTTAGACACTAGGATAAGATAAGGAACACACCCATTATAAATAAATCACATTAGGATTCTCTTTTTAAGCTGTTCCTTAAAACACTAGGGCTTAGGAAATCTATTGGAGGCAGAAGCAGTCAAGGGTAGCCTAGGGTTAGGGTTAGGCTTAGGGTAATGCTTAGGGTACGGGTTCGGGGAGGGCTTCGGATACGGTGTAGTGTATGGGTTAGGGTTAGGGTTAGGGTTAGTGTTAGGGTTAGGGCTCGGTTTAGGGTATGGTTTAGGATTAGGGTACGTGTTAGGGTTAGGGTAGGGGTTAGGGTTAGGGTACGTGTTAGGGTTAGGGTTATTAAACCTATCCCACTCTCTAGATACCCCTTAGCACGTAAAGGAATATTATTTGGGGATCCAGCCATGGAGAAGAGTTTAGACACTAGGATTAGATAAGGAACACACACATTATAAAGAAATCACATTAGGATTCTCTTTTTCAGCTCTTCCTTAAAACACTAGTGCTTAGGAAATCTATTGGAGGCAGAAGCAGTCAAGGGTAGCCTAGGGTTAGGGTTAGGCTTAGGGTAAGGCTTAGGGTATGGGTTCGGGGAGGGCTTCGGGTACGGTGTAGTGTATGAGTTAGGGTTAGGGTTAGGGTTAGTGTTAATTTTAGGGCTCGGTTTAGTGTACGGCTTAGGATTAGGGTACGTGTTAGGGTTAGGGTAGGGGTTAGGGTTAGGGTACGCATTAGGGTTAGGGGAGTTATTAAACCTATCCCACTCTCTAGATACCCCTTAGCACGTAAAGGAATATTATTTGGGGGTCCAGCCATGGAGAAGGGTTTAGACACTAGGCTAAGATAAGGAACACACCCTTTATAGAGAAATCACATTAGGATTCTCTTTTCAAGCTGTTCCTTAAAACACTAGTGCTTAGGAAATCTATTGGAGGCAGAAGGAGTCAAGGGTAGCCTAGTGTTAGGGTTAGGCTTAGGGTTAAGCTAAGGGTACGGCTTAGGGTACGGGTTCGGGGAGGTCTTTGGGTACGGCGTAGGGTATGGGTTAGGGTTAGGGTTAGTGTTAGGGTTAGGGTTCGGTTTAGGGTACGGTTTAGTTTTAGGGTACGTGTTAGGGTTAGGGTAGGGGTTAGGGTTAGGGTACGTGTTAGGGTTAGGGTAGTTATTAAACCTATCCCACTCTCTAGATACCCCTTAGCACGTAAAGGAATATTATTTGGGGGTCCACCCATGGAGAAGAGTTTAGACACTAAGATAATATAAGGAACACACACATTATAAAGAAATCACATTAGGATTCTCTTTTTAAGCCGTTCCTTAAACCACTAGTGCTTAGGAAATCTATTGGAGGCAGAAGCAGTCAAGGGTAGCCTAGGGTTAGGTTTAGGCTTAGGGTTAGGCTTAGGGTATGGCTTAGGGTACGGGTTCGGGGAGGGGTTCGGGTACGGCGTAGGGTATGGGTTAGGGTTAGGGTTTGGGTTGGTGTTAGGGTTAGGGCTCCGTTTAGGGTACTGGTTAGGATTAGGGTACGTGTTAGGGTTAGAGTAGGGGTTAGGGTTAGGGTACGATTTAGGGTTAGGGTAGTTATTAAACCTATCCCACTCTCTAGATACACCTTAGCACGTAAAGGAATATTATTGGTGGTCCAGCCATGGAGAAGAGTTTAGACACTAGGCTAAGATTAGGAACACACTCTTTATAGAGAAATCACATTAGGATTCTCTTTTTAAGCTGTTCCTTAAAACACTAGTGCTTAGGAAATCTATTGGAGGCAGAAGCAGTCAAGGGTAGCCTAGTGTTAGGGTTAGGCTTAGGGTTAGGCTAAGGGTACGGCTTAGGGTTCGGGTTCGGGGAGGGCTTCGGGTACGGCGTAGGGTATGGGTTAGGGTTAGGGTTAGTGTTAGGGTTAGGGCTCGGTTTAGGGTACGGTTTAGGTTTAGGGTACGTGTTAGGGTTAGGGTAGGGGTTAGGGTTAGGGTTCTTATTAAACCTATCCCACTCTCTAGATACACCTTAGCACGTAAAGGAATATTATTTGGGGGTCCACCCATGAAGAAGAGTTTAGACACTAAGATAATATAAGGAACACACACATTATAAAGAAATCACATTAGGATTCTCTTTTTAAGCTGTTCCTTAAAACACTAGTGCTTAGGAAATCTATTGGAGGCAGAAGCAGTCAAGGGTAGCCTAGGGTTAGGGTTAGGGTTAGGGTTAGGCTTAGGGTACGGCTTAGGGTACGGGCTCGGGGAGGGGTTCGGGTAAGGCGTAGGGTATGGGTTAGGGTTAGGGTTAGGGTTAGTGTTAGGGTTAGGGCTCGGTTTAGGGTACGGGTTAGGATTAGGGTACGTGTTAGGGTTAGGGTAGGGGTTAGGGTTAGGGTACGCGTTAGGGTTAGGGTAGTTATTAAACCTATCCCACTCTCTAGATACACCTTAGCACGTAAAGGAATATTATTTGGGGGTCCAGCCATGGAGAAGAGTTTAGACACTAGGATAAGATAAGGAACACACCCATTATAAAGAAATCACATTAGGATTCTCTTTTTAAGCTGTTCCTTAAAACACTACTGCTTAGGAAATCTATTGGAGGCAGAAGCAGTCAAGGGTAGCCTAGGGTTCGGGTTAGGGTTAGGGTTAGGATTAGGATACGGCTTAAGGTACGGGTTCGGAGAGGGCTTCAGGTACGGCGTAGGGAATGGGTTAGAGTTAGGGTTTGGGTTAGTGTTAGGGTTAGGGCTCCGTTTAGGGTACGGGTTAGGATTAGGGTACGTGTTAGGGTTAGGGTACGCGTTAGGGTTAGGGTAGTTATTAAACCTATCCCACTCTCTAAATACCCCTTAGCACGTAAAGGAATATTATTTGGGGGTCCAACCATGGAGAAGAGTTTAGACACTAGGATAAGATATGGAACACACCCATTATAAAGAAATCACATTAGGATTCTCTTTTTAAGCTGTTCCTTAAAACACTAGTGCTTACGAAATCTATTGGAGGCAGAAGCAGTCAAGGGTAGCCTAGGGTTAGGGTTAGGCTTAGGGTTAGGCTTAGGGTACGGCTTAGGGTACGGGTTCGGGGAGGGCTTCTGGTACGGCGTAGGGTATGGGTTAGGGTTAGTGTTAGGGTTAGGGCTCGGTTTAGGGTACGGGTTAGGATTAGGGTACGTGTTAGGGTTGGGTAGGGGTTAGCGTTAGGGTACGCGTTAGGTTTAGGGTAGTTATTAAACCTATCCCACTCTCTAGATACCCCTTAGCACGTAAAGGAATATTATTTGGGGGTCCAGCCATGGAGAAGAGTTTAGACACTAAGATAATATAAGGAACACACACATTATAAAGAAATCACATTAGGATTCTCTTTTTAAGCTGTTCCTTAAATCACTAGTGCTTAGGAAATCTATTGGAGGCAGAAGCAGTCAAGGGTAGCCTAGGGTTAGGGTTAGGGTTAGGGTTAGGCTTAGGGTACGGCTTAGGGTACAGGCTCGGGGAGGGGTTCGTGTAAGGCGTAGGGTATGGGTTAGGGTTAGGGTTAGGGTTAGTGTTAGGGTTAGGGCTCGGTTTAGGGTACGGGTTAGGATTAGGGTACGTGTTAGGTTTAGGGTAGGGGTTAGGGTTAGGGTACGCGTTAGGGTTAGGGTAGTTATTAAACCTATCCCACTCTCTAGATACACCTTAGCACGTAAAGGAATATTATTTGGGGGTCCAGCCATGGAGAAGAGTTTAGACACTAGGATAAGATAAGGAACACACCCATTATAAAGAAATCACATTAGGATTCTCTTTTTAAGCTGTTCCTTAAAACACTACTGCTTAGGAAATCTATTGGAGGCAGAAGCAGTCAAGGGTAGCCTAGGGTTAGGGTTAGACTTAGGGTACGGCTTAGGGTACGGCTTAGGGTACGGGTTCGGGGAGGGCTTCGGGTACGGCGTAGGGTATGGGTTAGGGTTAGGGTTATGGTTAGTGTTAGGGTTAGGGCTCGGTTTAGTGTATTGGTTAGGATTAGGGTACGTGTTAGGGTTAGGGTAAGGGTTAGGGTTAGGGTACGCGTTAGTGTTAGGGTAGTTATTAAACCTACCCCACTCTCTAGATACCCCTTAGCACGTAAAGGAATATTATTTGGAGGTCCAGCCATGGAGAAGAGTTTAGACACTAGGATAAGATAAGGAACACACCCATTATAAATAAATCACATTAGGATTCTCTTTTTAAGCTGTTCCTTAAAACACTAGGGCTTAGGAAATCTATTGGAGGCAGAAGCAGTCAAGGGTAGCCTAGGGTTAGGGTTAGGCTTAGGGTAAGGCTTAGGGTACGGGTTCGGGGAGGGCTTCGGATACGGTGTAGTGTATGGGTTAGGGTTAGGGTTAGGGTTAGTGTTAGGGTTAGGGCTCGGTTTAGGGTACGGTTTAGGATTAGGGTACGTGTTAGGGTTAGGGTAGGGGTTAGGGTTAGGGTACGTGTTAGGGTTAGGGTTATTAAACCTATCCCACTCTCTAGATACCCCTTAGCACGTAAAGGAATATTATTTGGGGATCCAGCCATGGAGAAGAGTTTAGACACTAGGATTAGATAAGGAACACACACATTATAAAGAAATCACATTAGGATTCTCTTTTTCAGCTCTTCCTTAAAACACTAGTGCTTAGGAAATCTATTGGAGGCAGAAGCAGTCAAGGGTAGCCTAGGGTTAGGGTTAGGCTTAGGGTAAGGCTTAGGGTATGGGTTCGGGGAGGGCTTCGGGTACGGTGTAGGGTATGAGTTAGGGTTAGGGTTAGGGTTAGTGTTAATTTTAGGGCTCGGTTTAGTGTACGGCTTAGGATTAGGGTACGTGTTAGGGTTAGGGTAGGGGTTAGTGTTAGGGTACGCATTAGGGTTAGGGGAGTTATTAAACCTATCCCACTCTCTAGATACCCCTTAGCACGTAAAGGAATATTATTTGGGGGTCCAGCCATGGAGAAGAGTTTAGACACTAGGCTAAGATAAGGAACACACCCTTTATAGAGAAATCACATTAGGATTCTCTTTTTAAGCTGTTCCTTAAAACACTAGTGCTTAGGAAATCTATTGGAGGCAGAAGGAGTCAAGGGTAGCCTAGGGTTAGGGTTAGGCTTAGGGTTAGGCTAAGGGTACGGCTTAGGGTATGGGTTCGGGGAGGTCTTTGGGTACGGCGTAGGGTATGGGTTAGGGTTAGTGTTAGTGTTAGGGTTAGGGCTCGGTTTAGGGTACGGTTTAGTTTTAGGGTACGTGTTAGGGTTAGGGTAGGGGTTAGGGTTAGGGTACGTGTTAGGGTTAGGGTAGTTATTAAACCTATCCCACTCTCTAGATACCCCTTAGCACGTAAAGGAATATTATTTGGGGGTCCACCCATGGAGAAGAGTTTAGACACTAAGATAATATAAGGAACACACACATTATAAAGAAATCACATTAGGATTCTCTTTTTAAGCCGTTCCTTAAACCACTAGTGCTTAGGAAATCTATTGGAGGCAGAAGCAGTCAAGGGTAGCCTAGGGTTAGGTTTAGGCTTAGGGTTAGGCTTAGGGTATGGCTTAGGGTACGGGTTCGGGGAGGGGTTCGGGTACGGCGTAGGGTATGGGTTAGGGTTAGGGTTTGGGTTGGTGTTAGGGTTAGGGCTCCGTTTAGGGTACTGGTTAGGATTAGGGTACGTGTTAGGGTTAGAGTAGGGGTTAGGGTTAGGGTACGCATTAGGGTTAGGGTAGTTATTAAACCTATCCCACTCTCTAGATACACCTTAGCACGTAAAGGAATATTATTGGTGGTCCAGCCATGGAGAAGAGTTTAGACACTAGGCTAAGATTAGGAACACACTCTTTATAGAGAAATCACATTAGGATTCTCTTTTTAAGCTGTTCCTTAAAACACTAGTGCTTAGGAAATCTATTGGAGGCAGAAGCAGTCAAGGGTAGCCTAGTGTTAGGGTTAGGCTTAGGGTTAGGCTAAGGGTACGGCTTAGGTTTCGGGTTCGGGGAGGGCTTCGGGTACGGCGTAGGGTATGGGTTAGGGTTAGGGTTAGTGTTAGGGTTAGGGCTCGGTTTAGGGTACGGTTTAGGTTTAGGGTACGGGTTAGGGTTAGGGTAGGGGTTAGGGTTAGGTTACGTGTTAGGGTTAGGGTTGTTATTAAACCTATCCCACGCTCTAGATACCCCTTAGCACGTAAAGGAATATTATTTGGGGGTCCAGCCATGGAGAAGAGTTTAGACACTAGGATAAGATAAGGAACACACCCATTATAAAGAAATCACATTAGGATTCTCTTTTTAAGCTGTTCCTTAAAACACTAGTGCTTAGGAAATCTATTGGAGGCAGAAGCAGTCAAGGGTAGCCTAGGAATAGGGTTAGGCTTAGGGTTAGGCTTAGGGTACGGCTTAGGGTACGGGTTCGGGGAGGGCTTCAGGTACGGCGTAGGGTATGGGTTAGGGTTAGGGTTAGGGTTAGTGTTAGGGTTAGGGATCGATTTAGGGTACGGTTTAGGATTAGGGTACGTGTTAGGGTTAGGGTAGGGGTTAGGGTTAGGGTACGTGTTAGGGTTAGGGTAGTTATTAAACCTATCCCACTCTCTAGATACCCCTTAGCACGTAAAGAATATTATTTGGGGGTCCAGCCATGGAGAAGAGTTAAACACTAGGATAAGATAAGGAACCCACCCATTATAAAGAAATCACATTAGGATTCTCTTTTTATGCTGTTCCTTAAAACACTAGTGCTTAGGAAATCTATTGGAGGCAGAAGCAGTCAAGGGTAGCCTAGCGTTAGGGTTAGGGTTAGGGTTAGGCTTAGGGTACGGCTTAGGGTACGGTTTCGGGGAGGGCTTTGGGTACGGCGTAGGGTATGGGTTAGGGTTAGGGTTAGGGTTAGTGTTAGGGTTAGGGCTCGGTTTAGGGTATTGGTTAGGATTAGGGTACATGTTAGGGTTAGGGTAGGGGTTAGGGTTACGGTAGCGTTAGGGTTAAGGTAGTTATTAAACCTATCCCACTCTCTAGATACCCCTTAGAACATAAAGGAATATTATTTGGAGGTCCAGCCATGGAGAAGAGTTTAGACACTAGGATAAGATAAGGAACACACACATTATAAAGAAATCACTTTAGGATTCTCTTTTTAAGCTGTTCCTTAAAACACTAGTGCTTAGGAAATCTATTGGCGGCAGAAGAAGTCAAGGGTAGCCTAGGGTTAGGGTTAGGCTTAGGGTTAGGCTTAGGATACGTCTTAGGGTACGGGTTTGGGGAGGGCTTCGGGTACGGCATAGGGTATGGGTTAGGGTTAGGGTTGGGGTTAGTGTTAGGGTTAGGTCTCGGTTTAGGGTACGGGTTAGGATTAGGGTACGTGTTAGGGTTAGGGTAGGGGTTAGGGTTAGGGTACACGTTAGAGTTAGGGTAGTTATTAACCCTATCCCACTCTCTAGATACACCTTAGCACGTAAAGGAATATTATTTGGGGGTCCACCCATGGAGAAGAGTTTAGACACTAAGATAATATAAGGAACACACCCATTATAAAGAAATCACATTAGGATTCTCTTTTTAAGCTGTTCCTTAAAACACTAGTGCTTAGGAAATCTATTGGAGTCAGAAGCAGTCAAGGGTAGCCTAGGGTTAGGGTTAGGCTTAGGGTTAGGCTTAGGATATGGCTTACGGTACGGGTTCGGGGAGGGCTTCGGGTACGGCGTAGGGTATGGGTTAGAGTTAGGGTTTGGGTTAGTGTTAGGGCTAGGGCTCCGTTTAGGGTACGGGTTATGATTAGGGTACGTGTTAGGGTTAGGGTAGGGTTTAGGGTTAGGGATCTTATTAAACCTATCCCACTCTCTAGATACACCTTAGCACGTAAAGGAATATTATTTGGGGGTCCACCCATGAAGAAGAGTTTAGACACTAAGATAATATAAGGAACACACACATTATAAAGAAATCACATTAGGATTCTCTTTTTAAGCTGTTCCTTAAAACACTAGTGCTTAGGAAATCTATTGGAGGCAGAAGCAGTCAAGGGTAGCCTAGGGTTAGGGTTAGGCTTAGGGTACGGCTTAGGGTACCGCTTAGGGTACGGGCTCGGGGAGGGGTTCGGGTAAGGCGTAGGGTATGGGTTAGGGTTAGGGTTAGGGTTAGTGTTAGGGTTAGGGCTCGGTTTAGGGTACGGGTTAGGATTAGGGTACGTGTTAGGGTTAGGGTAGGGGTTAGGGTTAGGGTACGCGTTAGGGTTAGGGTAGTTATTAAACCTATCCCACTCTCTAGATACACCTTAGCACGTAAAGGAATATTATTAGGGGGTCCAGCCATGGAGAAGAGTTTAGACACTAGGATAAGATAAGGAACACACCCATTATAAAGAAATCACATTAGGATTCTCTTTTTAAGCTGTTCCTTAAAACACTACTGCTTAGGAAATCTATTGGAGGCAGAAGCAGTCAAGGGTAGCCTAGGGTTAGGGTTAGACTTAGGGTACGGCTTAGGGTACGGCTTAGGGTACGGGTTCGGGGAGGGCTTCGGATACGGTGTAGTGTATGGGTTAGGGTTAGGGTTAGGGTTAGTGTTAGGGTTAGGGCTCGGTTTAGGGTACGGTTTAGGATTAGGGTACGTGTTAGGGTTAGGGTAGGGGTTAGGGTTAGGGTACGTGTTAGGGTTAGGGTTATTAAACCTATCCCACTCTCTAGATACCCCTTAGCACGTAAAGGAATATTATTTGGGGATCCAGCCATGGAGAAGAGTTTAGACACTAGGATAAGATAAGGAACACACACATTATAAAGAAATCACATTAGGATTCTCTTTTTCAGCTCTTCCTTAAAACACTAGTGCTTAGGAAATCTATTGGAGGCAGAAGCAGTCAAGGGTAGCCTAGGGTTAGGGTTAGGCTTAGGGTTAGGCTTAGGGTACGGCTTAGGTTACGGGTTCGGGGAAGGCTTCGGGTACGGCGTAGGGTATGGGTTAGGGTTAGGGTTAGGGTTAGTGTTAGGGTTAGGGCTCGGTTTAGGGTATTGTTTAGGATTAGGGTACATGTTAGGGTTAGGGTAAGGGTTAGGGTTAGGGTACGCGTTAGGGTTAGGGTAGTTATTAAACCTATCCCACTCTATATACCCCTCAGCACGTAAAGGAATATTATTTGGGGGTCCAGCAATGGAGAAGAGTTTAGACAGTAGGATAAGATAAGGAACACACCCATTATAAAGAAATCACATTAGGATTCTCTCTTTAAGCTGTTCCTTAAAACACTAGTGCTTAGGAAATCTATTGGAGGCAGAAGCAGTCAAGGGTAGCCTAGGGTTCGGGTTAGGCTTAGGGTTAGGATTAGGATACGGCTTACGGTACGGGTTCGGAGAGGGCTTCAGGTACGGCGTAGGGTATGGGTTAGAGTTAGGGTTTGGGTTAGTGTTAGGGTTAGGGCTCCGTTTAGGGTACGGGTTAGGATTAGGGTACGTGTTAGGGTTAGGGTACGCGTTAGGGTTAGGGTAGTTATTAAACCTATCCCACTCTCTAAATACCCCTTAGCACGTAAAGGAATATTATTTGGGGGTCCAACCATGGAGAAGAGTTTAGACACTAGGATAAGATACGGAACACACCCATTATAAAGAAATCACATTAGGATTCTCTTTTTAAGCTGTTCCTTAAAACACTAGTGCTTAGGAAATCTATTGGAGGCAGAAGCAGTCAAGGGTAGCCTAGGGTTAGGGTTAGGCTTAGGGTTAGGCTTAGGGTACGGCTTAGGATACGGGTTCGGGGAGGGCTTCTGGTACGGCGTAGGGTATGGGTTAGGGTTAGTGTTAGAGTTAGTGTTAGTGTTAGGGCTCGGTTTAGGGTATTGTTTAGGATTAGGGTACGTGTTAGGGTTAGGGTAGGGGTTAGGGTTAGGGTACGCGTTAGGGTTAGGGTAGTTATTAAACCTATCCCACTCTCTAGATACCCCTAAGCACGTAAAGGAATATTATTTGGTGGTCCAGCCATGGAGAAGAGTTTAGACACTAGGATAAGATAAGGAACACACCCATTATAAAGAAATCACATTAGGATTCACTTTTAAATTTGTTCCTTAAAACACTAGTGCTTAGGAAATCTATTGGAGGCTAAAGCAGTCAAGGGTAGCCTAGGGTTAGGGTTAGGCTTAGGGTTAGGCTTAGGGTACGGCTCAGGGTACGGGTTCGGAGAGGGCTTCGCGTACGGCGTAGGGTATGGGTTAGGGTTAGGGTTAGGTTTAGTGTTAGGGTTAGGGCTCGGTTTAGGGTACGGGTTAGGATTAGGGTACGTGTTAGGTTTAGGGTAGGGGTTAGGGTTAGGGTACGCGTTAGGTTTAGGGTAGTTATTAAACCTATCCCACTCTCTAGATACCCCTTAGCACGTAAAGGAATATTATTTGGGGGTCCAGCCATGGAGAAGAGTTTAGACACTAAGATAATATAAGGGACACACACATTATAAAGAAATCACATTAGGATTCTCTTTTTAAGCTGTTCCTTAAACCACTAGTGCTTAGGAAATCTATTGGAGGCAGAAGCAGTCAAGGGTAGCCTAGGGTTAGGGTTAGGGTTAGGGTTAGGCTTAGGGTACGGCTTAGGGTACGGGCTCGGGGAGGGGTTCGGGTAAGGCGTAGGGTATGGGTTAGGGTTAGGGTTAGGGTTAGTGTTAGGGTTAGGGCTCGGTTTAGGGTACGGGTTAGGATTAGGGTACGTGTTAGGGTTAGGGTAGGGGTTAGGGTTAGGGTACGCGTTAGGGTTAGGGTAGTTATTAAACCTATCCCACTCTCTAGATACACCTTAGCACGTAAAGGAATATTATTTGGGGGTCCAGCCATGGAGAAGAGTTTAGACACTAGGATAAGATAAGGAACACACCCATTATAAAGAAATCACATTAGGATTCTCTTTTTAAGCTGTTCCTTAAAACACTACTGCTTAGGAAATCTATTGGAGGCAGAAGCAGTCAAGGGTAGCCTAGGGTTAGGGTTAGACTTAGGGTACGGCTTAGGGTACGGCTTAGGGTACGGGTTCGGGGAGGGCTTCGGGTACTGCGTAGGGTATGGGTTAGGGTTAGGGTTAGGGTTAGTGTTAGGGTTAGGGCTCGGTTTAGTGTATTGGTTAGGATTAGGGTACGTGTTAGGGTTAGGGTAAGGGTTAGGGTTAGGGTACGCGTTAGTGTTAGGGTAGTTATTAAACCTATCCCACTCTCTAGATACCCCTTAGCACGTAAAGGAATATTATTTGGAGGTCCAGCCATGGAGAAGAGTTTAGACACTAGGATAAGATAAGGAACACACCCATTATAAATAAATCACATTAGGATTCTCTTTTTAAGCTGTTCCTTAAAACACTAGGGCTTAGGAAATCTATTGGAGGCAGAAGCAGTCAAGGGTAGCCTAGGGTTAGGGTTAGGCTTAGGGTAAGGCTTAGGGTACGGGTTCGGGGAGGGCTTCGGATACGGTGTAGTGTATGGGTTAGGGTTAGGGTTAGGGTTAGTGTTAGGGTTAGGGCTCGGTTTAGGGTACGGTTTAGGATTAGGGTACGTGTTAGGGTTAGGGTAGGGGTTAGGGTTAGGGTACGTGTTAGGGTTAGGGTTATTAAACCTATCCCACTCTCTAGATACCCCTTAGCACGTAAAGGAATATTATTTGGGGATCCAGCCATGGAGAAGAGTTTAGACACTAGGATAAGATAAGGAACACACACATTATAAAGAAATCACATTTGGATTCTCTTTTTCAGCTCTTCCTTAAAACACTAGTGCTTAGGAAATCTATTGGAGGCAGAAGCAGTCAAGGGTAGCCTAGGGTTAGGGTTAGGCTTAGGGTAAGGCTTAGGGTATGGGTTCGGGGAGGGCTTCGGGTACGGTGTAGTGTATGAGTTAGGGTTAGGGTTAGGGTTAGTGTTAATGTTAGGGCTCGGTTTAGTGTACGGCTTAGGATTAGGGTACGTGTTAGGGTTAGGGTAGGGGTTAGGGTTAGGGTACGCATTAGGGTTAGGGGAGTTATTAAACCTATCCCACTCTCTAGATACCCCTTAGCACGTAAAGGGATATTATTTGGGGGACCAGCCATGGAGAAGAGTTTAGACACTAGGCTAAGATAAGGAACACAACCTTTATAGAGAAATCACATTAGGATTCTCTTTTTAAGCTGTTCCTTAAAACACTAGTGCTTAGGAAATCTATTGGAGGCAGAAGGAGTCAAGGGTAGCCTAGTGTTAGGGTTAGGCTTAGGGTTAGCCTAAGGGTACGGCTTAGGGTACGGGTTCGGGGAGGTCTTTGGGTACGGCGTAGGGTATGGGTTAGGGTTAGGGTTAGTGTTAGGGTTAGGGCTCGGTTTAGGGTACGGTTTAGTTTTAGGGTACGTGTTAGGGTTAGGGTAGGGGTTAGGGTTAGGGTACGTGTTAGGGTTAGGGTAGTTATTAAACCTATCCCACTCTCTAGATACCCCTTAGCACGTAAAGGAATATTATTTGGGAGTCCACCCATGGAGAAGAGTTTAGACACTAAGATAATATAAGGAACACACACATTATAAAGAAATCACATTAGGATTCTCTTTTTAAGCCGTTCCTTAAACCACTATTGCTTAGGAAATCTATTGGAGGCAGAAGCAGTCAAGGGTAGCCTAGGGTTAGGTTTAGGCTTAGGGTTAGGCTTAGGGTATGGCTTAGGGCACGGGTTCGGGGAGGGGTTCGGGTACGGCGTAGGGTATGGGTTAGGGTTAGGGTTTGGGTTGGTGTTAGGGTTAGGGCTCCGTTTAGGGTACTGGTTAGGATTAGGGTACGTGTTAGGGTTAGAGTAGGGGTTAGGGTTAGGGTATGCATTAGGGTTAGGGTAGTTATTAAACCTATCCCACTCTCTAGATACACCTTAGCACGTAAAGGAATATTATTGGTGGGTCCAGCCATGGAGAAGAATTTAGACACTAGGCTAAGATTAGGAACACACCCTTTGTAGAGAAATCACATTAGGATTCTCTTTTTAAGCTGTTCCTTAAAACACTAGTGCTTAGGAAATCTATTGGAGGCAGAAGCAGTCAAGGGTAGCCTAGTGTTAGGGTTAGGCTTAGGGTGAGGCTAAGGGTACGGCTTAGGGTTCGGGTTCGGGGAGGGCTTCGGGTATGGCGTAGGGTATGGGTTAGGGTTAGGGTTAGTGTTAGGGTTAGGGCTCGGTTTAGGGTACGGTTTAGGTTTAGGGTACGGGTTAGGGTTAGGGTAGGGGTTAGGGTTAGGGTACGTGTTAGGGTTAGGGTTGTTATTAAACCTATCCCACTCTCTAGATACCCCTTAGCACGTAAAGGAATATTATTTGGGGTCCAGCCATGGAGAAGAGTTTAGACACTAGGATAAGATAAGGAACACACCCATTATAAAGAAATCACATTAGGATTCTCTTTTTAAGCTGTTCCTTAAAACACTAGTGCTTAGGAAATCTATTGGAGGCAGAAGCAGTCAAGGGTAGCCTAGGAATAGGGTTAGGCTTAGGGTTAGGCTTAGGGTAAGGCTTAGGGTACGGTTTCGGGGAGGGCTTTGGGTACGGCGTAGGGTATGGGTTAGGGTTAGTGTTAGGGTTAGTGTTAGGGTTAGGGCTCGGTTTAGGGTATTGTTTAGGATTAGGGTACATGTTAGGGTTAGGGTAGGGGTTAGGGTTACGGTACGCGTTAGGGTTAAGGTAGTTATTAAACCTATCCCACTCTCTAGATACCCCTTAGAACATAAAGGAATATTATTTGGAGGTCCAGCCATGGAGAAGAGTTTAGACACTAGGATAAGATAAGGAACACACACATTATTAAGAAATCACTTTAGGATTCTCTTTTTAAGCTGTTCCTTAAAACACTAGTGCTTAGGAAATCTATTGGCGGCAGAAGAAGTCAAGGGTAGCCTAGGGTTAGGGTTAGGCTTAGGGTTAGGCTTAGGATACGTCTTAGGGTACGGGTTTGGGGAGGGCTTCGGGTACGGCGTAGGGTATGGGTTAGGGTTAGGGTTGGGGTTAGTGTTAGGGTTAGGTCTCGGTTTAGGGTACGGGTTAGGATTAGGGTACGTGTTAGGGTTAGGGTAGGGGTTAGGGTTAGGGTACACGTTAGAGTTAGGGTAGTTATTAACCCTATCCCACTCTCTAGATACACCTTAGCACGTAAAGGAATATTATTTGGGGGTCCACCCATGGAGAAGAGTTTAGACACTAAGATAATATAAGGAACACACACATTATAAAGAAATCACATTAGGATTCTCTTTTTAAGCTGTTCCTTAAAACACTAGTGCTTAGGAAATCTATTGGAGTCAGAAGCAGTCAAGGGTAGCCTAGGGTTAGGGTTAGGCTTAGGGTTAGGCTTAGGATATGGCTTACGCTACGGGTTCGGGGAGGGCTTCGGGTACGGCGTAGGGTATGGGTTAGAGTTAGGGTTAGGGTTAGTGTTAGGGTAGGTCTCGGGTTAGGTTATGAGTTAGGATTAGGGTACATGTTAGGGTTAGGGTAGGGGTTAGGGTTAGGGTAGGTCTCGGGTTAGGTTATGGGTTAGGATTAGGGTACGTGTTAGGGTTAGGGTAGGGGTTAGGGTTAGGGTACGCGTTAGAGTTAGGGTACTTATTAAACCTATCCCACTCTCTAGATACATCTTAGCACGTAAAGGAATATTATTTGGGGGTCCACCCATGAAGAAGAATTTAGACACTAAGATAATATAAGGAACACACACATTATAAAGAAATCACATTAGGATTCTCTTTTTACGCTGTTCCTTAAAACACTAGTGCTTAGGAAATCTATTGGAGGCAGAAGCAGTCAAGGGTAGCCTAGGGTTAGGGTTAGGCTTAGGGTTAGGCTTAGGGTACGGCTTAGGTTACGGGTTCGGGGAGGGCTTCGGGTACGGCGTAGGGTATGGGTTAGTGTTAGGGTTAGGGTTAGTGTTAGGGTTAGGGCTCGGTTTAGGGTATTGTTTAGGATTAGGGTACATGTTAGGGTTAGGGTAGGGGTTAGGGTTAGGGTACGCGTTAGGGTTAGGGTAGTTATTAAACCTATCCCACTCTATATACCCCTTAGCACGTAAAGGAATATTATTTGGGGGTCCAGCCATGGAGAAGAGTTTAGACACTAGGCTAAGATAAGGAACACACCCTTTATAGAGAAATCACATTAGGATTCTCTTTTTAAGCTGTTCCTTAAAACACTAGTGCTTAGGAAATCTATTGGAGGCAGAAGAAGTCAAGGGTAGCCTAGTGTTAGGGTTAGGCTTAGGGTTAGGCTAAGGGTACGGCTTAGGGTACGGGTTCGGGGAGGTCTTTGGGTACGGCATAGGGTATGGGTTAGGGTTAGGTTTAGTGTTAGGGTTAGGGCTCGGTTTAGGGTACGGTTTAGTTTTAGGGTACGTGTTAGGGTTAGGGTAGGGGTTAGGGTTAGGGTACGTGTTAGGGTTAGGGTAGTTATTAAACCTATCCCACTCTCTAGATACCCCTTAGCACGTAAAGAATATTATTTGGGGGTCCAGCCATGGAGAAGAGTTAAACACTAGGATAAGATAAGGAACCCACCCATTATAAAGAAATCACATTAGGATTCTCTTTTTATGCTGTTCCTTAAAACACTAGTGCTTAGGAAATCTATTGGAGGCAGAAGCAGTCAAGGGTAGCCTAGGGTTAGGGTTAGGCTTAGGGTTAGGCTTAGGGCATGGCTTAGGGTACGGTTTCGGGGAGGGCTTTGGGTACGGCGTAGGGTATGGGTTAGGGTTAGGGTTAGGGTTAGTGTTAGGGTTAGGGCTCGGTTTAGGGTATTGGTTAGGATTAGGGTACATGTTAGGGTTAGGGTAGGGGTTAGGGTTACGGTAGCGTTAGGGTTAAGGTAGTTATTAAACCTATCCCACTCTCTAGATACCCCTTAGAACATAAAGGAATATTATTTGGAGGTCCAGCCATGGAGAAGAGTTTAGACACTAGGATAAGATAAGGAACACACACATTATAAAGAAATCACTTTAGGATTCTCTTTTTAAGCTGTTCCTTAAAACACTAGTGCTTAGGAAATCTATTGGCGGCAGAAGAAGTCAAGGGTAGCCTAGGGTTAGGGTTAGGCTTAGGGTTAGGCTTAGGATACGTCTTAGGGTACGGGTTTGGGGAGGGCTTCGGGTACGGCATAGGGTATGGGTTAGGGTTAGGGTTGGGGTTAGTGTTAGGGTTAGGTCTCGGTTTAGGGTACGGGTTAGGATTAGGGTACGTGTTAGGGTTAGGGTAGGGGTTAGGGTTAGGGTACACGTTAGAGTTAGGGTAGTTATTAACCCTATCCCACTCTCTAGATACACCTTAGCACGTAAAGGAATATTATTTGGGGGTCCACCCATGGAGAAGAGTTTAGACACTAAGATAATATAAGGAACACACCCATTATAAAGAAATCACATTAGGATTCTCTTTTTAAGCTGTTCCTTAAAACACTAGTGCTTAGGAAATCTATTGGAGTCAGAAGCAGTCAAGGGTAGCCTAGGGTTAGGGTTAGGCTTAGGGTTAGGCTTAGGATATGGCTTACGGTACGGGTTCGGGGAGGGCTTCGGGTACGGCGTAGGGTATGGGTTAGAGTTAGGGTTTGGGTTAGTGTTAGGGCTAGGGCTCCGTTTAGGGTACGGGTTATGATTAGGGTACGTGTTAGGGTTAGGGTAGGGTTTAGGGTTAGGGATCTTATTAAACCTATCCCACTCTCTAGATACACCTTAGCACGTAAAGGAATATTATTTGGGGGTCCACCCATGAAGAAGAGTTTAGACACTAAGATAATATAAGGAACACACACATTATAAAGAAATCACATTAGGATTCTCTTTTTAAGCTGTTCCTTAAAACACTAGTGCTTAGGAAATCTATTGGAGGCAGAAGCAGTCAAGGGTAGCCTAGGGTTAGGGTTAGGCTTAGGGTACGGCTTAGGGTACCGCTTAGGGTACGGGCTCGGGGAGGGGTTCGGGTAAGGCGTAGGGTATGGGTTAGGGTTAGGGTTAGGGTTAGTGTTAGGGTTAGGGCTCGGTTTAGGGTACGGGTTAGGATTAGGGTACGTGTTAGGGTTAGGGTAGGGGTTAGGGTTAGGGTACGCGTTAGGGTTAGGGTAGTTATTAAACCTATCCCACTCTCTAGATACACCTTAGCACGTAAAGGAATATTATTAGGGGGTCCAGCCATGGAGAAGAGTTTAGACACTAGGATAAGATAAGGAACACACCCATTATAAAGAAATCACATTAGGATTCTCTTTTTAAGCTGTTCCTTAAAACACTACTGCTTAGGAAATCTATTGGAGGCAGAAGCAGTCAAGGGTAGCCTAGGGTTAGGGTTAGACTTAGGGTACGGCTTAGGGTACGGCTTAGGGTACGGGTTCGGGGAGGGCTTCGGATACGGTGTAGTGTATGGGTTAGGGTTAGGGTTAGGGTTAGTGTTAGGGTTAGGGCTCGGTTTAGGGTACGGTTTAGGATTAGGGTACGTGTTAGGGTTAGGGTAGGGGTTAGGGTTAGGGTACGTGTTAGGGTTAGGGTTATTAAACCTATCCCACTCTCTAGATACCCCTTAGCACGTAAAGGAATATTATTTGGGGATCCAGCCATGGAGAAGAGTTTAGACACTAGGATAAGATAAGGAACACACACATTATAAAGAAATCACATTAGGATTCTCTTTTTCAGCTCTTCCTTAAAACACTAGTGCTTAGGAAATCTATTGGAGGCAGAAGCAGTCAAGGGTAGCCTAGGGTTAGGGTTAGGCTTAGGGTTAGGCTTAGGGTACGGCTTAGGTTACGGGTTCGGGGAAGGCTTCGGGTACGGCGTAGGGTATGGGTTAGGGTTAGGGTTAGGGTTAGTGTTAGGGTTAGGGCTCGGTTTAGGGTATTGTTTAGGATTAGGGTACATGTTAGGGTTAGGGTAAGGGTTAGGGTTAGGGTACGCGTTAGGGTTAGGGTAGTTATTAAACCTATCCCACTCTATATACCCCTCAGCACGTAAAGGAATATTATTTGGGGGTCCAGCAATGGAGAAGAGTTTAGACAGTAGGATAAGATAAGGAACACACCCATTATAAAGAAATCACATTAGGATTCTCTCTTTAAGCTGTTCCTTAAAACACTAGTGCTTAGGAAATCTATTGGAGGCAGAAGCAGTCAAGGGTAGCCTAGGGTTCGGGTTAGGCTTAGGGTTAGGATTAGGATACGGCTTACGGTACGGGTTCGGAGAGGGCTTCAGGTACGGCGTAGGGTATGGGTTAGAGTTAGGGTTTGGGTTAGTGTTAGGGTTAGGGCTCCGTTTAGGGTACGGGTTAGGATTAGGGTACGTGTTAGGGTTAGGGTACGCGTTAGGGTTAGGGTAGTTATTAAACCTATCCCACTCTCTAAATACCCCTTAGCACGTAAAGG
The DNA here is from genome assembly GCF_965194825.1 of Balaenoptera physalus. Classification (NCBI taxonomy): domain Eukaryota; kingdom Metazoa; phylum Chordata; class Mammalia; order Artiodactyla; family Balaenopteridae; genus Balaenoptera; species Balaenoptera physalus. Next base: position 527,876 of record NW_028126382.1, read on the forward strand.
AATATTATTTGGGGGTCCAACCATGGAGAAGAGTTTAGACACTAGGATAAGATACGGAACACACCCATTATAAAGAAATCACATTAGGATTCTCTTTTTAAGCTGTTCCTTAAAACACTAGTGCTTAGGAAATCTATTGGAGGCAGAAGCAGTCAAGGGTAGCCTAGGGTTAGGGTTAGGCTTAGGGTTAGGCTTAGGGTACGGCTTAGGATACGGGTTCGGGGAGGGCTTCTGGTACGGCGTAGGGTATGGGTTAGGGTTAGTGTTAGAGTTAGTGTTAGTGTTAGGGCTCGGTTTAGGGTATTGTTTAGGATTAGGGTACGTGTTAGGGTTAGGGTAGGGGTTAGGGTTAGGGTACGCGTTAGGGTTAGGGTAGTTATTAAACCTATCCCACTCTCTAGATACCCCTTAGCACGTAAAGGAATATTATTTGGTGGTCCAGCCATGGAGAAGAGTTTAGACACTAGGATAAGATAAGGAACACACCCATTATAAAGAAATCACATTAGGATTCACTTTTAAATTTGTTCCTTAAAACACTAGTGCTTAGGAAATCTATTGGAGGCTAAAGCAGTCAAGGGTAGCCTAGGGTTAGGGTTAGGCTTAGGGTTAGGCTTAGGGTACGGCTCAGGGTACGGGTTCGGAGAGGGCTTCGCGTACGGCGTAGGGTATGGGTTAGGGTTAGGGTTAGGTTTAGTGTTAGGGTTAGGGCTCGGTTTAGGGTACGGGTTAGGATTAGGGTACGTGTTAGGTTTAGGGTAGGGGTTAGGGTTAGGGTACGCGTTAGGTTTAGGGTAGTTATTAAACCTATCCCACTCTCTAGATACCCCTTAGCACGTAAAGGAATATTATTTGGGGGTCCAGCCATGGAGAAGAGTTTAGACACTAAGATAATATAAGGGACACACACATTATAAAGAAATCACATTAGGATTCTCTTTTTAAGCTGTTCCTTAAACCACTAGTGCTTAGGAAATCTATTGGAGGCAGAAGCAGTCAAGGGTAGCCTAGGGTTAGGGTTAGGGTTAGGGTTAGGCTTAGGGTACGGCTTAGGGTACGGGCTCGGGGAGGGGTTCGGGTAAGGCGTAGGGTATGGGTTAGGGTTAGGGTTAGGGTTAGTGTTAGGGTTAGGGCTCGGTTTAGGGTACGGGTTAGGATTAGGGTACGTGTTAGGGTTAGGGTAGGGGTTAGGGTTAGGGTACGCGTTAGGGTTAGGGTAGTTATTAAACCTATCCCACTCTCTAGATACACCTTAGCACGTAAAGGAATATTATTTGGGGGTCCAGCCATGGAGAAGAGTTTAGACACTAGGATAAGATAAGGAACACACCCATTATAAAGAAATCACATTAGGATTCTCTTTTTAAGCTGTTCCTTAAAACACTACTGCTTAGGAAATCTATTGGAGGCAGAAGCAGTCAAGGGTAGCCTAGGGTTAGGGTTAGACTTAGGGTACGGCTTAGGGTACGGCTTAGGGTACGGGTTCGGGGAGGGCTTCGGGTACTGCGTAGGGTATGGGTTAGGGTTAGGGTTAGGGTTAGTGTTAGGGTTAGGGCTCGGTTTAGTGTATTGGTTAGGATTAGGGTACGTGTTAGGGTTAGGGTAAAGGTTAGGGTTAGGGTACGCGTTAGTGTTAGGGTAGTTATTAAACCTATCCCACTCTCTAGATACCCCTTAGCACGTAAAGGAATATTATTTGGAGGTCCAGCCATGGAGAAGAGTTTAGACACTAGGATAAGATAAGGAACACACCCATTATAAATAAATCACATTAGGATTCTCTTTTTAAGCTGTTCCTTAAAACACTAGGGCTTAGGAAATCTATTGGAGGCAGAAGCAGTCAAGGGTAGCCTAGGGTTAGGGTTAGGCTTAGGGTAAGGCTTAGGGTACGGGTTCGGGGAGGGCTTCGGATACGGTGTAGTGTATGGGTTAGGGTTAGGGTTAGGGTTAGTGTTAGGGTTAGGGCTCGGTTTAGGGTACGGTTTAGGATTAGGGTACGTGTTAGGGTTAGGGTAGGGGTTAGGGTTAGGGTACGTGTTAGGGTTAGGGTTATTAAACCTATCCCACTCTCTAGATACCCCTTAGCACGTAAAGGAATATTATTTGGGGATCCAGCCATGGAGAAGAGTTTAGACACTAGGATAAGATAAGGAACACACCCATTATAAAGAAATCACATTAGAATTCTCTTTTTAAGCTCTTCCTTAAAACACTAGTGCTTAGGAAATCTATTGGAGGCAGAAGCAGTCAAGGGTAGCCTAGGGTTAGGGTTAGGCTTAGGGTAAGGCTTAGGGTATGGGTTCGGGGAGGGCTTCCGGTACGGTGTAGTGTATGAGTTAGGGTTAGGGTTAGGGTTAGTGTTAATGTTAGGGCTCGGTTTAGTGTACGGCTTAGGATTAGGGTACGTGTTAGGGTTAGGGTAGGGGTTAGGGTTAGGGTACGCATTAGGGTTAGGGGAGTTATTAAACCTATCCCACTCTCTAGATACCCCTTAGCACGTAAAGGGATATTATTTGGGGGACCAGCCATGGAGAAGAGTTTAGACACTAGGCTAAGATAAGGAACACAACCTTTATAGAGAAATCACATTAGGATTCTCTTTTTAAGCTGTTCCTTAAAACACTAGTGCTTAGGAAATCTATTGGAGGCAGAAGGAGTCAAGGGTAGCCTAGTGTTAGGGTTAGGCTTAGGGTTAGCCTAAGGGTACGGCTTAGGGTACGGGTTCGGGGAGGTCTTTGGGTACGGCGTAGGGTATGGGTTAGGGTTAGGGTTAGTGTTAGGGTTAGGGCTCGGTTTAGGGTACGGTTTAGTTTTAGGGTACGTGTTAGGGTTAGGGTAGGGGTTAGGGTTAGGGTACGTGTTAGGGTTAGGGTAGTTATTAAACCTATCCCACTCTCTAGATACCCCTTAGCACGTAAAGGAATATTATTTGGGAGTCCACCCATGGAGAAGAGTTTAGACACTAAGATAATATAAGGAACACACACATTATAAAGAAATCACATTAGGATTCTCTTTTTAAGCCGTTCCTTAAACCACTATTGCTTAGGAAATCTATTGGAGGCAGAAGCAGTCAAGGGTAGCCTAGGGTTAGGTTTAGGCTTAGGGTTAGGCTTAGGGTATGGCTTAGGGCACGGGTTCGGGGAGGGGTTCGGGTACGGCGTAGGGTATGGGTTAGGGTTAGGGTTTGGGTTGGTGTTAGGGTTAGGGCTCCGTTTAGGGTACTGGTTAGGATTAGGGTACGTGTTAGGGTTAGAGTAGGGGTTAGGGTTAGGGTATGCATTAGGGTTAGGGTAGTTATTAAACCTATCCCACTCTCTAGATACACCTTAGCACGTAAAGGAATATTATTGGTGGGTCCAGCCATGGAGAAGAATTTAGACACTAGGCTAAGATTAGGAACACACCCTTTGTAGAGAAATCACATTAGGATTCTCTTTTTAAGCTGTTCCTTAAAACACTAGTGCTTAGGAAATCTATTGGAGGCAGAAGCAGTCAAGGGTAGCCTAGTGTTAGGGTTAGGCTTAGGGTGAGGCTAAGGGTACGGCTTAGGGTTCGGGTTCGGGGAGGGCTTCGGGTACGGCGTAGGGTATGGGTTAGGGTTAGGGTTAGTGTTAGGGTTAGGGCTCGGTTTAGGGTACGGTTTAGGTTTAGGGTACGGGTTAGGGTTAGGGTAGGGGTTAGGGTTAGGGTACGTGTTAGGGTTAGGGTTGTTATTAAACCTATCCCACTCTCTAGATACCCCTTAGCACGTAAAGGAATATTATTTGGGGTCCAGCCATGGAGAAGAGTTTAGACACTAGGATAAGATAAGGAACACACCCATTATAAAGAAATCACATTAGGATTCTATTTTTAAGCTGTTCCTTAAAACACTAGTGCTTAGGAAATCTATTGGAGGCAGAAGCAGTCAAGGGTAGCCTAGGAATAGGGTTAGGCTTAGGGTTAGGCTTAGGGTAAGGCTTAGGGTACGGTTTCGGGGAGGGCTTTGGGTACGGCGTAGGGTATGGGTTAGGGTTAGTGTTAGGGTTAGTGTTAGGGTTAGGGCTCGGTTTAGGGTATTGTTTAGGATTAGGGTACATGTTAGGGTTAGGGTAGGGGTTAGGGTTACGGTACGCGTTAGGGTTAAGGTAGTTATTAAACCTATCCCACTCTCTAGATACCCCTTAGAACATAAAGGAATATTATTTGGAGGTCCAGCCATGGAGAAGAGTTTAGACACTAGGATAAGATAAGGAACACACACATTATTAAGAAATCACTTTAGGATTCTCTTTTTAAGCTGTTCCTTAAAACACTAGTGCTTAGGAAATCTATTGGCGGCAGAAGAAGTCAAGGGTAGCCTAGGGTTAGGGTTAGGCTTAGGGTTAGGCTTAGGATACGTCTTAGGGTACGGGTTTGGGGAGGGCTTCGGGTACGGCGTAGGGTATGGGTTAGGGTTAGGGTTGGGGTTAGTGTTAGGGTTAGGTCTCGGTTTAGGGTACGGGTTAGGATTAGGGTACGTGTTAGGGTTAGGGTAGGGGTTAGGGTTAGGGTACACGTTAGAGTTAGGGTAGTTATTAACCCTATCCCACTCTCTAGATACACCTTAGCACGTAAAGGAATATTATTTGGGGTTCCACCCATGGAGAAGAGTTTAGACACTAAGATAATATAAGGAACACACACATTATAAAGAAATCACATTAGGATTCTCTTTTTAAGCTGTTCCTTAAAACACTAGTGCTTAGGAAATCTATTGGAGTCAGAAGCAGTCAAGGGTAGCCTAGGGTTAGGGTTAGGCTTAGGGTTAGGCTTAGGATATGGCTTACGGTACGGGTTCGGGGAGGGCTTCGTGTACGGCGTAGGGTATGGGTTAGAGTTAGGGTTAGGGTTAGTGTTAGGGTAGGTCTCGGGTTAGGTTATGAGTTAGGATTAGGGTACATGTTAGGGTTAGGGTAGGGCTTAGGGTTAGGGTACGCGTTAGAGTTAGGGTACTTATTAAACCTATCCCACTCTCTAGATACATCTTAGCACGTAAAGGAATATTATTTGGGGGTCCACCCATGAAGAAGAATTTAGACACTAAGATAATATAAGGAACACACACATTATAAAGAAATCACATTAGGATTCTCTTTTTACGCTGTTCCTTAAAACACTAGTGCTTAGGAAATCTATTGGAGGCAGAAGCAGTCAAGGGTAGCCTAGGGTTAGGTATAGGCTTAGGGTTAGGCTTAGGGTATGGCTTAGGGTACGGGTTCGGGGAGGGGTTCGGGTACGGCGTAGGGTATGGGTTAGGGTTAGGGTTTGGGTTGGTGTTAGGGTTAGGGCTCCGTTTAGGGTACTGGTTAGGATTAGGATACGTGTTAGGGTTAGAGTAGGGGTTAGGGTTAGGGTACGCATTAGGGTTAGGGTAGTTATTAAACCTATCCCACTCTCTAGATACACCTTAGCACGTAAAGGAATATTATTGGTGGGTCCAGCCATGGAGAAGAGTTTAGACACTAGGCTAAGATTAGGAACACACCATTTATAGAGAAATCACATTAGGATTCTCTTTTTAAGCTGTTCCTTAAAACACTAGTGCTTAGGAAATCTATTGGAGGCAGAAGCAGTCAAGGGTAGCCTAGTGTTAGGGTTAGGCTTAGGGTTAGGCTAAGGGTACGGCTTAGGGTTCGGGTTCGGGGAGGGCTTCGGGTACGGCGTAGGGTATGGGTTAGGGTTAGGGATAGGGCTCGGTTTTGGGTACGGTTTAGGTTTAGCGTACGGGTTAGGGTTAGGGTAGGGGTTAGGGTTAGGGTACGCGTTAGGGTTAGGGTTGTTATTAAACCTATCCCACTCTCTAGATACCCCTTAGCACGTAAAGGAATATTATTTGTGGGTCCAGCCATGGAGAAGAGTTTAGACACTAGGATAAGATAAGGAACACACCCATTATAAAGAAATCACATTAGGATTCTCTTTTTAAGCTGTTCCTTAAAACACTAGTGCTTAGGAAATCTATTGGAGGCAGAAGCAGTCAAGGGTAGCCTAGGAATAGGGTTAGGCTTAGGGTACGACTTAGGGTACGGTTTCGGGGAGGGCTTTGGGTACGGCGTAGGGTATGGGTTAGGGTTAGGGTTAGGGTTAGTGTTAGGGTTAGGGCTCGGTTTAGGGTATTGGTTAGGATTAGGGTACATGTTAGGGTTAGGGTAGGGGTTAGGGTTACGGTACGCGTTAGGGTTAAGGTAGTTATTAAACCTATCCCACTCTCTAGATACCCCTTAGAACATAAAGGAATATTATTTGGAGGTCCAGCCATGGAGAAGAGTTTAGACACTAGGATAAGATAAGGAACACACACATTATAAAGAAATCACTTTAGGATTTTCTTTTTAAGCTGTTCCTTAAAACACTAGTGCTTAGGAAATCTATTGGCGGCAGAAGAAGTCAAGGGTAGCCTAGGGTTAGTGTTAGGCTTAGGGTTAGGCTTAGTATACGTCTTAGGGTACGGGTTTGGGGAGGGCTTTGGGTACGGCGTAGGGTATGGGTTAGGGTTAGGGTTGGGGTTAGTGTTAGGGTTAGGTCTCGGTTTAGGGTACGGGTTAGGATTAGGGTACGTGTTAGGGTTAGGGTAGGGGTTAGGGTTAGGGTACACGTTAGAGTTAGGGTAGTTATTAACCCTATCCCACTCTCTAGATACACCTTAGCACGTAAAGGAATATTATTTGGGGTTCCACCCATGGAGAAGAGTTTAGACACTAAGATAATATAAGGAACACACACATTATAAAGAAATCACATTAGGATCCTCTTTTTAAGCTGTTCCTTAAAACACTAGTGCTTAGGAAATCTATTGGAGTCAGAAGCAGTCAAGGGTAGCCTAGGGTTAGGGTTAGGCTTAGGGTTAGGCTTAGGATATGGCTTACGGTACGGGTTCGGGGAGGGCTTCGTGTACGGCGTAGGGTATGGGTTAGAGTTAGGGTTAGGGTTAGTGTTAGGGTAGGTCTCGGGTTAGGTTATGAGTTAGGATTAGGGTACATGTTAGGGTTAGGGTAGGGGTTAGGGTTAGGGTACGCGTTAGATTTAGGGTACTTATTAAACCTATCCCACTCTCTAGATACATCTTAGCACGTAAAGGAATATTATTTGGGGGTCCACCCATGAAGAAGAATTTAGACACTAAGATAATATAAGGAACACACACATTATAAAGAAATCACATTAGGATTCTCTTTTTACGCTGTTCCTTAAAACACTAGTGCTTAGGAAATCTATTGGAGGCAGAAGCAGTCAAGGGTAGCCTAGGGTTAGGGTTAGGCTTAGGGTTAGGCTTAGGGTACGGCTTAGGTTACGGGTTCGGGGAGGGCTTCGGGTACGGCGTAGGGTATGGGTTAGTGTTAGGGTTAGGGTTAGTGTTAGGGTTAGGGCTCGGTTTAGGGTATTGTTTAGGATTTGGGTACATGTTAGGGTTAGGGTAGGGGTTAGGGTTAGGGTACGCGTTAGGGTTAGGGTAGTTATTAAACCTATCCCACTCTATATACTCCTTAGCACGTAAAGGAATATTATTTGGGGGTCCAGCCATGGAGAAGAGTTTAGACACTAGGCTAAGATAAGGAACACACCCTTTATAGAGAAATCACATTAGGATTCTCTTTTTAAGCTGTTCCTTAAAACACTAGTGCTTAGGAAATCTATTGGAGGCAGAAGAAGTCAAGGGTAGCCTAGTGTTAGGGTTAGGCTTAGGGTTAGGCTAAGGGTACGGCTTAGGGTACGGGTTCGGGGAGGTCTTTGGGTACGGCATAGGGTATGGGTTAGGGTTAGGGTTAGTGTTAGGGTTAGGGCTCGGTTTAGGGTACGGTTTAGTTTTAGGGTACGTGTTAGGGTTAGGTTAGGGGTTAGGGTTAGGGTACGTGTTAGGGTTAGGGTAGTTATTAAACCTATCCCACTTTCTAGATACCCCTTAGCACGTAAAGGAATATTATTTGGGGGTCCACCCATGGAGAAGAGTTTAGACACTAAGATAATATAAGGAACACACACATTATAAAGAAATCACATTAGGATTCTCTTTTTAAGCTGTTCCTTAAACCACTAGTGCTTAGGAAATCTATTGGAGGCAGAAGCAGTCAAGGGTAGCCTAGGGTTAGGTATAGGCTTAGGGTTAGGCTTAGGGTATGGCTTAGGGTACGGTTCGGGGAGGGGTTCGGGTACGGCGTAGGGTATGGGTTAGGGTTAGGGTTTGGGTTGGTGTTAGGGTTAGGGCTCCGTTTAGGGTACTGGTTAGGATTAGGATACGTGTTAGGGTTAGAGTAGGGGTTAGGGTTAGGGTACGCATTAGGGTTAGGGTAGTTATTAAACCTATCCCACTCTCTAGATACACCTTAGCACGTAAAGGAATATTATTGGTGGGTCCAGCCATGGAGAAGAGTTTAGACACTAGGCTAAGATTAGGAACACACCATTTATAGAGAAATCACATTAGGATTCTCTTTTTAAGCTGTTCCTTAAAACACTAGTGCTTAGGAAATCTATTGGAGGCAGAAGCAGTCAAGGGTAGCCTAGTGTTAGGGTTAGGCTTAGGGTTAGGCTAAGGGTACGGCTTAGGGTTCGGGTTCGGGGAGGGCTTCGGGTACGGCGTAGGGTATGGGTTAGGGTTAGGGTTAGTGTTAGGGTTAGGGCTCGGTTTTGGGTACGGTTTAGGTTTAGGGTACGGGTTAGGGTTAGGGTAGGGGTTAGGGTTAGGGTACGCGTTAGGGTTAGGGTTGTTATTAAACCTATCCGACTCTCTAGATACCCCTTAGCACGTAAAGGAATATTATTTGGGGGTCCAGCCATGGAGAAGAGTTTAGACACTAGGATAAGATAAGGAACACACCCATTATAAAGAAATCACATTAGGATTCTCTTTTTAAGCTGTTCCTTAAAACACTAGTGCTTAGGAAATCTATTGGAGGCAGAAGCAGTCAAGGGTAGCCAGGAATAGGGTTAGGCTTAGGGTTAGGCTTAGGGTACGGCTTAGGGTACGGTTTCGGGGAGGGCTTTGGGTACGGCGTAGGGTATGGGTTAGGGTTAGGGTTAGGGTTAGTGTTAGGGTTAGGGCTCGGTTTAGGGTATTGGTTAGGATTAGGGTACATGTTAGGGTTAGGGTAGGGGTTAGGGTTACGGTACGCGTTAGGGTTAAGGTAGTTATTAAACCTATCCCACTCTCTAGATACCCCTTAGAACATAAAGGAATATTATTTGGAGGTCCAGCCATGGAGAAGAGTTTAGACACTAGGATAAGATAAGGAACACACACATTATAAAGAAATCACTTTAGGATTTTCTTTTTAAGCTGTTCCTTAAAACACTAGTGCTTAGGAAATCTATTGGCGGCAGAAGAAGTCAAGGGTAGCCTAGGGTTAGGGTTAGGCTTAGGGTTAGGCTTAGGATACGTCTTAGGGTACGGGTTTGGGGAGGGCTTTGGGTACGGCGTAGGGTATGGGTTAGGGTTAGTGTTGGGGTTAGTGTTAGGGTTAGGTCTCGGTTTAGGGTACGGGTTAGGATTAGGGTACGTGTTAGGGTTAGGGTAGGGGTTAGGGTTAGGGTACACGTTAGAGTTAGGGTAGTTATTAACCCTATCCCACTCTCTAGATACACCTTAGCACGTAAAGGAATATTATTTGGGGGTCCACCCATGGAGAAGAGTTTAGACACTAAGATAATATAAGGAACACACCCATTATAAAGAAATCACATTAGGATTCTCTTTTTAAGCTGTTCCTTAAAACACTAGTGCTTAGGAAATCTATTGGAGTCAGAAGCAGTCAAGGGTAGCCTAGGGTTAGGGTTAGGCTTAGGGTTAGGCTTAGGATATGGCTTACGGTACGGGTTCGGGGAGGGCTTCGTGTACGGCGTAGGGTATGGGTTAGAGTTAGGGTTAGGGTTAGTGTTAGGGTAGGTCTCGGGTTAGGTTATGAGTTAGGATTAGGGTACATGTTAGGGTTAGGGTAGGGGTTAGGGTTAGGGTACGCGTTAGAGTTAGGGTACTTATTAAACCTATCCCACTCTCTAGATAAACCTTAGCACGTAAAGGAATATTATTTGGGGGTCCACCCATGGAGAAGAGTTTAGACACTAAGATAATATAAGGAACACACACATTATAAAGAAATCACATTAGGATTCTCTTTTTACGCTGTTCCTTAAAACACTAGTGCTTAGAAAATCTATTGGAGGCAGAAGCAGTCAAGGGTAGCCTAGGGTTAGGGTTAGGCTTAGGGTTAGGCTTAGGGTACGGCTTAGGTTACGGGTTCGGGGAGGGCTTCGGGTACGGCGTAGGGTATGGGTTAGTGTTATGGTTAGGGTTAGTGTTAGGGTTAGGGCTCGGTTTAGGGTATTGTTTAGGATTAGGGTACATGTTAGGGTTAGGGTAGGGGTTAGGGTTAGGGTACGCGTTAGGATTAGGGTAGTTATTAAACCTATCCCACTCTATATACCCCTTAGCACGTAAAGGAATATTATTTGGGGGTCCAGCCATGGAGAAGAGTTTAGACACTAGGCTAAGATAAGGAACACACCCTTTATAGAGAAATCACATTACGATTCTCTTTTTAAGCTGTTCCTTAAAACACTAGTGCTTAGGAAATCTATTGGAGGCAGAAGGAGTCAAGGGTAGCCTAGTGTTAGGGTTAGGCTTAGGGTTAGGCTAAGGGTACGGCTTAGGGTACGGGTTCGGGGAGGTCTTTGGGTACGGCGTAGGGTATGGGTTAGGGTTAGGGTTAGTGTTAGGGTTAGGGCTCGGTTTAGGGTACGGTTTAGTTTTAGGGTACGTGTTAGGGTTAGGGTAGGGGTTAGGGTTAGGGTACGTGTTAGGGTTAGGGTAGTTATTAAACCTATCCCACTCTCTAGATACCCCTTAGCACGTAAAGAATATTATTTCGGGGTCCAGCCATGTAGAAGAGTTTAGACACTAAGATAATATAAGGAACACACCCATTATAAAGAAATCACATTAGGATTCTCTTTTTAAGCTGTTCCTTAAACCACTAGTGCTTAGGAAATCTTTTGGAGGCAGAAGCAGTCAAGGGTAGCCTAGGGTTAGGTATAGGCTTAGGGTTAGGCTTAGGGTATGGCTTAGGGTACGGGTTCGGGGAGGGGTTCGGGTACGGCGTAGGGTATGGGTTAGGGTTAGGGTTTGGGTTGGTGTTAGGGTTAGGGCTCCGTTTAGGGTACTGGTTAGGATTAGGGTACGTGTTAGGGTTAGGGTAGGGGTTAGGGTTAGGGTACGCATTAGGGTTAGGGGAGTTATTAAACCTATCCCACTCTCTAGATACCCCTTAGCACGTAAAGGAATATTATTTGGGGGTCCAGCCATGGAGAAGGGTTTAGACACTAGGCTAAGATAAGGAACACACCCTTTATAGAGAAATCACATTAGGATTCTCTTTTTAAGCTGTTCCTTAAAACACTAGTGCTTAGGAAATCTATTGGAGGCAGAAGGAGTCAAGGGTAGCCTAGTGTTAGGGTTAGGCTTAGGGTTAGGCTAAGGGTACGGCTTAGGGTACGGGTTCGGGGAGGTCTTTGGGTACGGCGTAGGGTATGGGTTAGGGTTAGGGTTAGTGTTAGGGTTAGGGTTCGGTTTAGGGTACGGTTTAGTTTTAGGGTACGTGTTAGGGTTAGGGTAGGGGTTAGGGTTAGGGTACGTGTTAGGGTTAGGGTAGTTATTAAACCTATCCCACTCTCTAGATACCCCTTAGCACGTAAAGGAATATTATTTGGGGGTCCACCCATGGAGAAGAGTTTAGACACTAAGATAATATAAGGAACACACACATTATAAAGAAATCACATTAGGATTCTCTTTTTAAGCCGTTCCTTAAACCACTAGTGCTTAGGAAATCTATTGGAGGCAGAAGCAGTCAAGGGTAGCCTAGGGTTAGGTTTAGGCTTAGGGTTAGGCTTAGGGTATGGCTTAGGGTACGGGTTCGGGGAGGGGTTCGGGTACGGCGTAGGGTATGGGTTAGGGTTAGGGTTTGGGTTGGTGTTAGGGTTAGGGCTCCGTTTAGGGTACTGGTTAGGATTAGGGTACGTGTTAGGGTTAGAGTAGGGGTTAGGGTTAGGGTACGCATTAGGGTTAGGGTAGTTATTAAACCTATCCCACTCTCTAGATACACCTTAGCACGTAAAGGAATATTATTGGTGGTCCAGCCATGGAGAAGAGTTTAGACACTAGGCTAAGATTAGGAACACACTCTTTATAGAGAAATCACATTAGGATTCTCTTTTTAAGCTGTTCCTTAAAACACTAGTGCTTAGGAAATCTATTGGAGGCAGAAGCAGTCAAGGGTAGCCTAGTGTTAGGGTTAGGCTTAGGGTTAGGCTAAGGGTACGGCTTAGGGTTCGGGTTCGGGGAGGGCTTCGGGTACGGCGTAGGGTATGGGTTAGGGTTAGGGTTAGTGTTAGGGTTAGGGCTCGGTTTAGGGTACGGTTTAGGTTTAGGGTACGGGTTAGGGTTAGGGTAGGGGTTAGGGTTAGGGTACGTGTTAGGGTTAGGGTTGTTATTAAACCTATCCCACGCTCTAGATACCCCTTAGCACGTAAAGGAATATTATTTGGGGGTCCAGCCATGGAGAAGAGTTTAGACACTAGGATAAGATAAGGAACACACCCATTATAAAGAAATCACATTAGGATTCTCTTTTTAAGCTGTTCCTTAAAACACTAGTGCTTAGGAAATCTATTGGAGGCAGAAGCAGTCAAGGGTAGCCTAGGAATAGGGTTAGGCTTAGGGTTAGGCTTAGGGTACGGCTTAGGGTACGGGTTCGGGGAGGGCTTCAGGTACGGCGTAGGGTATGGGTTAGGGTTAGGGTTAGGGTTAGTGTTAGGGTTAGGGCTCGATTTAGGGTACGGTTTAGGATTAGGGTACGTGTTAGGGTTAGGGTAGGGGTTAGGGTTAGGGTACGTGTTAGGGTTAGGGTAGTTATTAAACCTATCCCACTCTCTAGATACCCCTTAGCACGTAAAGAATATTATTTGGGGGTCCAGCCATGGAGAAGAGTTAAACACTAGGATAAGATAAGGAACCCACCCATTATAAAGAAATCACATTAGGATTCTCTTTTTATGCTGTTCCTTAAAACACTAGTGCTTAGGAAATCTATTGGAGGCAGAAGCAGTCAAGGGTAGCCTAGGGTTAGGGTTAGGCTTAGGGTTAGGCTTAGGGTACGGCTTAGGGTACGGTTTCGGGGAGGGCTTTGGGTACGGCGTAGGGTATGGGTTAGGGTTAGGGTTTGGGTTAGTGTTAGGGCTAGGGCTCCGTTTAGGGTACGGGTTATGATTAGGGTACGTGTTAGGGTTAGGGTAGGGGTTAGGGTTAGGGTTCTTATTAAACCTATCCCACTCTCTAGATACACCTTAGCACGTAAAGGAATATTATTTGGGGGTCCACCCATGAAGAAGAGTTTAGACACTAAGATAATATAAGGAACACACACATTATAAAGAAATCACATTAGGATTCTCTTTTTAAGCTGTTCCTTAAAACACTAGTGCTTAGGAAATCTATTGGAGGCAGAAGCAGTCAAGGGTAGCCTAGGGTTAGGGTTAGGGTTAGGGTTAGGCTTAGGGTACGGCTTAGGGTACGGGCTCGGGGAGGGGTTCGGGTAAGGCGTAGGGTATGGGTTAGGGTTAGGGTTAGGGTTAGTGTTAGGGTTAGGGCTCGGTTTAGGGTACGGGTTAGGATTAGGGTACGTGTTAGGGTTAGGGTAGGGGTTAGGGTTAGGGTACGCGTTAGGGTTAGGGTAGTTATTAAACCTATCCCACTCTCTAGATACACCTTAGCACGTAAAGGAATATTATTTGGGGGTCCAGCCATGGAGAAGAGTTTAGACACTAGGATAAGATAAGGAACACACCCATTATAAAGAAATCACATTAGGATTCTCTTTTTAAGCTGTTCCTTAAAACACTACTGCTTAGGAAATCTATTGGAGGCAGAAGCAGTCAAGGGTAGCCTAGGGTCCGGGTTAGGGTTAGGGTTAGGATTAGGATACGGCTTACGGTACGGGTTCGGAGAGGGCTTCAGGTACGGCGTAGGGAATGGGTTAGAGTTAGGGTTTGGGTTAGTGTTAGGGTTAGGGCTCCGTTTAGGGTACGGGTTAGGATTAGGGTACGTGTTAGGGTTAGGGTACGCGTTAGGGTTAGGGTAGTTATTAAACCTATCCCACTCTCTAAATACCCCTTAGCACGTAAAGGAATATTATTTGGGGGTCCAACCATGGAGAAGAGTTTAGACACTAGGATAAGATATGGAACACACCCATTATAAAGAAATCACATTAGGATTCTCTTTTTAAGCTGTTCCTTAAAACACTAGTGCTTACGAAATCTATTGGAGGCAGAAGCAGTCAAGGGTAGCCTAGGGTTAGGGTTAGGCTTAGGGTTAGGCTTAGGGTACGGCTTAGGGTACGGGTTCGGGGAGGGCTTCTGGTACGGCGTAGGGTATGGGTTAGGGTTAGTGTTAGGGTTAGTGTTAGTGTTAGGGCTCGGTTTAGGGTATTGTTTAGGATTAGGGTACGTGTTAGGGTTAGGGTAGGGGTTAGGGTTAGGGTACGCGTTAGGGTTAGGGTAGTTATTAAACCTATCCCACTCTCTAGATACCCCTTAGCACGTAAAGGAATATTATTTGGTGGTCCAGCCATGGAGAAGAGTTTAGACACTAGGATAAGATAAGGAACACACCCATTATAAAGAAATCACATTAGGATTCTCTTTTTAAGCTGTTCCTTAAATCACTAGTGCTTAGGAAATCTATTGGAGGCTAAAGCAGTCAAGGGTAGCCTAGGGTTAGGGTTAGGCTTAGGGTACGGCTTAGGGTACGGCTTAGGGTACGGGTTCCGAGAGGGCTTCGCGTACGGCGTAGGGTATGGGTTAGGGTTAGGGTTAGGGTTAGTGTTAGGGTTAGGGCTCGGTTTAGGGTACGGGTTAGGATTAGGGTACGTGTTAGGGTTAGGGTAGGGGTTAGGGTTAGGGTACGCGTTAGGTTTAGGGTAGTTATTAAACCTATCCCACTCTCTAGATACCCCTTAGCACGTAAAGGAATATTATTTGGGGGTCCAGCCATGGAGAAGAGTTTAGACACTAAGATAATATAAAGAACACACACATTATAAAGAAATCACATTAGGATTCTCTTTTTAAGCTGTTCCTTAAATCACTAGTGCTTAGGAAATCTATTGGAGGCAGAAGCAGTCAAGGGTAGCCTAGGGTTAGGGTTAGGGTTAGGGTTAGGCTTAGGGTACGGCTTAGGGTACAGGCTCGGGGAGGGGTTCGTGTAAGGCGTAGGGTATGGGTTAGGGTTAGGGTTAGGGTTAGTGTTAGGGTTAGGGCTCGGTTTAGGGTACGGGTTAGGATTAGGGTACGTGTTAGGGTTAGGTTAGGGGTTAGGGTTAGGGTACGCGTTAGTGTTAGGGTAGTTATTAAACCTACCCCACTCTCTAGATACCCCTTAGCACGTAAAGGAATATTATTTGGAGGTCCAGCCATGGAGAAGAGTTTAGACACTAGGATAAGATAAGGAACACACCCATTATAAAGAAATCACATTAGGATTCTCTTTTTAAGCTGTTCCTTAAAACACTAGGGCTTAGGAAATCTATTGGAGGCAGAAGCAGTCAAGGGTAGCCTAGGGTTAGGGTTAGGCTTAGGGTAAGGCTTAGGGTACGGGTTCGGGGAGGGCTTCGGATACGGTGTAGTGTATGGGTTAGGGTTAGGGTTAGGGTTAGTGTTAGGGTTAGGGCTCGGTTTAGGGTACGGTTTAGGATTAGGGTACGTGTTAGGGTTAGGGTAGGGGTTAGGGTTAGGGTACGTGTTAGGGTTAGGGTTATTAAACCTATCCCACTCTCTAGATACCCCTTAGCACGTAAAGGAATATTATTTGGGGATCCAGCCATGGAGAAGAGTTTAGACACTAGGATTAGATAAGGAACACACACATTATAAAGAAATCACATTAGGATTCTCTTTTTCAGCTCTTCCTTAAAACACTAGTGCTTAGGAAATCTATTGGAGGCAGAAGCAGTCAAGGGTAGCCTAGGGTTAGGGTTAGGCTTAGGGTAAGGCTTAGGGTATGGGTTCGGGGAGGGCTTCGGGTACGGTGTAGGGTATGAGTTAGGGTTAGGGTTAGGGTTAGTGTTAATTTTAGGGCTCGGTTTAGTGTACGGCTTAGGATTAGGGTACGTGTTAGGGTTAGGGTAGGGGTTAGGGTTAGGGTACGCATTAGGGTTAGGGGAGTTATTAAACCTATCCCACTCTCTAGATACCCCTTAGCACGTAAAGGAATATTATTTGGGGGTCCAGCCATGGAGAAGAGTTTAGACACTAGGCTAAGATAAGGAACACACCCTTTATAGAGAAATCACATTAGGATTCTCTTTTTAAGCTGTTCCTTAAAACACTAGTGCTTAGGAAATCTATTGGAGGCAGAAGGAGTCAAGGGTAGCCTAGGGTTAGGGTTAGGCTTAGGGTTAGGCTAAGGGTATGGCTTAGGGTATGGGTTCGGGGAGGTCTTTGGGTACGGCGTAGGGTATGGGTTAGGGTTAGGGTTAGTGTTAGGGTTAGGGCTCGGTTTAGGGTACGGTTTAGTTTTAGGGTACGTGTTAGGGTTAGGGTAGGGGTTAGGGTTAGGGTACGTGTTAGGGTTAGGGTAGTTATTAAACCTATCCCACTCTCTAGATACCCCTTAGCACGTAAAGGAATATTATTTGGGGGTCCACCCATGGAGAAGAGTTTAGACACTAAGATAATATAAGGAACACACACATTATAAAGAAATCACATTAGGATTCTCTTTTTAAGCCGTTCCTTAAACCACTAGTGCTTAGGAAATCTATTGGAGGCAGAAGCAGTCAAGGGTAGCCTAGGGTTAGGTTTAGGCTTAGGGTTAGGCTTAGGGTATGGCTTAGGGTACGGGTTCGGGGAGGGGTTCGGGTACGGCGTAGGGTATGGGTTAGGGTTAGGGTTTGGGTTGGTGTTAGGGTTAGGGCTCCGTTTAGGGTACTGGTTAGGATTAGGGTACGTGTTAGGGTTAGAGTAGGGGTTAGGGTTAGGGTACGCATTAGGGTTAGGGTAGTTATTAAACCTATCCCACTCTCTAGATACACCTTAGCACGTAAAGGAATATTATTGGTGGTCCAGCCATGGAGAAGAGTTTAGACACTAGGCTAAGATTAGGAACACACTCTTTATAGAGAAATCACATTAGGATTCTCTTTTTAAGCTGTTCCTTAAAACACTAGTGCTTAGGAAATCTATTGGAGGCAGAAGCAGTCAAGGGTAGCCTAGTGTTAGGGTTAGGCTTAGGGTTAGGCTAAGGGTACGGCTTAGGGTTCGGGTTCGGGGAGGGCTTCGGGTACGGCGTAGGGTATGGGTTAGGGTTAGGGTTAGTGTTAGGGTTAGGGCTCGGTTTAGGGTACGGTTTAGGTTTAGGGTACGGGTTAGGGTTAGGGTAGGGGTTAGGGTTAGGGTACGTGTTAGGGTTAGGGTTGTTATTAAACCTATCCCACGCTCTAGATACCCCTTAGCACGTAAAGGAATATTATTTGGGGGTCCAGCCATGGAGAAGAGTTTAGACACTAGGATAAGATAAGGAACACACCCATTATAAAGAAATCACATTAGGATTCTCTTTTTAAGCTGTTCCTTAAAACACTAGTGCTTAGGAAATCTATTGGAGGCAGAAGCAGTCAAGGGTAGCCTAGGAATAGGGTTAGGCTTAGGGTTAGGCTTAGGGTACGGCTTAGGGTACGGGTTCGGGGAGGGCTTCAGGTACGGCGTAGGGTATGGGTTAGGGTTAGGGTTAGGGTTAGTGTTAGGGTTAGGGCTCGATTTAGGGTACGGTTTAGGATTAGGGTACGTGTTAGGGTTAGGGTAGGGGTTAGGGTTAGGGTACGTGTTAGGGTTAGGGTAGTTATTAAACCTATCCCACTCTCTAGATACCCCTTAGCACGTAAAGAATATTATTTGGGGGTCCAGCCATGGAGAAGAGTTAAACACTAGGATAAGATAAGGAACCCACCCATTATAAAGAAATCACATTAGGATTCTCTTTTTATGCTGTTCCTTAAAACACTAGTGCTTAGGAAATCTATTGGAGGCAGAAGCAGTCAAGGGTAGCCTAGGGTTAGGGTTAGGCTTAGGGTTAGGCTTAGGGTACGGCTTAGGGTACGGTTTCGGGGAGGGCTTTGGGTACGGCGTAGGGTATGGGTTAGGGTTAGGGTTAGGGTTAGTGTTAGGGTTAGGGCTCGGTTTAGGGTATTGGTTAGGATTAGGGTACATGTTAGGGTTAGGGTAGGGGTTAGGGTTACGGTAGCGTTAGGGTTAAGGTAGTTATTAAACCTATCCCACTCTCTAGATACCCCTTAGAACATAAAGGAATATTATTTGGAGGTCCAGCCATGGAGAAGAGTTTAGACACTAGGATAAGATAAGGAACACACACATTATAAAGAAATCACTTTAGGATTCTCTTTTTAAGCTGTTCCTTAAAACACTAGTGCTTAGGAAATCTATTGGCGGCAGAAGAAGTCAAGGGTAGCCTAGGGTTAGGGTTAGGCTTAGGGTTAGGCTTAGGATACGTCTTAGGGTACGGGTTTGGGGAGGGCTTCGGGTGCGGCGTAGGGTATGGGTTAGGGTTAGGGTTGGGGTTAGTGTTAGGGTTAGGTCTCGGTTTAGGGTACGGGTTAGGATTAGGGTACGTGTTAGGGTTAGGGTAGGGGTTAGGGTTAGGGTACACGTTAGAGTTAGGGTAGTTATTAACCCTATCCCACTCTCTAGATACACCATAGCACGTAAAGGAATATTATTTGGGGGTCCACCCATGGAGAAGAGTTTAGACACTAAGATAATATAAGGAACACACCCATTATAAAGAAATCACATTAGGATTCTCTTTTTAAGCTGTTCCTTAAAACACTAGTGCTTAGGAAATCTATTGGAGTCAGAAGCAGTCAAGGGTAGCCTAGGGTTAGGGTTAGGCTTAGGGTTAGGCTTAGGATATGGCTTACGGTACGGGTTCGGGGAGGGCTTCGGGTACGGCGTAGGGTATGGGTTAGAGTTAGGGTTTGGGTTAGTGTTAGGGCTAGGGCTCCGTTTAGGGAACGGGTTATGATTAGGGTACGTGTTAGGGTTAGGGTAGGGTTTAGGGTTAGGGATCTTATTAAACCTATCCCACTCTCTAGATACACCTTAGCACGTAAAGGAATATTATTTGGGGGTCCACCCATGAAGAAGAGTTTAGACACTAAGATAATATAAGGAACACACACATTATAAAGAAATCACATTAGGATTCTCTTTTTAAGCTGTTCCTTAAAACACTAGTGCTTAGGAAATCTATTGGAGGCAGAAGCAGTCAAGGGTAGCCTAGGCTTAGGGTTAGGCTTAGGGTACGGCTTAGGGTACGGCTTAGGGTACGGGCTCGGGGAGGGGTTCGGGTAAGGCGTAGGGTATGGGTTAGGGTTAGGGTTAGGGTTAGTGTTAGGGTTAGGGCTCGGTTTAGGGTACGGGTTAGGATTAGGGTACGTGTTAGGGTTAGGGTAGGGGTTAGGGTTAGGGTACGCGTTAGGGTTAGGGTAGTTATTAAACCTATCCCACTCTCTAGATACACCTTAGCACGTAAAGGAATATTATTAGGGGGTCCAGCCATGGAGAAGAGTTTAGACACTAGGATAAGATAAGGAACACACCCATTATAAAGAAATCACATTAGGATTCTCTTTTTAAGCTGTTCCTTAAAACACTACTGCTTAGGAAATCTATTGGAGGCAGAAGCAGTCAAGGGTAGCCTAGGGTTAGGGTTAGACTTAGGGTACGGCTTAGGGTACGGCTTAGGGTACGGGTTCGGGGAGGGCTTCGGATACGGTGTAGTGTATGGGTTAGGGTTAGGGTTAGGGTTAGTGTTAGGGTTAGGGCTCGGTTTAGGGTACGGTTTAGGATTAGGGTACGTGTTAGGGTTAGGGTAGGGGTTAGGGTTAGGGTACGTGTTAGGGTTAGGGTTATTAAACCTATCCCACTCTCTAGATACCCCTTAGCACGTAAAGGAATATTATTTGGGGATCCAGCCATGGAGAAGAGTTTAGACACTAGGATAAGATAAGGAACACACACATTATAAAGAAATCACATTAGGATTCTCTTTTTCAGCTCTTCCTTAAAACACTAGTGCTTAGGAAATCTATTGGAGGCAGAAGCAGTCAAGGGTAGCCTAGGGTTAGGGTTAGGCTTAGGGTTAGGCTTAGGGTACGGCTTAGGTTACGGGTTCGGGGAAGGCTTCGGGTACGGCGTAGGGTATGGGTTAGGGTTAGGGTTAGGGTTAGTGTTAGGGTTAGGGCTCGGTTTAGGGTATTGTTTAGGATTAGGGTACATGTTAGGGTTAGGGTAAGGGTTAGGGTTAGGGTACGCGTTAGGGTTAGGGTAGTTATTAAACCTATCCCACTCTATATACCCCTCAGCACGTAAAGGAATATTATTTGGGGGTCCAGCAATGGAGAAGAGTTTAGACAGTAGGATAAGATAAGGAACACACCCATTATAAAGAAATCACATTAGGATTCTCTCTTTAAGCTGTTCCTTAAAACACTAGTGCTTAGGAAATCTATTGGAGGCAGAAGCAGTCAAGGGTAGCCTAGGGTTCGGGTTAGGCTTAGGGTTAGGATTAGGATACGGCTTACGGTACGGGTTCGGAGAGGGCTTCAGGTACGGCGTAGGGTATGGGTTAGAGTTAGGGTTTGGGTTAGTGTTAGGGTTAGGGCTCCGTTTAGGGTACGGGTTAGGATTAGGGTACGTGTTAGGGTTAGGGTACGCGTTAGGGTTAGGGTAGTTATTAAACCTATCCCACTCTCTAAATACCCCTTAGCACGTAAAGGAATATTATTTGGGGGTCCAACCATGGAGAAGAGTTTAGACACTAGGATAAGATACGGAACACACCCATTATAAAGAAATCACATTAGGATTCTCTTTTTAAGCTGTTCCTTAAAACACTAGTGCTTAGGAAATCTATTGGAGGCAGAAGCAGTCAAGGGTAGCCTAGGGTTAGGGTTAGGCTTAGGGTTAGGCTTAGGGTACGGCTTAGGGTACGGGTTCGGGGAGGGCTTCTGGTACGGCGTAGGGTATGGGTTAGGGTTAGTGTTAGAGTTAGTGTTAGTGTTAGGGCTCGGTTTAGGGTATTGTTTAGGATTAGGGTACGTGTTAGGGTTAGGGTAGGGGTTAGGGTTAGGGTACGCGTTAGGGTTAGGGTAGTTATTAAACCTATCCCACTCTCTAGATACCCCTTAGCACGTAAAGGAATATTATTTGGTGGTCCAGCCATGGAGAAGAGTTTAGACACTAGGATAAGATAAGGAACACACCCATTATAAAGAAATCACATTAGGATTCACTTTTAAAGTTGTTCCTTAAAACACTAGTGCTTAGGAAATCTATTGGAGGCTAAAGCAGTCAAGGGTAGCCTAGGGTTAGGGTTAGGCTTAGGGTTAGGCTTAGGGTACGGCTTAGGGTACGGGTTCGGAGAGGGCTTCGCGTACGGCGTAGGGTATGGGTTAGGGTTAGGGTTAGGGTTAGTGTTAGGGTTAGGGCTCGGTTTAGGGTACGGGTTAGGATTAGGGTACGTGTTAGGTTTAGGGTAGGGGTTAGGGTTAGGGTACGCGTTAGGTTTAGGGTAGTTATTAAACCTATCCCACTCTCTAGATACCCCTTAGCACGTAAAGGAATATTATTTGGGGGTCCAGCCATGTAGAAGAGTTTAGACACTAAGATAATATAAGGGACACACACATTATAAAGAAATCACATTAGGATTCTCTTTTTAAGCTGTTCCTTAAACCACTAGTGCTTAGGAAATCTATTGGAGGCAGAAGCAGTCAAGGGTAGCCTAGGGTTAGGGTTAGGGTTAGGGTTAGGCTTAGGGTACGGCTTAGGGTACGGGCTCGGGGAGGGGTTCGGGTAAGGCGTAGGGTATGGGTTAGAGTTAGGGTTAGGGTTAGTGTTAGGGTTAGGGCTCGGTTTAGGGTACGGGTTAGGATTAGGGTACGTGTTAGGGTTAGGGTAGGGGTTAGGGTTAGGGTACGCGTTAGGGTTAGGGTTGTTATTAAACCTATCCCACTCTCTAGATACACCTTAGCACGTAAAGGAATATTATTTGGGGGTCCAGCCATGGAGAAGAGTTTAGACACTAGGATAAGATAAGGAACACACCCATTATAAAGAAATCACATTAGGATTCTCTTTTTAAGCTGTTCCTTAAAACACTACTGCTTAGGAAATCTATTGGAGGCAGAAGCAGTCAAGGGTAGCCTAGGGTTAGGGTTAGGCTTAGGGTAAGGCTTAGGGTACGGGTTCGGGGAGGGCTTCGGATACGGTGTAGTGTATGGGTTAGGGTTAGGGTTAGGTTTAGTGTTAGGGTTAGGGCTCGGTTTAGGGTACGGTTTAGGATTAGGGTACGTGTTAGGGTTAGGGTAGGGGTTAGGGTTAGGGTACGTGTTAGGGTTAGGGTTATTAAACCTATCCCACTCTCTAGATACCCCTTAGCACGTAAAGGAATATTATTTGGGGATCCAGCCATGGAGAAGAGTTTAGACACTAGGATAAGATAAGGAACACACACATTATAAAGAAATCACATTTGGATTCTCTTTTTCAGCTCTTCCTTAAAACACTAGTGCTTAGGAAATCTATTGGAGGCAGAAGCAGTCAAGGGTAGCCTAGGGTTAGGGTTAGGCTTAGGGTAAGGCTTAGGGTATGGGTTCGGGGAGGGCTTCGGGTACGGTGTAGTGTATGAGTTAGGGTTAGGGTTAGGGTTAGTGTTAATGTTAGGGCTCGGTTTAGTGTACGGCTTAGGATTAGGGTACGTGTTAGGGTTAGGGTAGGGGTTAGGGTTAGGGTACGCATTAGGGTTAGGGGAGTTATTAAACCTATCCCACTCTCTAGATACCCCTTAGCACGTAAAGGGATATTATTTGGGGGACCAGCCATGGAGAAGAGTTTAGACACTAGGCTAAGATAAGGAACACAACCTTTATAGAGAAATCACATTAGGATTCTCTTTTTAAGCTGTTCCTTAAAACACTAGTGCTTAGGAAATCTATTGGAGGCAGAAGGAGTCAAGGGTAGCCTAGTGTTAGGGTTAGGCTTAGGGTTAGCCTAAGGGTACGGCTTAGGGTACGGGTTCGGGGAGATCTTTGGGTACGGCGTAGGGTATGGGTTAGGGTTAGGGTTAGTGTTAGGGTTAGGGCTCGGTTTAGGGTACGGTTTAGTTTTAGGGTACGTGTTAGGGTTAGGGTAGGGGTTAGGGTTAGGGTACGTGTTAGGGTTAGGGTAGTTATTAAACCTATCCCACTCTCTAGATACCCCTTAGCACGTAAAGGAATATTATTTGGGAGTCCACCCATGGAGAAGAGTTTAGACACTAAGATAATATAAGGAACACACACATTATAAAGAAATCACATTAGGATTCTCTTTTTAAGCCGTTCCTTAAACCACTATTGCTTAGGAAATCTATTGGAAGCAGAAGCAGTCAAGGGTAGCCTAGGGTTAGGTTTAGGCTTAGGGTTAGGCTTAGGGTATGGCTTAGGGCACGGGTTCGGGGAGGGGTTCGGGTATGGCGTAGGGTATGGGTTAGGGTTAGGGTTTGGGTTGGTGTTAGGGTTAGGGCTCCGTTTAGGGTACTGGTTAGGATTAGGGTACGTGTTAGGGTTAGAGTAGGGGGTAGGGTTAGGGTATGCATTAGGGTTAGGGTAGTTATTAAACCTATCCCACTCTCTAGATACCCCTTAGCACGTAAAGAATATTATTTGGGGGTCCAGCCATGGAGAAGAGTTTAGACACTAGGATAAGATAAGGAACCCACCCATTATAAAGAAGTCACATTAGGATTCTCTTTTTATGCTGTTCCTTAAAACACTAGTGCTTAGGAAATCTATTGGAGGCAGAAGCAGTCAAGGGTAGCCTAGGGTTAGGGTTAGGCTTAGGGTTAGGCTTAGGGTACGGCTTACGGTTCGGTTTCGGGGAGGGCTTTGGGTACGGCGTAGGGTATGGGTTAGGGTTAGTGTTAGGGTTAGTGTTAGGGTTAGGTCTCGGTTTAGGGTACGGGTTAGGATTAGGGTACGTGTTAGGGTTAGGGTAGGGGTTAGGGTTAGGGTACACGTTAGAGTTAGGGTAGTTATTAACCCTATCCCACTCTCTAGATACACCTTAGCACGTAAAGGAATATTATTTGGGGGTCCACCCATGGAGAAGAGTTTAGACACTAAGATAATATAAGGAACACACACATTATAAAGAAATCACATTAGGATTCTCTTTTTAAGCTGTTCCTTAAAACACTAGTGCTTAGGAAATCTATTGGAGTCAGAAGCAGTCAAGGGTAGCCTAGGGTTAGGGTTAGGCTTAGGGTTAGGCTTAGGATATGGCTTACGGTACGGGTTCGGGGAGGGCTTCGGGTACGGCGTAGGGTATGGGTTAGAGTTAGGGTTAGGGTTAGTGTTAGGGTAGGTCTCGGGTTAGGTTATGAGTTAGGATTAGGGTACATGTTAGGGTTAGGGTAGGGGTTAGGGTTAGGGTAGGTCTCGGGTTAGGTTATGGGTTAGGATTAGGGTACGTGTTAGGGTTAGGGTAGGGGTTAGGGTTAGGGTACGCGTTAGAGTTAGGGTACTTATTAAACCTATCCCACTCTCTAGATACATCTTAGCACGTAAAGGAATATTATTTGGGGGTCCACCCATGAAGAAGAATTTAGACACTAAGATAATATAAGGAACACACACATTATAAAGAAATCACATTAGGATTCTCTTTTTACGCTGTTCCTTAAAACACTAGTGCTTAGGAAATCTATTGGAGGCAGAAGCAGTCAAGGGTAGCCTAGGGTTAGGGTTAGGCTTAGGGTTAGGCTTAGGGTACGGCTTAGGTTACGGGTTCGGGGAGGGCTTCGTGTACGGCGTAGGGTATGGGTTAGTGTTAGGGTTAGGGTTAGTGTTAGGGTTAGGGCTCGGTTTAGGGTATTGTTTAGGATTAGGGTACATGTTAGGGTTAGGGTAGGGGTTAGGGTTAGGGTACGCGTTAGGGTTAGGGTAGTTATTAAACCTATCCCACTCTATATACCCCTTAGCACGTAAAGGAATATTATTTGGGGGTCCAGCCATGGAGAAGAGTTTAGACACTAGGCTAAGATTAGGAACACACCATTTATAGAGAAATCACATTAGGATTCTCTTTTTAAGCTGTTCCTTAAAACACTAGTGCTTAGGAAATCTATTGGAGGCAGAAGCAGTCAAGGGTAGCCTAGTGTTAGGGTTAGGCTTAGGGTTAGGCTAAGGGTACGGCTTAGGGTTCGGGTTCGGGGAGGGCTTCGGGTACGGCGTAGGGTATGGGTTAGGGTTAGGGTTAGTGTTAGGGTTAGGGCTCGGTTTTGGGTACGGTTTAGGTTTAGGGTACGGGTTAGGGTTAGGGTAGGGGTTAGGGTTAGGGTACGCGTTAGGGTTAGGGTTGTTATTAAACCTATCCCACTCTCTAGATACCCCTTAGCACGTAAAGGAATATTATTTGGGGGTCCAGCCATGGAGAAGAGTTTAGACACTAGGATAAGATAAGGAACACACCCATTATAAAGAAATCACATTAGGATTCTCTTTTTAAGCTGTTCCTTAAAACACTAGTGCTTAGGAAATCTATTGGAGGCAGAAGCAGTCAAGGGTAGCCTAGGAATAGGGTTAGGCTTAGGGTTAGGCTTAGGGTACGGCTTAGGGTACGGTTTCGGGGAGGGCTTTGGGTACGGCGTAGGGTATGGGTTAGGGTTAGGGTTAGGGTTAGTGTTAGGGTTAGGGCTCGGTTTAGGGTATTGGTTAGGATTAGGGTACATGTTAGGGTTAGGGTAGGGGTTAGGGTTACGGTACGCGTTAGGGTTAAGGTAGTTATTAAACCTATCCCACTCTCTAGATACCCCTTAGAACATAAAGGAATATTATTTGGAGGTCCAGCCATGGAGAAGAGTTTAGACACTAGGATAAGATAAGGAACACACACATTATAAAGAAATCACTTTAGGATTTTCTTTTTAAGCTGTTCCTTAAAACACTAGTGCTTAGGAAATCTATTGGCGGCAGAAGAAGTCAAGGGTAGCCTAGGGTTAGTGTTAGGCTTAGGGTTAGGCTTAGGATACGTCTTAGGGTACGGGTTTGGGGAGGGCTTTGGGTACGGCGTAGGGTATGGGTTAGGGTTAGGGTTGGGGTTAGTGTTAGGGTTAGGTCTCGGTTTAGGGTACGGGTTAGGATTAGGGTACGTGTTAGGGTTAGGGTAGGGGTTAGGGTTAGGGTACACGTTAGAGTTAGGGTACTTATTAAACCTATCCCACTCTCTAGATACATCTTAGCACGTAAAGGAATATTATTTGGGGGTCCACCCATGAAGAAGAATTTAGACACTAAGATAATATAAGGAACACACACATTATAAAGAAATCACATTAGGATTCTCTTTTTACGCTGTTCCTTAAAACACTAGTGCTTAGGAAATCTATTGGAGGCAGAAGCAGTCAAGGGTAGCCTAGGGTTAGGGTTAGGCTTAGGGTTAGGCTTAGGGTACGGCTTAGGTTACGGGTTCGGGGAGGGCTTCGGGTACGGCGTAGGGTATGGGTTAGTGTTAGGGTTAGGGTTA
Source organism: Balaenoptera physalus (assembly GCF_965194825.1). Classification (NCBI taxonomy): domain Eukaryota; kingdom Metazoa; phylum Chordata; class Mammalia; order Artiodactyla; family Balaenopteridae; genus Balaenoptera; species Balaenoptera physalus. The sequence goes on from NW_028126382.1 coordinate 554,531, forward strand.
GTGTTAGGGTTAGGGCTCGGTTTAGGGTATTGTTTAGGATTAGGGTACATGTTAGGGTTAGGGTAGGGGTTAGGGTTAGGGTACGCGTTAGGGTTAGGGTAGTTATTAAACCTATCCCACTCTATATACTCCTTAGCACGTAAAGGAATATTATTTGGGGGTCCAGCCATGGAGAAGAGTTTAGACACTAGGCTAAGATAAGGAACACACCCTTTATAGAGAAATCACATTAGGATTCTCTTTTTAAGCTGTTCCTTAAAACACTAGTGCTTAGGAAATCTATTGGAGGCAGAAGAAGTCAAGGGTAGCCTAGTGTTAGGGTTAGGCTTAGGGTTAGGCTAAGGGTACGGCTTAGGGTACGGGTTCGGGGAGGTCTTTGGGTACGGCATAGGGTATGGGTTAGGGTTAGGGTTAGTGTTAGGGTTAGGGCTCGGTTTAGGGTACGGTTTAGTTTTAGGGTACGTGTTAGGGTTAGGGTAGGGGTTAGGGTTAGGGTACGTGTTAGGGTTAGGGTAGTTATTAAACCTATCCCACTTTCTAGATACCCCTTAGCACGTAAAGGAATATTATTTGGGGGTCCACCCATGGAGAAGAGTTTAGACACTAAGATAATATAAGGAACACACACATTATAAAGAAATCACATTAGGATTCTCTTTTTAAGCTGTTCCTTAAACCACTAGTGCTTAGGAAATCTATTGGAGGCAGAAGCAGTCAAGGGTAGCCTAGGGTTAGGTATAGGCTTAGGGTTAGGCTTAGGGTATGGCTTAGGGTACGGGTTCGGGGAGGGGTTCGGGTACGGCGTAGGGTATGGGTTAGGGTTAGGGTTTGGGTTGGTGTTAGGGTTAGGGCTCCGTTTAGGGTACTGGTTAGGATTAGGATACGTGTTAGGGTTAGAGTAGGGGTTAGGGTTAGGGTACGCATTAGGGTTAGGGTAGTTATTAAACCTATCCCACTCTCTAGATACACCTTAGCACGTAAAGGAATATTATTGGTGGGTCCAGCCATGGAGAAGAGTTTAGACACTAGGCTAAGATTAGGAACACACCATTTATAGAGAAATCACATTAGGATTCTCTTTTTAAGCTGTTCCTTAAAACACTAGTGCTTAGGAAATCTATTGGAGGCAGAAGCAGTCAAGGGTAGCCTAGTGTTAGGGTTAGGCTTAGGGTTAGGCTAAGGGTACGGCTTAGGGTTCGGGTTCGGGGAGGGCTTCGGGTACGGCGTAGGGTATGGGTTAGGGTTAGGGTTAGTGTTAGGGTTAGGGCTCGGTTTTGGGTACGGTTTAGGTTTAGGGTACGGGTTAGGGTTAGGGTAGGGGTTAGGGTTAGGGTACGCGTTAGGGTTAGGGTTGTTATTAAACCTATCCGACTCTCTAGATACCCCTTAGCACGTAAAGGAATATTATTTGGGGGTCCAGCCATGGAGAAGAGTTTAGACACTAGGATAAGATAAGGAACACACCCATTATAAAGAAATCACATTAGGATTCTCTTTTTAAGCTGTTCCTTAAAACACTAGTGCTTAGGAAATCTATTGGAGGCAGAAGCAGTCAAGGGTAGCCTAGGAATAGGGTTAGGCTTAGGGTTAGGCTTAGGGTACGGCTTAGGGTACGGTTTCGGGGAGGGCTTTGGGTACGGCGTAGGGTATGGGTTAGGGTTAGGGTTAGGGTTAGTGTTAGGGTTAGGGCTCGGTTTAGGGTATTGGTTAGGATTAGGGTACATGTTAGGGTTAGGGTAGGGGTTAGGGTTACGGTACGCGTTAGGGTTAAGGTAGTTATTAAACCTATCCCACTCTCTAGATACCCCTTAGAACATAAAGGAATATTATTTGGAGGTCCAGCCATGGAGAAGAGTTTAGACACTAGGATAAGATAAGGAACACACACATTATAAAGAAATCACTTTAGGATTTTCTTTTTAAGCTGTTCCTTAAAACACTAGTGCTTAGGAAATCTATTGGCGGCAGAAGAAGTCAAGGGTAGCCTAGGGTTAGGGTTAGGCTTAGGGTTAGGCTTAGGATACGTCTTAGGGTACGGGTTTGGGGAGGGCTTTGGGTACGGCGTAGGGTATGGGTTAGGGTTAGTGTTGGGGTTAGTGTTAGGGTTAGGTCTCGGTTTAGGGTACGGGTTAGGAGTAGGGTACGTGTTAGGGTTAGGGTAGGGGTTAGGGTTAGGGTACACGTTAGAGTTAGGGTAGTTATTAACCCTATCCCACTCTCTAGATACACCTTAGCACGTAAAGGAATATTATTTGGGGGTCCACCCATGGAGAAGAGTTTAGACACTAAGATAATATAAGGAACACACACATTATAAAGAAATCACATTAGGATTCTCTTTTTAAGCTGTTCATTAAAACACTAGTGCTTAGGAAATCTATTGGAGTCAGAAGCAGTCAAGGGTAGCCTAGGGTTAGGGTTAGGCTTAGGGTTAGGCTTAGGATATGGCTTACGGTACGGGTTCGGGGAGGGCTTCGTGTACGGCGTAGGGTATGGGTTAGAGTTAGGGTTAGGGTTAGTGTTAGGGTAGGTCTCGGGTTAGGTTATGAGTTAGGATTAGGGTACATGTTAGGGTTAGGGTAGGGGTTAGGGTTAGGGTACGCGTTAGAGTTAGGGTACTTATTAAACCTATCCCACTCTCTAGATACACCTTAGCACGTAAAGGAATATTATTTGGGGGTCCACCCATGGAGAAGAGTTTAGACACTAAGATAATATAAGGAACACACACATTATAAAGAAATCACATTAGGATTCTCTTTTTACGCTGTTCCTTAAAACACTAGTGCTTAGAAAATCTATTGGAGGCAGAAGCAGTCAAGGGTAGCCTAGGGTTAGGGTTAGGCTTAGGGTTAGGCTTAGGGTACGGCTTAGGTTACGGGTTCGGGGAGGGCTTTGGGTACGGCGTAGGGTATGGGTTAGTGTTATGGTTAGGGTTAGTGTTAGGGTTAGGGCTCGGTTTAGGGTATTGTTTAGGATTAGGGTACATGTTAGGGTTAGGGTAGGGGTTAGGGTTAGGGTACGCGTTAGGATTAGGGTAGTTATTAAACCTATCCCACTCTATATACCCCTTAGCACGTAAAGGAATATTATTTGGGGGTCCAGCCATGGAGAAGAGTTTAGACACTAGGCTAAGATAAGGAACACACCCTTTATAGAGAAATCACATTACGATTCTCATTTTAAGCTGTTCCTTAAAACACTAGTGCTTAGGAAATCTATTGGAGGCAGAAGGAGTCAAGGGTAGCCTAGTGTTAGGGTTAGGCTTAGGGTTAGGCTAAGGGTACGGCTTAGGGTACGGGTTCGGGGAGGTCTTTGGGTACGGCGTAGGGTATGGGTTAGGGTTAGGGTTAGTGTTAGGGTTAGGGCTCGGTTTAGGGTACGGTTTAGTTTTAGGGTACGTGTTAGGGTTAGGGTAGGGGTTAGGGTTAGGGTACGTGTTAGGGTTAGGGTAGTTATTAAACCTATCCCACTCTCTAGATACCCCTTAGCACGTAAAGAATATTATTTCGGGGTCCAGCCATGTAGAAGAGTTTAGACACTAAGATAATATAAGGAACACACCCATTATAAAGAAATCACATTAGGATTCTCTTTTTAAGCTGTTCCTTAAACCACTAGTGCTTAGGAAATCTTTTGGAGACAGAAGCAGTCAAGGGTAGCCTAGGGTTAGGTATAGGCTTAGGGTTAGGCTTAGGGTATGGCTTAGGGTACGGGTTCGGGGAGGGGTTCGGTTACGGCATAGGGTATGGGTTAGGGTTAGGGTTTGGGTTGGTGTTAGGGTTAGGGCTCCGTTTAGGGTACTGGTTAGGATTAGGATACGTGTTAGGGTTAGAGTAGGGGTTAGGGTTAGGGTACGCATTTGGGTTAGGGTAGTTATTAAACCTATCCCACTCTCTAGATACACCTTAGCACGTAAAGGAATATTATTGGTGGGTCCAGCCATGGAGAAGAGTTTAGACACTAGGCTAAGATTAGGAACACACCCTTTATAGAGAAATCACATTAGGATTCTCTTTTTAAGCTGTTCCTTAAAACACTAGTGCTTAGGAAATCTATTGGAGGCAGAAGCAGTCAAGGGTAGCCTAGTGATAGGGTTAGGCTTAGGGTTAGGCTAAGGGTACGGCTTAGGGTTCGGGTTCGGGGAGGGCTTCGGGTACGGCGTAGGGTATGGGTTAGGGTTAGGGTTAGTGTTAGGTTTAGGGCTCGGTTTTGGGTACGGTTTAGGTTTAGGGTACGGGTTAGGGTTAGGGTAGGGGTTAGGGTTAGGGTACGTGTTAGGGTTAGGGTAGTTATTAAACCTATCCCACTCTCTAGATACCCCTTAGCACGTAAAGGAATATTATTTGGGAGTCCACCCATGGAGAAGAGTTTAGACACTAAGATAATATAAGGAACACACACATTATAAAGAAATCACATTAGGATTCTCTTTTTAAGCCGTTCCTTAAACCACTATTGCTTAGGAAATCTATTGGAAGCAGAAGCAGTCAAGGGTAGCCTAGGGTTAGGTTTAGGCTTAGGGTTAGGCTTAGGGTATGGCTTAGGGCACGGGTTCGGGGAGGGGTTCGGGTATGGCGTAGGGTATGGGTTAGGGTTAGGGTTTGGGTTGGTGTTAGGGTTAGGGCTCCGTTTAGGGTACTGGTTAGGATTAGGGTACGTGTTAGGGTTAGAGTAGGGGGTAGGGTTAGGGTATGCATTAGGGTTAGGGTAGTTATTAAACCTATCCCACTCTCTAGATACCCCTTAGCACGTAAAGAATATTATTTGGGGGTCCAGCCATGGAGAAGAGTTTAGACACTAGGATAAGATAAGGAACCCACCCATTATAAAGAAGTCACATTAGGATTCTCTTTTTATGCTGTTCCTTAAAACACTAGTGCTTAGGAAATCTATTGGAGGCAGAAGCAGTCAAGGGTAGCCTAGGGTTAGGGTTAGGCTTAGGGTTAGGCTTAGGGTACGGCTTACGGTTCGGTTTCGGGGAGGGCTTTGGGTACGGCGTAGGGTATGGGTTAGGGTTAGTGTTAGGGTTAGTGTTAGGGTTAGGGCTCGGTTTAGGGTATTGTTTAGGATTAGGGTACATGTTAGGGTTAGGGTAGGGGTTAGGGTTACGGTACGCGTTAGGGTTAAGGTAGTTATTAAACCTATCCCACTCTCTAGATACCCCTTAGAACATAAAGGAATATTATTTGGAGGTCCAGCCATGGAGAAGAGTTTAGACACTAGGATAAGATAAGGAACACACACATTATTAAGAAATCACTTTAGGATTCTCTTTTTAAGCTGTTCCTTAAAACACTAGTGCTTAGGAAATCTATTGGCGGCAGAAGAAGTCAAGGGTAGCCTAGGGTTAGGGTTAGGCTTAGGGTTAGGCTTAGGATACGTCTTAGGGTACGGGTTTGGGGAGGGCTTCGGGTACGGCGTAGGGTATGGGTTAGGGTTAGGGTTGGGGTTAGTGTTAGGGTTAGGTCTCGGTTTAGGGTACGGGTTAGGATTAGGGTACGTGTTAGGGTTAGGGTAGGGGTTAGGGTTAGGGTACACGTTAGAGTTAGGGTAGTTATTAACCCTATCCCACTCTCTAGATACACCTTAGCACGTAAAGGAATATTATTTGGGGGTCCACCCATGGAGAAGAGTTTAGACACTAAGATAATATAAGGAACACACACATTATAAAGAAATCACATTAGGATTCTCTTTTTAAGCTGTTCCTTAAAACACTAGTGCTTAGGAAATCTATTGGAGTCAGAAGCAGTCAAGGGTAGCCTAGGGTTAGGGTTAGGCTTAGGGTTAGGCTTAGGATATGGCTTACGGTACGGGTTCGGGGAGGGCTTCGGGTACGGCGTAGGGTATGGGTTAGAGTTAGGGTTAGGGTTAGTGTTAGGGTAGGTCTCGGGTTAGGTTATGAGTTAGGATTAGGGTACATGTTAGGGTTAGGGTAGGGGTTAGGGTTAGGGTAGGTCTCGGGTTAGGTTATGGGTTAGGATTAGGGTACGTGTTAGGGTTAGGGTAGGGGTTAGGGTTAGGGTACGCGTTAGAGTTAGGGTACTTATTAAACCTATCCCACTCTCTAGATACATCTTAGCACGTAAAGGAATATTATTTGGGGGTCCACCCATGAAGAAGAATTTAGACACTAAGATAATATAAGGAACACACACATTATAAAGAAATCACATTAGGATTCTCTTTTTACGCTGTTCCTTAAAACACTAGTGCTTAGGAAATCTATTGGAGGCAGAAGCAGTCAAGGGTAGCCTAGGGTTAGGGTTAGGCTTAGGGTTAGGCTTAGGGTACGGCTTAGGTTACGGGTTCGGGGAGGGCTTCGTGTACGGCGTAGGGTATGGGTTAGTGTTAGGGTTAGGGTTAGTGTTAGGGTTAGGGCTCGGTTTAGGGTATTGTTTAGGATTAGGGTACATGTTAGGGTTAGGGTAGGGGTTAGGGTTAGGGTACGCGTTAGGGTTAGGGTAGTTATTAAACCTATCCCACTCTATATACCCCTTAGCACGTAAAGGAATATTATTTGGGGGTCCAGCCATGGAGAAGAGTTTAGACACTAGGCTAAGATTAGGAACACACCATTTATAGAGAAATCACATTAGGATTCTCTTTTTAAGCTGTTCCTTAAAACACTAGTGCTTAGGAAATCTATTGGAGGCAGAAGCAGTCAAGGGTAGCCTAGTGTTAGGGTTAGGCTTAGGGTTAGGCTAAGGGTACGGCTTAGGGTTCGGGTTCGGGGAGGGCTTCGGGTACGGCGTAGGGTATGGGTTAGGGTTAGGGTTAGTGTTAGGGTTAGGGCTCGGTTTTGGGTACGGTTTAGGTTTAGGGTACGGGTTAGGGTTAGGGTAGGGGTTAGGGTTAGGGTACGCGTTAGGGTTAGGGTTGTTATTAAACCTATCCCACTCTCTAGATACCCCTTAGCACGTAAAGGAATATTATTTGGGGGTCCAGCCATGGAGAAGAGTTTAGACACTAGGATAAGATAAGGAACACACCCATTATAAAGAAATCACATTAGGATTCTCTTTTTAAGCTGTTCCTTAAAACACTAGTGCTTAGGAAATCTATTGGAGGCAGAAGCAGTCAAGGGTAGCCTAGGAATAGGGTTAGGCTTAGGGTTAGGCTTAGGGTACGGCTTAGGGTACGGTTTCGGGGAGGGCTTTGGGTACGGCGTAGGGTATGGGTTAGGGTTAGGGTTAGGGTTAGTGTTAGGGTTAGGGCTCGGTTTAGGGTATTGGTTAGGATTAGGGTACATGTTAGGGTTAGGGTAGGGGTTAGGGTTACGGTACGCGTTAGGGTTAAGGTAGTTATTAAACCTATCCCACTCTCTAGATACCCCTTAGAACATAAAGGAATATTATTTGGAGGTCCAGCCATGGAGAAGAGTTTAGACACTAGGATAAGATAAGGAACACACACATTATAAAGAAATCACTTTAGGATTTTCTTTTTAAGCTGTTCCTTAAAACACTAGTGCTTAGGAAATCTATTGGCGGCAGAAGAAGTCAAGGGTAGCCTAGGGTTAGTGTTAGGCTTAGGGTTAGGCTTAGGATACGTCTTAGGGTACGGGTTTGGGGAGGGCTTTGGGTACGGCGTAGGGTATGGGTTAGGGTTAGGGTTGGGGTTAGTGTTAGGGTTAGGTCTCGGTTTAGGGTACGGGTTAGGATTAGGGTACGTGTTAGGGTTAGGGTAGGGGTTAGGGTTAGGGTACACGTTAGAGTTAGGGTACTTATTAAACCTATCCCACTCTCTAGATACATCTTAGCACGTAAAGGAATATTATTTGGGGGTCCACCCATGAAGAAGAATTTAGACACTAAGATAATATAAGGAACACACACATTATAAAGAAATCACATTAGGATTCTCTTTTTACGCTGTTCCTTAAAACACTAGTGCTTAGGAAATCTATTGGAGGCAGAAGCAGTCAAGGGTAGCCTAGGGTTAGGGTTAGGCTTAGGGTTAGGCTTAGGGTACGGCTTAGGTTACGGGTTCGGGGAGGGCTTCGGGTACGGCGTAGGGTATGGGTTAGTGTTAGGGTTAGGGTTAGTGTTAGGGTTAGGGCTCGGTTTAGGGTATTGTTTAGGATTAGGGTACATGTTAGGGTTAGGGTAGGGGTTAGGGTTAGGGTACGCGTTAGGGTTAGGGTAGTTATTAAACCTATCCCACTCTATATACTCCTTAGCACGTAAAGGAATATTATTTGGGGGTCCAGCCATGGAGAAGAGTTTAGACACTAGGCTAAGATAAGGAACACACCCTTTATAGAGAAATCACATTAGGATTCTCTTTTTAAGCTGTTCCTTAAAACACTAGTGCTTAGGAAATCTATTGGAGGCAGAAGAAGTCAAGGGTAGCCTAGTGTTAGGGTTAGGCTTAGGGTTAGGCTAAGGGTACGGCTTAGGGTACGGGTTCGGGGAGGTCTTTGGGTACGGCATAGGGTATGGGTTAGGGTTAGGGTTAGTGTTAGGGTTAGGGCTCGGTTTAGGGTACGGTTTAGTTTTAGGGTACGTGTTAGGGTTAGGGTAGGGGTTAGGGTTAGGGTACGTGTTAGGGTTAGGGTAGTTATTAAACCTATCCCACTTTCTAGATACCCCTTAGCACGTAAAGGAATATTATTTGGGGGTCCACCCATGGAGAAGAGTTTAGACACTAAGATAATATAAGGAACACACACATTATAAAGAAATCACATTAGGATTCTCTTTTTAAGCTGTTCCTTAAACCACTAGTGCTTAGGAAATCTATTGGAGGCAGAAGCAGTCAAGGGTAGCCTAGGGTTAGGTATAGGCTTAGGGTTAGGCTTAGGGTATGGCTTAGGGTACGGGTTCGGGGAGGGGTTCGGGTACGGCGTAGGGTATGGGTTAGGGTTAGGGTTTGGGTTGGTGTTAGGGTTAGGGCTCCGTTTAGGGTACTGGTTAGGATTAGGATACGTGTTAGGGTTAGAGTAGGGGTTAGGGTTAGGGTACGCATTAGGGTTAGGGTAGTTATTAAACCTATCCCACTCTCTAGATACACCTTAGCACGTAAAGGAATATTATTGGTGGGTCCAGCCATGGAGAAGAGTTTAGACACTAGGCTAAGATTAGGAACACACCATTTATAGAGAAATCACATTAGGATTCTCTTTTTAAGCTGTTCCTTAAAACACTAGTGCTTAGGAAATCTATTGGAGGCAGAAGCAGTCAAGGGTAGCCTAGTGTTAGGGTTAGGCTTAGGGTTAGGCTAAGGGTACGGCTTAGGGTTCGGGTTCGGGGAGGGCTTCGGGTACGGCGTAGGGTATGGGTTAGGGTTAGGGTTAGTGTTAGGGTTAGGGCTCGGTTTTGGGTACGGTTTAGGTTTAGGGTACGGGTTAGGGTTAGGGTAGGGGTTAGGGTTAGGGTACGCGTTAGGGTTAGGGTTGTTATTAAACCTATCCGACTCTCTAGATACCCCTTAGCACGTAAAGGAATATTATTTGGGGGTCCAGCCATGGAGAAGAGTTTAGACACTAGGATAAGATAAGGAACACACCCATTATAAAGAAATCACATTAGGATTCTCTTTTTAAGCTGTTCCTTAAAACACTAGTGCTTAGGAAATCTATTGGAGGCAGAAGCAGTCAAGGGTAGCCTAGGAATAGGGTTAGGCTTAGGGTTAGGCTTAGGGTACGGCTTAGGGTACGGTTTCGGGGAGGGCTTTGGGTACGGCGTAGGGTATGGGTTAGGGTTAGGGTTAGGGTTAGTGTTAGGGTTAGGGCTCGGTTTAGGGTATTGGTTAGGATTAGGGTACATGTTAGGGTTAGGGTAGGGGTTAGGGTTACGGTACGCGTTAGGGTTAAGGTAGTTATTAAACCTATCCCACTCTCTAGATACCCCTTAGAACATAAAGGAATATTATTTGGAGGTCCAGCCATGGAGAAGAGTTTAGACACTAGGATAAGATAAGGAACACACACATTATAAAGAAATCACTTTAGGATTTTCTTTTTAAGCTGTTCCTTAAAACACTAGTGCTTAGGAAATCTATTGGCGGCAGAAGAAGTCAAGGGTAGCCTAGGGTTAGGGTTAGGCTTAGGGTTAGGCTTAGGATACGTCTTAGGGTACGGGTTTGGGGAGGGCTTTGGGTACGGCGTAGGGTATGGGTTAGGGTTAGTGTTGGGGTTAGTGTTAGGGTTAGGTCTCGGTTTAGGGTACGGGTTAGGAGTAGGGTACGTGTTAGGGTTAGGGTAGGGGTTAGGGTTAGGGTACACGTTAGAGTTAGGGTAGTTATTAACCCTATCCCACTCTCTAGATACACCTTAGCACGTAAAGGAATATTATTTGGGGGTCCACCCATGGAGAAGAGTTTAGACACTAAGATAATATAAGGAACACACACATTATAAAGAAATCACATTAGGATTCTCTTTTTAAGCTGTTCATTAAAACACTAGTGCTTAGGAAATCTATTGGAGTCAGAAGCAGTCAAGGGTAGCCTAGGGTTAGGGTTAGGCTTAGGGTTAGGCTTAGGATATGGCTTACGGTACGGGTTCGGGGAGGGCTTCGTGTACGGCGTAGGGTATGGGTTAGAGTTAGGGTTAGGGTTAGTGTTAGGGTAGGTCTCGGGTTAGGTTATGAGTTAGGATTAGGGTACATGTTAGGGTTAGGGTAGGGGTTAGGGTTAGGGTACGCGTTAGAGTTAGGGTACTTATTAAACCTATCCCACTCTCTAGATACACCTTAGCACGTAAAGGAATATTATTTGGGGGTCCACCCATGGAGAAGAGTTTAGACACTAAGATAATATAAGGAACACACACATTATAAAGAAATCACATTAGGATTCTCTTTTTACGCTGTTCCTTAAAACACTAGTGCTTAGAAAATCTATTGGAGGCAGAAGCAGTCAAGGGTAGCCTAGGGTTAGGGTTAGGCTTAGGGTTAGGCTTAGGGTACGGCTTAGGTTACGGGTTCGGGGAGGGCTTTGGGTACGGCGTAGGGTATGGGTTAGTGTTATGGTTAGGGTTAGTGTTAGGGTTAGGGCTCGGTTTAGGGTATTGTTTAGGATTAGGGTACATGTTAGGGTTAGGGTAGGGGTTAGGGTTAGGGTACGCGTTAGGATTAGGGTAGTTATTAAACCTATCCCACTCTATATACCCCTTAGCACGTAAAGGAATATTATTTGGGGGTCCAGCCATGGAGAAGAGTTTAGACACTAGGCTAAGATAAGGAACACACCCTTTATAGAGAAATCACATTACGATTCTCATTTTAAGCTGTTCCTTAAAACACTAGTGCTTAGGAAATCTATTGGAGGCAGAAGGAGTCAAGGGTAGCCTAGTGTTAGGGTTAGGCTTAGGGTTAGGCTAAGGGTACGGCTTAGGGTACGGGTTCGGGGAGGTCTTTGGGTACGGCGTAGGGTATGGGTTAGGGTTAGGGTTAGTGTTAGGGTTAGGGCTCGGTTTAGGGTACGGTTTAGTTTTAGGGTACGTGTTAGGGTTAGGGTAGGGGTTAGGGTTAGGGTACGTGTTAGGGTTAGGGTAGTTATTAAACCTATCCCACTCTCTAGATACCCCTTAGCACGTAAAGAATATTATTTCGGGGTCCAGCCATGTAGAAGAGTTTAGACACTAAGATAATATAAGGAACACACCCATTATAAAGAAATCACATTAGGATTCTCTTTTTAAGCTGTTCCTTAAACCACTAGTGCTTAGGAAATCTTTTGGAGACAGAAGCAGTCAAGGGTAGCCTAGGGTTAGGTATAGGCTTAGGGTTAGGCTTAGGGTATGGCTTAGGGTACGGGTTCGGGGAGGGGTTCGGTTACGGCATAGGGTATGGGTTAGGGTTAGGGTTTGGGTTGGTGTTAGGGTTAGGGCTCCGTTTAGGGTACTGGTTAGGATTAGGATACGTGTTAGGGTTAGAGTAAGGGTTAGGGTTAGGGTACGCATTTGGGTTAGGGTAGTTATTAAACCTATCCCACTCTCTAGATACACCTTAGCACGTAAAGGAATATTATTGGTGGGTCCAGCCATGGAGAAGAGTTTAGACACTAGGTTAAGATTAGGAACACACCCTTTATAGAGAAATCACATTAGGATTCTCTTTTTAAGCTGTTCCTTAAAACACTAGTGCTTAGGAAATCTATTGGAGGCAGAAGCAGTCAAGGGTAGCCTAGTGATAGGGTTAGGCTTAGGGTTAGGCTAAGGGTACGGCTTAGGGTTCGGGTTCGGGGAGGGCTTCGGGTACGGCGTAGGGTATGGGTTAGGGTTAGGGTTAGTGTTAGGTTTAGGGCTCGGTTTTGGGTACGGTTTAGGTTTAGGGTACGGGTTAGGGTTAGGGTAGGGGTTAGGGTTAGGGTACGTGTTAGGGTTAGGGTTGTTATTAAACCTATCCCACTCTCTAGATACCCCTTAGCACGTAAAGGAATATTATTTGGAGGTCCAGCCATGGAGAAGAGTTTAGACACTAGGATAAGATAAGGAACACACCCATTATAAAGAAATCACATTAGGATTCTCTTTTTAAGCTGTTCCTTAAAACACTAGTGGTTAGGAAATCTATTGGAGGCAGAAGCAGTCAAGGGTAGCCTAGGAATAGGGATAGGCTTAGGGTTAGGCTTAGGGTACGGCTTAGGGTATGGTTTCGGGGAGGGCTTTGGGTACGGCGTAGGGTATGGGTTAGGGTTAGGGTTAGGGTTAGTGTTAGGGTTAGGGCTCGGTTTAGGGTATTGGTTAGGATTAGGGTACATGTTAGGGTTAGGGTAGGGGTTAGGGTTACCGTACGCGTTAGGGTTAAGGTAGTTATTAAACCTATCCCACTCTCTAGATACCCCTTAGAACATAAAGGAATATTATTTGGAGGTCCAGCCATGGAGAAGAGTTTAGACACTAGGATAAGATAAGGAACACACACATTATAAAGAAATCACTTTAGGATTTTCTTTTTAAGCTGTTCCTTAAAACACTAGTGCTTAGGAAATCTATTGGCGGCAGAAGAAGTCAAGGGTAGCCTAGGGTTAGGGTTAGGCTTAGGGTTAGGCTTAGGATACGTCTTAGGGTACGGGTTTGGGGAGGGCTTTGGGTACGGCGTAGGGTATGGGTTAGGGTTAGGGTTGGGGTTAGTGTTAGGGTTAGGTCTCGGTTTAGGGTACGGGTTAGGATTAGGGTACGTGTTAGGGTTAGGGTAGGGGTTAGGGTTAGGGTACACGTTAGAGTTAGGGTAGTTATTAACCCTATCCCACTCTCCAGATACACCTTAGCACGTAAAGGAATATTATTTGGGAGTCCACCCATGGAGAAGAGTTTAGACACTAAGATAATATAAGGAACACACACATTATAAAGAAATCACATTAGGATTCTCTTTTTAAGCTGTTCCTTAAAACACTAGTGCTTAGGAAATCTATTGGAGTCAGAAGCAGTCAAGGGTAGCCTAGGGTTAGGGTTAGGCTTAGGGTTAGGCTTAGGATATGGCTTACGGTACGGGTTCGGGGAGGGCTTCGTGTACGGCGTAGGGTATGGGTTAGAGTTAGGGTTAGGGTTAGTGTTAGGGTAGGTCTCGGGTTAGGTTATGAGTTAGGATTAGGGTACATGTTAGGGTTAGGGTAGGGGTTAGGGTTAGGGTACGCGTTAGAGTTAGGGTACTTATTAAACCTATCCCACTCTCTAGATACACCTTAGCACGTAAAGGAATATTATTTGGGGGTCCACCCATGAAGAAGAGTTTAGACACTAAGATAATATAAGGAACACACCCATTATAAAGAAATCACATTAGGATTCTCTTTTTACGCTGTTCCTTAAAACACTAGTGCTTAGAAAATCTATTGGAGGCAGAAGCAGTCAAGGGTAGCCTAGGGTTAGGGTTAGGCTTAGGGTTAGGCTTAGGGTACGGCTTAGGTTACGGGTTCGGGGAGGGCTTCGGGTACGGCGTAAGGTATGGGTTAGGGTTAGGGTTAGTGTTAGGGTTAGGGCTCGGTTTAGGGTACGGTTTAGTTTTAGGGTACGTGTTAGGATTACAGTAGGGGTTAGGGTTAGGGTACGCATTAGGGTTAGGGTAGTTATTAAACCTATCCCACTCTCTAGATACACCTTAGCACGTAAAGGAATATTATTGGTGGGTCCAGCCATGGAGAAGAGTTTAGACACTAGGCTAAGATTAGGAAAACACCCTTTATAGAGAAATCACATTAGGATTCTCTTTTTAAGCTGTTCCTTAAAACACTAGTGCTTAGGAAATCTATTGGAGGAAGAAGCAGTCAAGGGTAGCCTAGTGTTAGGGTTAGGCTTAGGGTTAGGCTAAGGGTACGGCTTAAGGTTCGGGTTCGGGGAGGGCTTCGGGTACGGCGTAGGGTATGGGTTAGGGTTAGGGTTAGTGTTAGGGTTAGGGCTCGGTTTAGGGTACGGTTTAGGTTTAGGGTACGGGTTACGGTTAGGGTTGGGGTTAGGGTTAGGGTACGTGTTAGGGTTAGGGTTGTTATTAAACCTATCCCACTCTCTAGATACCCCTTAGCACGTAAAGAATATTATTTGGGGGTCCAGCCATGGAGAAGAGGTAAACACTAGGATAAGATAAGGAACACACCCATTATAAAGAAATCACGTTAGGATTCTCTTTTTACGCTGTTCCTTAAAACACTAGTGCTTAGGAAATCTATTGGAGGCAGAAGCAGTCAAGGGTAGCCTAGGGTTAGGGTTAGGCTTAGGGTTAGGCTTAGGGTACGGTTTCAGGGAGGGCTTTGAGGACGGCGTAGGGTATGGGTTAGGGTTAGGGTTAGGGTTAGTGTTAGGGTTAGGGCTCGGTTTAGGGTATTGGTTAGGATTAGGGTACATGTTAGGGTTAGGGTAGGGGTTAGGGTTACGGTACGCGTTAGGGTTAAGGTAGTTATTAAACCTATCCCACTCTCTAGATACCCCTTAGAACATAAAGGAATATTATTTGGAGGTCCAGCCATGGAGAAGAGTTTAGACACTAGGATAAGATAAGGAACACACACATTATAAAGAAATCACTTTAGGATTCTCTTTTTAAGCTGTTCCTTAAAACACTAGTGCTTAGGAAATCTATTGGCGGCAGAAGAAGTCAAGGGTAGCCTAGGGTTAGGGTTAGGCTTAGGGTTAGGCTTAGGATACGTCTTAGGGTACGGGTTTGGGGAGGGCTTCAGGTACGGCGTAGGGTATGGGTTAGGGTTGCGGTTGGGGTTAGTGTTTGGGTTAGGTCTCGGTTTAGGGTACGGGTTAGGATTAGGGTACGTGTTAGGGTTAGGGTAGGGGTTAGGGTTAGGGTACTTATTAAACCTATCCCACTCTCTAGATACACCTTAGCACGTAAAGGAATATTATTTGGGGGTCCACCCATGAAGAACTGTTTAGACACTAAGATAATATAAGGAACACACACATTATAAAGAAATCACATTAGGATTCTCTTTTTAAGCTGTTCCTTAAAACACTAGTGCTTAGGAAATCTATTGGAGGCAGAAGCAGTCAAGGGTAGCCTAGGGTTAGGGTTAGGCTTAGGGTTAGGCTTAGGGTACGGCTTAGGTTACGGGTTCGGGGAGGGCTTCGGGTACGGCATAGGGTATGGGTTAGGGTTAGGGTTAGGGTTAGTGTTAGGGTTAGGGCTCGGTTTAGGGTATTGTTTAGGATTAGGGTACGTGTTAGGGTTAGGGTAGGGGTTAGGGTTAGGGTACGTGTTAGGGTTAGGGTAGGGGTTAGGGTTAGGGTACGCGATAGAGTTAGGGTAGTTATTAGAGCTATCCCACTCTGTAGATACACCTTAGCACGTAAAGGAATATTATTTGGGGGTCCACCCATGGAGAAGAGTTTAGACACTAAGATAATATAAGGAACACACCCATTATAAAGAAATCACATTAGGATTCTCTTTTTAAGCTGTTCCTTAAAACACTAGTGCTTAGGAAATCTATTGGAGGCAGAAGCAGTCAAGGGTAGCCTAGGGTTAGGGTTAGGCTTAGGGTTAGGGTTAGGGTACGGCTTAGGGTATTGATTCGGGGAGGGGTTCGGGCACGGCGTAGGGTATGGGTTAGGGTTAGGGTTAGGGTTAGTGTTAGTGTTAGGGCTCGGATTAGTGTATGGCTTAGGATTAGGGTACGTGTTAGGGTTAGGGTAGGGGTTAGGGTTAGGGTACGCGTTAGGGTTAGGGTAGTTATTAAACCTATCCCACTCTCTAGATACCCCTTAGCACGTAAAGGAATATTATTTGGTGGTCCAGCCATGGAAAAGAGTTTAGACACTAGGATAAGATAAGGAACACACACATTATAAAGAAATCACTTTAGGATTTTCTTTTTAAGCTGTTCCTTAAAACACTAGTGCTTAGGAAATCTATTGGCGGCAGAAGAAGTCAAGGGTAGCCTAGGGTTAGGGTTAGGCTTAGGGTTAGGCTTAGGATACGTCTTAGGGTACGGGTTTGGGGAGGGCTTTGGGTACGGCGTAGGGTATGGGTTAGGGTTAGTGTTGGGGTTAGTGTTAGGGTTAGGTCTCGGTTTAGGGTACGGGTTAGGATTAGGGTACGTGTTAGGGTTAGGGTAGGGGTTAGGGTTAGGGTACACTTTAGAGTTAGGGTACTTATTAAACCTATCCCACTCTCTAGATACACCTTAGCACGTAAAGGAATATTATTTGGGGGTCCACCCATGGAGAAGAGTTTAGACACTAAGATAATATAAGGAACACACACATTATAAAGAAATCACATTAGGATTCTCTTTTTACGCTGTTCCTTACAACACTAGTGCTTAGAAAATCTATTGGAGGCAGAAGCAGTCAAGGGTAGCCTAGGGTTAGGGTTAGGCTTAGGGTTAGGCTTAGGGTACGGCTTAGGTTACGGGTTCGGGGAGGGATTCGGGTACGGCGTAGGGTATGGGTTAGTGTTAGGGTTAGGGTTAGTGTTAGGGTTAGGGCTCGGTTTAGGGTATTGTTTAGGATTAGGGTACATGTTAGGGTTAGGGTAGGGGTTAGGGTTAGGGTACGCGTTAGGATTAGGGTAGTTATTAAACCTATCCCACTCTATATACCCCTTAGCACGTAAAGGAATATTATTTGGGGGTCCAGCCATGGAGAAGAGTTTAGACACTAGGCTAAGATAAGGAACACACCCTTTATAGAGAAATCACATTACGATTCTCTTTTTAAGCTGTTCCTTAAAACACTAGTGCTTAGGAAATCTATTGGAGGCAGAAGGAGTCAAGGGTAGCCTAGTGTTAGGGTTAGGCTTAGGGTTAGGCTAAGGGTACGGCTTAGGGTACGGGTTCGGGGAGGTCTTTGGGTACGGCGTAGGGTATGGGTTAGGGTTAGGGTTAGTGTTAGGGTTAGGGCTCGGTTTAGGGTACGGTTTAGTTTTAGGGTACGTGTTAGGGTTAGGGTAGGGGTTAGGGTTAGGGTACGTGTTAGGGTTAGGGTAGTTATTAAACCTATCCCACTCTCTAGATACCCCTTAGCACGTAAAGAATATTATTTCGGGGTCCAGCCATGTAGAAGAGTTTAGACACTAAGATAATATAAGGAACACACACATTATAAAGAAATCACATTAGGATTCTCTTTTTAAGCTGTTCCTTAAAACACTAGTGCTTAGGAAATCTATTGGCGGCAGAAGAAGTCAAGGGTAGCCTAGGGTTAGGGTTAGGCTTAGGGTTAGGCTTAGGATACGTCTTAGGGTACGGGTTTGGGGAGGGCTTTGGGTACGGCGTAGGGTATGGGTTAGGGTTAGGGTTGGGGTTAGTGTTAGGGTTAGGTCTCGGTTTAGGGTACGGGTTAGGATTAGGGTACGTGTTAGGGTTAGGGTAGGGGTTAGGGTTAGGGTACACGTTAGAGTTAGGGTAGTTATTAACCCTATCCCACTCTCCAGATACACCTTAGCACGTAAAGGAATATTATTTGGGGGTCCACCCATGGAGAAGAGTTTAGACACTAAGATAATATAAGGAACACACACATTATAAAGAAATCACATTAGGATTCTCTTTTTAAGCTGTTCCTTAAAACACTAGTGCTTAGGAAATCTATTGGAGTCAGAAGCAGTCAAGGGTAGCCTAGGGTTAGGGTTAGGCTTAGGGTTAGGCTTAGGATATGGCTTATGGTACGGGTTCGGGGAGGGCTTCGTGTACGGCGTAGGGTATGGGTTAGAGTTAGGGTTAGGGTTAGTGTTAGGGTAGGTCTCGGGTTAGGTTATGAGTTAGGATTAGGGTACATGTTAGGGTTAGGGTAGGGGTTAGGGTTAGGGTACGCGTTAGAGTTAGGGTACTTATTAAACCTATCCCACTCTGTAGATACACCTTAGCACGTAAAGGAATATTATTTGGGGGTCCACCCATGAAGAAGAGTTTAGACACTAAGATAATATAAGGAACACACCCATTATAAAGAAATCACATTAGGATAATCTTTTTACGCTGTTCCTTAAAACACTAGTGCTTAGAAAATCTATTGGAGGCAGAAGCAGTCAAGGGTAGCCTAGGGTTAGGGTTAGGCTTAGGGTTAGGCTTAGGGTACGGCTTAGGTTACGGGTTCGGGGAGGGCTTCGGGTACGGCGTAAGGTATGGGTTAGGGTTAGGGTTAGTGTTAGGGTTAGGGCTCGGTTTAGGGTACGGTTTAGTTTTAGGGTACGTGTTAGGGTTAGGGTAGGGTTTAGGGTTAGGGTACGTGTTAGGGTTAGGGTAGTTATTAAACCTATCACACTCTCTACATACCCCTTAGCACGTAAAGGAATATTATTTGGGGGTCCACCCATGGAGAAGAGTTTAGACACTAAGATAATATAAGGAACACACACATTATAAAGAAATCACATTAGGATTCTCTTTTTAAGCTGTTCCTTAAACCACTAGTGCTTAGGAAATCTATTGGAGGCAGAAGCAGTCAAGGGTAGCCTAGGGTTAGGTTTAGGCTTAGGGTTAGGCTTAGGGTATGGCTTAGGGTACGGGTTCGGGGAGGGGTTCGGGTACGGCGTAGGGTATGGGTTAGGGTTAGGGTTTGGGTTGGTGTTAGGGTTAGGGCTCCGTTTAGGGTACTGGTTAGGATTAGGGTACGTGTTAGGATTACAGTAGGGGTTAGGGTTAGGGTACGCATTAGGGTTAGGGTAGTTATTAAACCTATCCCACTCTCTAGATACACCTTAGCACGTAAAGGAATATTATTGGTGGGTCCAGCCATGGAGAAGAGTTTAGACACTAGGCTAAGATTAGGAAAACACCCTTTATAGAGAAATCACATTAGGATTCTCTTTTTAAGCTGTTCCTTAAAACACTAGTGCTTAGGAAATCTATTGGAGGAAGAAGCAGTCAAGGGTAGCCTAGTGTTAGGGTTAGGCTTAGGGTTAGGCTAAGGGTACGGCTAAAGGTTCGGGTTCGGGGAGGGCTTCGGGTACGGCGTAGGGTATGGGTTAGGGTTAGGGTTAGTGTTAGGGTTAGGGCTCGGTTTAGGGTACGGTTTAGGTTTAGGGTACGGGTTAGGGTTAGGGTAGGGGTTAGGGTTAGGGTACGTGTTAGGGTTAGGGTTGTTATTAAACCTATCCCACTCTCTAGATACCCCTTAGCACGTAAAGAATATTATTTGGGGGTCCAGCCATGGAGAAGAGTTAAACACTAGGATAAGATAAGGAACACACCCATTATAAAGAAATCACATTAGGATTCTCTTTTTATGCTGTTCCTTAAAACACTAGTGCTTAGGAAATCTATTGGAGGCAGAAGCAGTCAAGGGTAGCCTAGGGTTAGGGTTAGGCTTAGGGTTAGGCTTAGGGTACGGTTTCAGGGAGGGCTTTGAGTACGGCGTAGGGTATGGGTTAGGGTTAGGGTTAGGGTTAGTGTTAGGGTTAGGGCTCGGTTTAGGGTATTGGTTAGGATTAGGGTACATGTTAGGGTTAGGGTAGGGGTTAGGGTTACGGTACGCGTTAGGGTTAAGGTAGTTATTAAACCTATCCCACTCTCTAGATACCCCTTAGAACATAAAGGAATATTATTTGGAGGTCCAGCCATGGAGAAGAGTTTAGACATTAGGATAAGATAAGGAACACACACATTATAAAGAAATCACTTTAGGATTCTCTTTTTAAGCTGTTCCTTAAAACACTAGTGCTTAGGAAATCTATTGGCGGCAGAAGAAGTCAAGGGTAGCCTAGGGTTAGGGTTAGGCTTAGGGTTAGGCTTAGGATACGTCTTAGGGTACGGGTTTGGGGAGGGCTTCAGGTACGGCGTAGGGTATGGGTTAGGGTTGCGGTTGGGGTTAGTGTTAGGGTTAGGTCTCGGTTTAGGGTACGGGTTAGGATTAGGGTACGTGTTAGGGTTAGGGTAGGGGTTAGGGTTAGGGTACTTATTAAACCTATCCCACTCTCTAGATACACCTTAGCACGTAAAGGAATATTATTTGGGGGTCCACCCATGAAGAAGAGTTTAGACACTAAGATAATATAAGGAACACACACATTATAAAGAAATCACATTAGGATTCTCTTTTTAAGCTGTTCCTTAAAACACTAGTGCTTAGGAAATCTATTGGAGGCAGAAGCAGTCAAGGGTAGCCTAGGGTTAGGGTTAGGCTTAGGGTTAGGCTTAGGGTACGGCTTAGGTTACGGGTTCGGGGAGGGCTTCGGGTACGGCATAGGGTATGGGTTAGGGTTAGGGTTAGGGTTAGTGTTAGGGTTAGGGCTCGGTTTAGGGTATTGTTTAGGATTAGGGTACGTGTTAGGGTTAGGGTAGGGGTTAGGGTTAGGGTACGTGTTAGGGTTAGGGTAGGGGTTAGGGTTAGGGTACGCGATAGAGTTAGGGTAGTTATTAGAGCTATCCCACTCTGTAGATACACCTTAGCACGTAAAGGAATATTATTTGGGGGTCTACCCAAGGAGAAGAGTTTAGACACTAAGATAATATAAGGAACACACCCATTATAAAGAAATCACATTAGGATTCTCTTTTTAAGCTGTTCCTTAAAACACTAGTGCTTAGGAAATCTATTGGAGGCAGAAGCAGTCAAGGGTAGCCTAGGGTTAGGGTTAGGCTTAGGGTTAGGGTTAGGGTACGGCTTAGGGTATTGATTCGGGGAGGGGTTCGGGCACGGCGTAGGGTATGGGTTAGGGTTAGGGTTAGGGTTAGTGTTAGTGTTAGGGCTCGGATTAGTGTACGGCTTAGGATTAGGGTACGTGTTAGGGTTAGGGTAGGGGTTAGGGTTAGGGTACGCGTTAGGGTTAGGGTACTTATTAAACCTATCCCACTCTCTAGATACACCTTAGCACGTAAAGGAATATTATTTGGGGGTCCACCCATGGAGAAGAGTTTAGACACTAAGATAATATAAGGAACACACACATTATAAAGAAATCACATTAGGATTCTCTTTTTACGCTGTTCCTTAAAACACTAGTGCTTAGGAAATCTATTGGAGGCAGAAGCAGTCAAGGGTAGTCTAGGGTTAGGGTTAGGCTTAGGGTTAGGCTTAGGGTACGGCTTAGGTTACGGGTTCGGGGAGGGCTTCGGGTACGGCGTAGGGTATGGGTTAGTGTTAGGGTTAGGGTTAGTGTTAGGGTTAGGGCTCGGTTTAGGGTATTGTTTAGGATTAGGGTACATGTTAGGGTTAGGGTAGGGGTTAGGGTTAGGGTACGCGTTAGGATTAGGGTAGTTATTAAACCTATCCCACTCTATATACCCCTTAGAACGTAAAGGAATATTATTTGGGGGTCCAGCCATGGAGAAGAGTTTAGACACTAGGCTAAGATAAGGAACACACCCTTTATAGAAAAATCACATTACGATTCTCTTTTTAAGCTGTTCCTTAAAACACTAGTGCTTAGGAAATCTATTGGAGGCAGAAGGAGTCAAGGGTAGCCTAGTGTTAGGGTTAGGCTTAGGGTTAGGCTAAGGGTACGGCTTAGGGTACGGGTTCGGGGAGGTCTTTGGGTACGGCGTAGGGTATGGGTTAGGGTTAGGGTTAGTGTTAGGGTTAGGGCTCGGTTTAGGGTACGGTTTAGTTTTAGGGTACGTGTTAGGGTTAGGGTAGGGGTTAGGGTTAGGGTACGTGTTAGGGTTAGGGTAGTTATTAAACCTATCCCACTCTCTAGATACCCCTTAGCACGTAAAGAATATTATTTCGGGGTCCAGTCATGTAGAAGAGTTTAGACACTAAGATAATATAAGGAACACACACATTATAAAGAAATCACATTAGGATTCTCTTTTTAAGCTGTTCCTTAAAACACTAGTGCTTAGGAAATCTATTGGCGGCAGAAGAAGTCAAGGGTAGCCTAGGGTTAGGGTTAGGCTTAGGGTTAGGCTTAGGATACGTCTTAGGGTACGGGTTTGGGGAGGGCTTTGGGTACGGCGTAGGGTATGGGTTAGGGTTAGGGTTGGGGTTAGTGTTAGGGTTAGGTCTCGGTTTAGGGTACGGGTTAGGATTAGGGTACGTGTTAGGGTTAGGGTAGGGTTTAGGGTTAGGGTACACGTTAGAGTTAGGGTAGTTATTAACCCTATCCCACTCTCCAGATACACCTTAGCACGTAAAGGAATATTATTTGGGGGTCCACCCATGGAGAAGAGTTTAGACACTAAGATAATATAAGGAACACACACATTATAAAGAAATCACATTAGGATTCTCTTTTTAAGCTGTTCCTTAAAACACTAGTGCTTAGGAAATCTATTGGAGTCAGAAGCAGTCAAGGGTAGCCTAGGGTTAGGGTTAGGCTTAGGGTTAGGCTTAGGATATGGCTTACGGTACGGGTTCGGGGAGGGCTTCGTGTACGGCGTAGGGTATGGGTTAGAGTTAGGGTTAGGGTTAGTGTTAGGGTAGGTCTCGGGTTAGGTTATGAGTTAGGATTAGGGTACATGTTAGGGTTAGGGTAGGGGTTAGGGTTAGGGTACGCGTTAGAGTTAGGGTACTTATTAAACCTATCCCACTCTCTAGATACACCTTAGCACGTAAAGGAATATTATTTGGGGGTCCACCCATGAAGAAGAGTTTAGACACTAAGATAATATAAGGAACACACCCATTATAAAGAAATCACATTAGGATTCTCTTTTTACGCTGTTCCTTAAAACACTAGTGCTTAGAAAATCTATTGGAGGCAGAAGCAGTCAAGGGTAGCCTAGGGTTAGGGTTAGGCTTAGGGTTAGGCTTAGGGTACGGCTTAGGTTACGGGTTCGGGGAGGGCTTCGGGTACGGCGTAAGGTATGGGTTAGGGTTAGGGTTAGTGTTAGGGTTAGGGCTCGGTTTAGGGTACGGTTTAGTTTTAGGGTACGTGTTAGGGTTAGGGTAGGGGTTAGGGTTAGGGTACGTGTTAGGGTTAGGGTAGTTATTAAACCTATCCCACTCTCTAGATACCCCTTAGCACGTAAAGGAATATTATTTGGGAATCCACCCATGGAGAAGAGTTTAGACACTAAGATAATATAAGGAACACACACATTATAAAGAAATCACATTAGGATTCTCTTTTTAAGCTGTTCCTTAAACCACTAGTGCTTAGGAAATCTATTGGAGGCAGAAGCAGTCAAGGGTAGCCTAGGGTTAGGTTTAGGCTTAGGGTTAAGCTTAGGGTATGGCTTAGGGTACGGGTTCGGGGAGGGTTTCGGGTACGGCGTAGGGTATGGGTTAGGGTTAGGGTTTGGGTTGGTGTTAGGGTTAGGGCTCCGTTTAGGGTACTGGTTAGGATTAGGGTACGTGTTAGGATTACAGTAGGGGTTAGGGTTAGGGTACGCATTAGGGTTAGGGTAGTTATTAAACCTATCCCACTCTCTAGATACACCTTAGCACGTAAAGGAATATTATTGGTGGGTCCAGCCATGGAGAAGAGTTTAGACACTAGGCTAAGATTAGGAAAACACCCTTTATAGAAAAATCACATTAGGATTCTCTTTTTAAGCTGTTCCTTAAAACACTAGTGCTTAGGAAATCTATTGGAGGAAGAAGCAGTCAAGGGTAGCCTAGTGTTAGGGTTAGGCTTAGGGTTAGGCTAAGGGTACGGCTTAAGGTTCGGGTTCGGGGAGGGCTTCGGGTACGGCGTAGGGTATGGGTTAGGGTTAGGGTTAGTGTTAGGGTTAGGGCTCGGTTTAGGGTACGGTTTAGGTTTAGGGTACGGGTTAGGGTTAGGGTAGGGGTTAGGGTTAGGGTACGTGTTAGGGTTAGGGTTGTTATTAAACCTATCCCACTCTCTAGATACCCCTTAGCACGTAAAGAATATTATTTGGGGGTCCAGCCATGGAGAAGAGTTAAACACTAGGATAAGATAAGGAACACACCCATTATAAAGAAATCACATTACGATTCTCTTTTTATGCTGTTCCTTAAAACACTAGTGCTTAGGAAATCTATTGGAGGCAGAAGCAGTCAAGGGTAGCCTAGGGTTAGGGTTAGGCTTAGGGTTAGGCTTAGGGTACGGTTTCAGGGAGGGCTTTGAGTACGGCGTAGGGTATGGGTTAGGGTTAGGGTTAGGGTTAGTGTTAGGGTTAGGGCTCGGTTTAGGGTATTGGTTAGGATTAGGGTACATGTTAGGGTTAGGGTAGGGGTTAGGGTTACGGTACGCGTTAGGGTTAAGGTAGTTATTAAACCTATCCCACTCTCTAGATACCCCTTAGAACATAAAGGAATATTATTTGGAGGTCCAGCCATGGAGAAGAGTTTAGACACTAGGATAAGATAAGGAACACACACATTATAAAGAAATCACTTTAGGATTCTCTTTTTAAGCTGTTCCTTAAAACACTAGTGCTTAGGAAATCTATTGGCGGCAGAAGAAGTCAAGGGTAGCCTAGGGTTAGGGTTAGGCTTAGGGTTAGGCTTAGGATACGTCTTAGGGTACGGGTTTGGGGAGGGCTTCAGGTACGGCGTAGGGTATGGGTTAGGGTTGCGGTTGGGGTTAGTGTTAGGGTTAGGTCTCGGTTTAGGGTACGGGTTAGGATTAGGGTACGTGTTAGGGTTAGGGTAGGGGTTAGGGTTAGGGTACTTATTAAACCTATCCCACTCTCTAGATACACCTTAGCACGTAAAGGAATATTATTTGGGGGTCCACCCATGAAGAAGAGTTTAGACACTAAGATAATATAAGGAACACACACATTATAAAGAAATCACATTAGGATTCTCTTTTTAAGCTGTTCCTTAAAACACTAGTGCTTAGGAAATCTATTGGAGGCAGAAGCAGTCAAGGGTAGCCTAGGGTTAGGGTTAGGCTTAGGGTTAGGCTTAGGGTACGGCTTAGGTTACGGGTTCGGGGAGGGCTTCGGGTTCGGCATAGGGTATGGGTTAGGGTTAGGGTTAGGGTTAGTGTTAGGGTTAGGGCTCGGTTTAGGGTATTGTTTAGGATTAGGGTACGTGTTAGGGTTAGGGTAGGGGTTAGGGTTAGGGTACGTGTTAGGGTTAGGGTAGGGGTTAGGGTTAGGGTACGCGATAGAGTTAGGGTAGTTATTAGAGCTATCCCACTCTGTAGATACACCTTAGCACGTAAAGGAATATTATTTGGGGGTCCACCCATGGAGAAGAGTTTAGACACTAAGATAATATAAGGAACACACCCATTATAAAGAAATCACATTAGGATTCTCTTTTTAAGCTGTTCCTTAAAACACTAGTGCTTAGGAAATCTATTGGAGGCAGAAGCAGTCAAGGGTAGCCTAGGGTTAGGGTTAGGCTTAGGGTTAGGGTTAGGGTACGGCTTAGGGTATTGATTCGGGGAGGGGTTCGGGCACGGCGTAGGGTATGGGTTAGGGTTAGGGTTAGGGTTAGTGTTAGTGTTAGGGCTCGGATTAGTGTACGGCTTAGGATTAGGGTACGCGTTAGTGTTAGGGTAGGGGTTAGGGTTAGGGTACGCGTTAGGGTTAGGGTAGTTATTAAACCTATCCCACTCTCTAGATACCCCTTAGCACGTAAAGGAATATTATTTGGTGGTCCAGCCATGGAAAAGAGTTTAGACACTAGGATAAGATAAGGAACACACACATTATAAAGAAATCACTTTAGGATTTTCTTTTTAAGCTGTTCCTTAAAACACTAGTGCTTAGGAAATCTATTGGCGGCAGAAGAAGTCAAGGGTAGCCTAGGGTTAGGGTTAGGCTTAGGGTTAGGCTTAGGATACGTCTTAGGGTACGGGTTTGGGGAGGGCTTTGGGTACGGCGTAGGGTATGGGTTAGGGTTAGTGTTGGGGTTAGTGTTAGGGTTAGGTCTCGGTTTAGGGTACGGGTTAGGATTAGGGTACGTGTTAGGGTTAGGGTAGGGGTTAGGGTTAGGGTACACGTTAGAGTTAGGGTAGTTATTAACCCTATCCCACTCTCTAGATACACCTTAGGACGTAAAGGAATATTATTTGGGGGTCCACCCATGGAGAAGAGTTTAGACACTAAGATAATATAAGGAACACACACATTATAAAGAAATCACATTAGGATTCTCTTTTTAAGCTGTTCCTTAAAACACTAGTGCTTAGGAAATCTATTGGAGTCAGAAGCAGTCAAGGGTAGCCTAGGGTTAGGGTTAGGCTTAGGGTTAGGCTTAGGATATGGCTTACGGTACGGGTTCGGGGAGGGCTTCGTGTACGGCGTAGGGTATGGGTTAGAGTTAGGGTTAGGGTTAGTGTTAGGGTAGGTCTCGGGTTAGGTTATGAGTTAGGATTAGGGTACATGTTAGGGTTAGGGTAGGGGTTAGGGTTAGGGTACGCGTTAGAGTTAGGGTACTTATTAAACCTATCCCACTCTCTAGATACACCTTAGCACGTAAAGGAATATTATTTGGGGGTCCACCCATGGAGAAGAGTTTAGACACTAAGATAATATAAGGAACACACACATTATAAAGAAATCACATTAGGATTCTCTTTTTACGCTGTTCCTTAAAACACTAGTGCTTAGAAAATCTATTGGAGGCAGAAGCAGTCAAGGGTAGTCTAGGGTTAGGGTTAGGCTTAGGGTTAGGCTTAGGGTACGGCTTAGGTTACGGGTTCGGGGAGGGCTTCGTGTACGGCGTAGGGTATGGGTTAGTGTTAGGGTTAGGGTTAGTGTTAGGGTTAGGGCTCGGTTTAGGGTATTGTTTAGGATTAGGGTACATGTTAGGGTTAGGGTAGGGGTTAGGGTTAGGGTACGCGTAAGGATTAGGGTAGTTATTAAACCTATCCCACTCTATATACCCCTTAGAACGTAAAGGAATATTATTTGGGGGTCCAGCCATGGAGAAGAGTTTAGACACTAGGCTAAGATAAGGAACACACCCTTTATAGAAAAATCACATTACGATTCTCTTTTTAAGCTGTTCCTTAAAACACTAGTGCTTAGGAAATCTATTGGAGGCAGAAGGAGTCAAGGGTAGCCTAGTGTTAGGGTTAGGCTTAGGGTTAGGCTAAGGGTACGGCTTAGGGTACGGGTTCGGGGAGGTCTTTGGGTACGGTGTAGGGTATGGGTTAGGGTTAGGGTTAGTGTTAGGGTTAGGGCTCGGTTTAGGGTACGGTTTAGTTTTAGGGTACGTGTTAGGGTTAGGGTAGGGGTTAGGGTTAGGGTACGTGTTAGGGTTAGGGTAGTTATTAAACCTATCCCACTCTCTAGATACCCCTTAGCACGTAAAGAATATTATTTCGGGGTCCAGTCATGTAGAAGAGTTTAGACACTAAGATAATATAAGGAACACACACATTATAAAGAAATCACATTAGGATTCTCTTTTTAAGCTGTTCCTTAAAACACTAGTGCTTAGGAAATCTATTGGCGGCAGAAGAAGTCAAGGGTAGCCTAGGGTTAGGGTTAGGCTTAGGGTTAGGCTTAGGATACGTCTTAGGGTACGGGTTTGGGGAGGGCTTTGGGTACGGCGTAGGGTATGGGTTAGGGTTAGGGTTGGGGTTAGTGTTAGGGTTAGGTCTCGGTTTAGGGTACGGGTTAGGATTAGGGTACGTGTTAGGGTTAGGGTAGGGGTTAGGGTTAGGGTACACGTTAGAGTTAGGGTAGTTATTAACCCTATCCCACTCTCCAGATACACCTTAGCACGTAAAGGAATATTATTTGGGGGTCCACCCATGGAGAAGAGTTTAGACACTAAGATAATATAAGGAACACACACATTATAAAGAAATCACATTAGGATTCTCTTTTTAAGCTGTTCCTTAAAACACTAGTGCTTAGGAAATCTATTGGAGTCAGAAGCAGTCAAGGGTAGCCTAGGGTTAGGGTTAGGCTTAGGGTTAGGCTTAGGATATGGCTTACGGTACAGGTTCGGGGAGGGCTTCGTGTACGGCGTAGGGTATGGGTTAGAGTTAGGGTTAGGGTTAGTGTTAGGGTAGGTCTCGGGTTAGGTTATGAGTTAGGATTAGGGTACATGTTAGGGTTAGGGTAGGGGTTAGGGTTAGGGTACGCGTTAGAGTTAGGGTACTTATTAAACCTATCCCACTCTCT
The DNA here is from genome assembly GCF_965194825.1 of Balaenoptera physalus. Lineage (NCBI taxonomy): Eukaryota > Metazoa > Chordata > Mammalia > Artiodactyla > Balaenopteridae > Balaenoptera > Balaenoptera physalus. Next base: position 582,875 of record NW_028126382.1, read on the forward strand.
AGATACACCTTAGCACGTAAAGGAATATTATTTGGGGGTCCACCCATGAAGAAGAGTTTAGACACTAAGATAATATAAGGAACACACCCATTATAAAGAAATCACATTAGGATTCTCTTTTTACGCTGTTCCTTAAAACACTAGTGCTTAGAAAATCTATTGGAGGCAGAAGCAGTCAAGGGTAGCCTAGGGTTAGGGTTAGGCTTAGGGTTAGGCTTAGGGTACGGCTTAGGTTACGGGTTCGGGGAGGGCTTCGGGTAAGGCGTAAGGTATGGGTTAGGGTTAGGGTTAGTGTTAGGGTTAGGGCTCGGTTTAGGGTACGGTTTAGTTTTAGGGTACGTGTTAGGGTTAGGGTAGGGGTTAGGGTTAGGGTACTTGTTAGGGTTAGGGTAGTTATTAAACCTATCCCACTCTCTAGATACCCCTTAGCACGTAAAGGAATATTATTTGGGGGTCCACCCATGGAGAAGAGTTTAGACACTAAGATAATATAAGGAACACACACATTATAAAGAAATCACATTAGGATTCTCTTTTTAAGCTGTTCCTTAAACCACTAGTGCTTAGGAAATCTATTGGAGGCAGAAGCAGTCAAGGGTAGCCTAGGGTTAGGGTTAGGCTTAGGGTACGGCTTAGGGTACGGCTTAGGGTACGGGTTCGGGGAGGGCTTCAGGTACGGCGTAGGGTATGGGTTAGGTTTAGGCTTAGGGTTAGGCTTAGGGTATGGCTTAGGGTACGGGTTCGGGGAGTGGTTCGGGTACGGCGTAGGGTATGGGTTAGGGTTAGGGTTTGGGTTGGTGTTAGGGTTAGGGCTCCGTTTAGGGTACTGGTTAGGATTAGGGTACGTGTTAGGATTACAGTAGGGGTTAGGGTTAGGGTACGCATTAGGGTTAGGGTAGTTATTAAACCTATCCCATTCTCTAGATACACCTTAGCACGTAAAGGAATATTATTGGTGGGTCCAGCCATGGAGAAGAGTTTAGACACTAGGCTAAGATTAGGAAAACACCCTTTATAGAGAAATCACATTAGGATTCTCTTTTTAAGCTGTTCCTTAAAACACTAGTGCTTAGGAAATCTATTGGAGGAAGAAGCAGTCAAGGGTAGCCTAGTGTTAGGGTTAGGCTTAGGGTTAGGCTAAGGGTACGGCTTAAGGTTCGGGTTCGGGGAGGGCTTCGGGTACGGCGTAGGGTATGGGTTAGGGTTAGTGTTAGTGTTAGGGTTAGGGCTCGGTTTAGGGTACAGTTTAGGTTTAGGGTACGGGTTAGGGTTAGGGTAGGGGTTAGGGTTAGGGTACGTGTTAGGGTTAGGGTTGTTATTAAACCTATCCCACTCTCTAGATACCCCTTAGCACGTAAAGAATATTATTTGGGGGTCCAGCCATGGAGAAGAGTTAAACACTAGGATAAGATAAGGAACACACCCATTATAAAGAAATCACATTAGGATTCTCTTTTTATGCTGTTCCTTAAAACACTAGTGCTTAGGAAATCTATTGGAGGCAGAAGCAGTCAAGGGTAGCCTAGGGTTAGGGTTAGGCTTAGGGTTAGGCTTAGGGTACGGTTTCAGGGAGGGCTTTGAGTACGGCGTAGGGTATGGGTTAGGGTTAGGGTTAGGGTTAGTGTTAGGGTTAGGGCTCGGTTTAGGGTATTGGTTAGGATTAGGGTACATGTTAGGGTTAGGGTAGGGGTTAGGGTTACGGTACGCGTTAGGGTTAAGGTAGTTATTAAACCTATCCCACTCTCTAGATACCCCTTAGAACATAAAGGAATATTATTTGGAGGTCCAGCCATGGAGAAGAGTTTAGACACTAGGATAAGATAAGGAACACACACATTATAAAGAAATCACTTTAGGATTCTCTTTTTAAGCTGTTCCTTAAAACACTAGTGCTTAGGAAATCTATTGGCGGCAGAAGAAGTCAAAGGTAGCCTAGGGTTAGGGTTAGGCTTAGGGTTAGGCTTAGGATACGTCTTAGGGTACGGGTTTGGGGAGGGCTTCAGGTACGGCGTAGGGTATGGGTTAGGGTTGCGGTTGGGGTTAGTGTTAGGGTTAGGTCTCGGTTTAGGGTACGGGTTAGGATTAGGGTACGTGTTAGGGTTAGGGTAGGGGTTAGGGTTAGGGTACGCGTTAGGGTTAGGGTAGTTATTAAACCTATCCCACTCTCTAGATACCCCTTAGCTCGTAAAGGAATATTATTTGGGGGTCCAGCCATGGAGAAGAGTTTACACACTAGGATATGATAAGGAACACACCCATTATAAAGAAATCACATTAGGATTCTCTTTTTAAGCTGTTCCTTAAAACACTAGTGCTTCGGAAATCTATTGGAGGCTGAAGCAGTCAAGGGTAGCCTAGGGTTAGGGTTAGGCTTAGGGTTAGGCTTAGGGTACGGCTTAGGGTACGGGTTCGGGGAGGGCTTCGGGTACGGCGTAGGGTATGGGTTAGGGTTAGGGTTAGGGTTAGTGTTAGGGTTAGGGCTCGGTGTAGGGTATTGGTTAGGATTAGGGTACGTGTTAGGGTTAGGGTAGGGGTTAGGGTTAGGGTACGCGTTAGGGTTAGGGTAGTTATTAAACCTATCCCACTCTCTAGATACCCCTTAGCACATAAAGGAATATTATTTGGAGGTCCAGCCATGGAGAAGAGTTTAGACACTAGGATAAGATAAGGAACACACCCATTATAAAGAAATCACATTAGGATTCTCTTTTTAAGCTGTTCCTTAAAACACTAGTGCTTAGGAAATCTATTGGAGGCAGAAGCAGTCAAGGGTAGCCTAGGGTTAGGGTTAGGCTTAGGGTTAGGGTTAGGGTACGGCTTAGGGTACGGGTTCGGGGAGGGGTTCGGGTAAAGCATAGGGTATGGGTTAGGCTTGGGGTTAGGGTTAGTATTAGGGTTAGGGCTCGGTATAGGGTACGTGTTAGGGTTAGGGTAGGGGTTAGGGTTAGAGTACGCGTTAGAGTTAGGGTAGATATTAAACATATCCCACTCTCTAGATACACCTTAGCAGGTAAAGGAATATTATTTGGGGGTCCAGCCATGGAGAAGAGTTTAGACACTAGGATAAGATAAGGAAAACACACATTATAAAGAAATCACATTAGAATTCTCTTTTTAAGCTGTTCTTTAAAACACTAGTGCTTAGGAAATCTATTGGAGGCAGAAGCAGTCAAGGGTAGCCTAGGGTTAGGGTTAGGCTTAGGATACGGCTTAGGGTACGGATACAGCTTAGGGTACGGGTTCGGGGAGGGCTTCGGGTACGGCGTAGGGTATGGGTTAGGATTAGGGTTAGGGTTAGTGTTAGGGTTAGGTCTCGGTTTAAGGTACGGTTTAGGATTAGGGTACGTGTTAGGGTTAGGGTAGGGGTTAAGGTTAGGGTACGCATTAGAGTTAGGGTAGTTATTAAAGCTATCCCACTCTCTAGATACCCCTTAGCACGTAAAGGAATATTATTTGGTGGTCCAGCCATGGAAAAGTGTTTAGACACTAGGATAAGATAAGGAACACACCCATTATAAAGAAATCACATTAGAATTCTCTTTTTAACCTGTTCCTTAAAACACTAGTGCTTAGGAAATCTATTGGAGTCAGAAGCAGTCAACGGTAGCCTAGGGTTAGGGTTAGGGTTAGGGTACGGCTTAGGGTATGGTTTCGGGGAGGGTTTCGGGCACGGCGTAGGGTATGGGTTAGGGTTAGCGTTAGGGTTAGTGTTAGTGTTAGGGATCGGTTTAGTGTACGGCTTAGGATTAGGGTACATGTTAGGGTTAGGGTAGGGGTTAGGGTTAGGGTAGGCATTAGGTTTAGGGTTGTTATTAAACCTATCCCACTCTCTAGATACCCCTTAGCACGTAAAGGAATATTATTTGGAGTCCAGCCATGGAGAAGTGTTTAGACACTAGGATAAGATAAGGAACACACCCATTATAAAGAAATCACATTAGGATTCTCTTTTTAAGCTCTTCCTTAAAACACTAGTGCTTAGGAAATCTATTGGAGGCAGAAGCAGTCAAGGGTAGCCTAGGGTTAGGTTTAGGCTTAGGGTTAGGCTTAGGGTACAGCTTAGAGTACGGTTTCGGGGAGGGCTTCGGGTACAGCGTAGGGTATGGGTTAGGGTTAGGGTTAGGGTTAGGGCTCGGTTTAGGGTATTGGTTAGGATTAGGGTACGTGTTAGGGTTATGGTAGTGGTTAGGGTTAGGGTATGTGTTAGGGTTAGGGTAGTGATTAAACCTATCCCACTCTCTAGATACCCCTTAGCACGTAAAGGAATATTATTTGGGGGTACAGCCCTGGAGAAGAGTTTAGACACTAGGATAAGGTAAGGAACACACCCATTATAAAGAAATCACATTAGGATTTTCTTTTTAAGCTCTTCCTTAAAACATTAGTGCTTAGGAAATCTATTGGAGGCAGAAGCAGTCAAGGGTAGCCTAGTGTTAGGTTTAGGCTTAGGGTAAGGCTTAGGGTAGGGCTTAGGGTACAGGTTCGGGGAGGGCTTCGGTTACGGCGTAGGGTATGGGTTAGGGTTAGGGTTACTGTTAGTTTTATGCTTAGGGCTCGGTTTAGGTTATTGGTTAGGATTAGGGTACGTGTTAGGGTTAGGGTAGGGGTTAGGGTTAGGGTACGCGTTAGGGTTAGGGTAGTTATTAAACCTATCCCACTCTCTAGATACCCCTTAGCACGTAAAGGAATATTATTTGGTGGTCCAGCCATGGAAAAGAGTTTAGACACTAGGATAAGATAAGGAACACACACATTATAAAGAAATCACATTAGGATTCTCTTTTTAAGCTGTTCCTTAAAACACTAGTGCTTAGGAAATCTATTGGAGGCTGAAGCAGTCAAGGGTAGCCTAGGGTTAGGGTTAGGCTTAGGGTTAGGCTTAGGGTACGGCTTAGGGTACGGGTTCGGGGAGGGCTTCGGGTACGGCGTAGGGTATGGGTTAGGGTTAGGGTTAGGGTTAGTGTTAGGGTTAGGGCTCGGTGTAGGGTATTGGTTAGGATTAGGGTACGTGTTAGGGTTAGGGTAGGGGTTAGGGTTAGGGTACGCGTTAGGGTTAGGGTAGTTATTAAACCTATCCCACTCTCTAGATACCCCTTAGCACATAAAGGAATATTATTTGGAGGTCCAGCCATGGAGAAGAGTTTAGACACTAGGATAAGATAAGGAACACACCCATTATAAAGAAATCACATTAGGATTCTCTTTTTAAGCTGTTCCTTAAAACACTAGTGCTTAGGAAATCTATTGGAGGCAGAAGCAGTCAAGGGTAGCCTAGGGTTAGGGTTAGGCTTAGGGTTAGGGTTAGGGTACGGCTTAGGGTACGGGTTCGGGGAGGGGTTCGGGTAAAGCATAGGGTATGGGTTAGGCTTGGGGTTAGGGTTAGTATTAGGGTTAGGGCTCGGTATAGGGTACGTGTTAGGGTTAGGGTAGGGGTTAGGGTTAGAGTACGCGTTAGAGTTAGGGTAGATATTAAACATATCCCACTCTCTAGATACACCTTAGCAGGTAAAGGAATATTATTTGGGGGTCCAGCCATGGAGAAGAGTTTAGACACTAGGATAAGATAAGGAAAACACACATTATAAAGAAATCACATTAGAATTCTCTTTTTAAGCTGTTCTTTAAAACACTAGTGCTTAGGAAATCTATTGGAGGCAGAAGCAGTCAAGGGTAGCCTAGGGTTAGGGTTAGGCTTAGGATACGGCTTAGGGTACGGATACAGCTTAGGGTACGGGTTCGGGGAGGGCTTCGGGTACGGCGTAGGGTATGGGTTAGGATTAGGGTTAGGGTTAGTGTTAGGGTTAGGTCTCGGTTTAAGGTACGGTTTAGGATTAGGGTACGTGTTAGGGTTAGGGTAGGGGTTAAGGTTAGGGTACGCATTAGAGTTAGGGTAGTTATTAAAGCTATCCCACTCTCTAGATACACCTTAGCACATAAAGGAATATTATTTGGGGGTCCACCCATGGAGAAGAATTTAGACACTAAGAAAATATAAGGAACACACCCATTATAAAGAAATCACATTAGAATTCTCTTTTTAACCTGTTCCTTAAAACACTAGTGCTTAGGAAATCTATTGGAGTCAGAAGCAGTCAACGGTAGCCTAGGGTTAGGGTTAGGGTTAGGGTACGGCTTAGGGTATGGTTTCGGGGAGGGTTTCGGGCACGGCGTAGGGTATGGGTTAGGGTTAGCGTTAGGGTTAGTGTTAGTGTTAGGGATCGGTTTAGTGTACGGCTTAGGATTAGGGTACATGTTAGGGTTAGGGTAGGGGTTAGGGTTAGGGTACGCATTAGGTTTAGGGTTGTTATTAAACCTATCCCACTCTCTAGATACCCCTTAGCATGTAAAGGAATATTATTTGGGGTCCAGCCATGGAGAAGTGTTTAGACACTAGGATAAGATAAGGAACACACCCATTATAAAGAAATCACATTAGGATTCTCTTTTTAAGCTCTTCCTTAAAACACTAGTGCTTAGGAAATCTATTGGAGGCAGAAGCAGTCAAGGGTAGCCTAGGGTTAGGTTTAGGCTTAGGGTTAGGCTTAGGGTACAGCTTAGAGTACGGTTTCGGGGAGGGCTTCGGGTACAGCGTAGGGTATGGGTTAGGGTTAGGGTTAGGGTTAGGGCTCGGTTTAGGGTATTGGTTAGGATTAGGGTACGTGTTAGGGTTATGGTAGTGGTTAGGGTTAGGGTATGTGTTAGGGTTAGGGTAGTGATTAAACCTATCCCACTCTCTAGATACCCCTTAGCACGTAAAGGAATATTATTTGGGGGTACAGCCCTGGAGAAGAGTTTAGACACTAGGATAAGGTAAGGAACACACCCATTATAAAGAAATCACATTAGGATTTTCTTTTTAAGCTCTTCCTTAAAACATTAGTGCTTAGGAAATCTATTGGAGGCAGAAGCAGTCAAGGGTAGCCTAGTGTTAGGTTTAGGCTTAGGGTAAGGCTTAGGGTAGGGCTTAGGGTACAGGTTCGGGGAGGGCTTCGGTTACGGCGTAGGGTATGGGTTAGGGTTAGGGTTACTGTTAGTTTTATGCTTAGGGCTCGGTTTAGGTTATTGGTTAGGATTAGGGTACGTGTTAGGGTTAGGGTAGGGGTTAGGGTTAGGGTACGCGTTAGGGTTAGGGTAGTTATTAAACCTATCCCACTCTCTAGATACCCCTTAGCACGTAAAGGAATATTATTTGGTGGTCCAGCCATGGAAAAGAGTTTAGACACTAGGATAAGATAAGGAACACACACATTATAAAGAAATCACATTAGGATTCTCTTTTTAAGCTGTTCCTTAAAACACTAGTGCTTAGGAAATCTATTGGAGGCTGAAGCAGTCAAGGGTAGCCTAGGGTTAGGGTTAGGCTTAGGGTTAGGCTTAGGGTACGGCTTAGGGTACGGGTTCGGGGAGGGCTTCGGGTACGGCGTAGGGTATGGGTTAGGGTTAGGGTTAGGGTTAGTGTTAGGGTTAGGGCTCGGTGTAGGGTATTGGTTAGGATTAGGGTACGTGTTAGGGTTAGGGTAGGGGTTAGGGTTAGGGTACGCGTTAGGGTTAGGGTAGTTATTAAACCTATCCCACTCTCTAGATACCCCTTAGCACATAAAGGAATATTATTTGGAGGTCCAGCCATGGAGAAGAGTTTAGACACTAGGATAAGATAAGGAACACACCCATTATAAAGAAATCACATTAGGATTCTCTTTTTAAGCTGTTCCTTAAAACACTAGTGCTTAGGAAATCTATTGGAGGCAGAAGCAGTCAAGGGTAGCCTAGGGTTAGGGTTAGGCTTAGGGTTAGGGTTAGGGTACGGCTTAGGGTACGGGTTCGGGGAGGGGTTCGGGTAAAGCATAGGGTATGGGTTAGGCTTGGGGTTAGGGTTAGTATTAGGGTTAGGGCTCGGTATAGGGTACGTGTTAGGGTTAGGGTAGGGGTTAGGGTTAGAGTACGCGTTAGAGTTAGGGTAGATATTAAACATATCCCACTCTCTAGATACACCTTAGCAGGTAAAGGAATATTATTTGGGGGTCCAGCCATGGAGAAGAGTTTAGACACTAGGATAAGATAAGGAAAACACACATTATAAAGAAATCACATTAGAATTCTCTTTTTAAGCTGTTCTTTAAAACACTAGTGCTTAGGAAATCTATTGGAGGCAGAAGCAGTCAAGGGTAGCCTAGGGTTAGGGTTAGGCTTAGGATACGGCTTAGGGTACGGATACAGCTTAGGGTACGGGTTCGGGGAGGGCTTCGGGTACGGCGTAGGGTATGGGTTAGGATTAGGGTTAGGGTTAGTGTTAGGGTTAGGTCTCGGTTTAAGGTACGGTTTAGGATTAGGGTACGTGTTAGGGTTAGGGTAGGGGTTAAGGTTAGGGTACGCATTAGAGTTAGGGTAGTTATTAAAGCTATCCCACTCTCTAGATACACCTTAGCACATAAAGGAATATTATTTGGGGGTCCACCCATGGAGAAGAGTTTAGACACTAAGAAAATATAAGGAACACACCCATTATAAAGAAATCACATTAGAATTCTCTTTTTAACCTGTTCCTTAAAACACTAGTGCTTAGGAAATCTATTGGAGTCAGAAGCAGTCAACGGTAGCCTAGGGTTAGGGTTAGGGTTAGGGTACGGCTTAGGGTATGGTTTCGGGGAGGGTTTCGGGCACGGCGTAGGGTATGGGTTAGGGTTAGCGTTAGGGTTAGTGTTAGTGTTAGGGATCGGTTTAGTGTACGGCTTAGGATTAGGGTACATGTTAGGGTTAGGGTAGGGGTTAGGGTTAGGGTACGCATTAGGTTTAGGGTTGTTATTAAACCTATCCCACTCTCTAGATACCCCTTAGCACGTAAAGGAATATTATTTGGGGTCCAGCCATGGAGAAGTGTTTAGACACTAGGATAAGATAAGGAACACACCCATTATAAAGAAATCACATTAGGATTCTCTTTTTAAGCTCTTCCTTAAAACACTAGTGCTTAGGAAATCTATTGGAGGCAGAAGCAGTCAAGGGTAGCCTAGGGTTAGGTTTAGGCTTAGGGTTAGGCTTAGGGTACAGCTTAGAGTACGGTTTCGGGGAGGGCTTCGGGTACAGCGTAGGGTATGGGTTAGGGTTAGGGTTAGGGTTAGGGCTCGGTTTAGGGTATTGGTTAGGATTAGGGTACGTGTTAGGGTTATGGTAGTGGTTAGGGTTAGGGTATGTGTTAGGGTTAGGGTAGTGATTAAACCTATCCCACTCTCTAGATACCCCTTAGCACGTAAAGGAATATTATTTGGGGGTACAGCCCTGGAGAAGAGTTTAGACACTAGGATAAGGTAAGGAACACACCCATTATAAAGAAATCACATTAGGATTTTCTTTTTAAGCTCTTCCTTAAAACATTAGTGCTTAGGAAATCTATTGGAGGCAGAAGCAGTCAAGGGTAGCCTAGTGTTAGGTTTAGGCTTAGGGTAAGGCTTAGGGTAGGGCTTAGGGTACAGGTTCGGGGAGGGCTTCGGTTACGGCGTAGGGTATGGGTTAGGGTTAGGGTTACTGTTAGTTTTATGCTTAGGGCTCGGTTTAGGTTATTGGTTAGGATTAGGGTACGTGTTAGGGTTAGGGTAGGGGTTAGGGTTAGGGTACGCGTTAGGGTTAGGGTAGTTATTAAACCTATCCCACTCTCTAGATACCCCTTAGCACGTAAAGGAATATTATTTGGTGGTCCAGCCATGGAAAAGAGTTTAGACAGTAGGATAAGATAAGGAACACACACATTATAAAGAAATCACATTAGGATTCTCTTTTTAAGCTGTTCCTTAAAACACTAGTGCTTAGGAAATCTATTGGAGGCTGAAGCAGTCAAGGGTAGCCTAGGGTTAGGGTTAGGCTTAGGGTAAGGCTTAGGGTACGGGTTCGGGGAGGGCTTCGGATACGGTGTAGTGTATGGGTTAGGGTTAGGGTTAGGGTTAGTGTTAGGGTTAGGGCTCGGTTTAGGGTACGGTTTAGGATTAGGGTACGTGTTAGGGTTAGGGTAGGGGTTAGGGTTAGGGTACGTGTTAGGGTTAGGGTTATTAAACCTATCCCACTCTCTAGATACCCCTTAGCACGTAAAGGAATATTATTTGGGGATCCAGCCATGGAGAAGAGTTTAGACACTAGGATTAGATAAGGAACACACACATTATAAAGAAATCACATTAGGATTCTCTTTTTCAGCTCTTCCTTAAAACACTAGTGCTTAGGAAATCTATTGGAGGCAGAAGCAGTCAAGGGTAGCCTAGGGTTAGGGTTAGGCTTAGGGTAAGGCTTAGGGTATGGGTTCGGGGAGGGCTTCGGGTACGGTGTAGTGTATGAGTTAGGGTTAGGGTTAGGGTTAGTGTTAATGTTAGGGCTCGGTTTAGTGTACGGCTTAGGATTAGGGTACGTGTTAGGGTTAGGGTAGGGGTTAGGGTTAGGGTATGCATTAGGGTTAGGGGAGTTATTAAACCTATCCCACTCTCTAGATACCCCTTAGCACGTAAAGGAATATTATTTGGGGGTCCAGCCATGGAGAAGAGTTTAGACACTAGGCTAAGATAAGGAACACACCCTTTATAGAGAAATCACATTAGGATTCTCTTTTTAAGCTGTTCCTTAAAACACTAGTGCTTAGGAAATCTATTGGAGGCAGAAGGAGTCAAGGGTAGCCTAGTGTTAGGGTTAGGCTTAGGGTTAGGCTAAGGGTACGGCTTAGGGTACGGGTTCGGGGAGGTCTTTGGGTACGGCGTAGGGTATGGGTTAGGGTTAGGGTTAGTGTTAGGGTTAGGGCTCGGTTTAGGGTACGGTTTAGTTTTAGGGTACGTGTTAGGGTAAGGGTAGGGGTTAGGGTTAGGGTACGTGTTAGGGTTAGGGTAGTTATTAAACCTATCCCACTCTCTAGATACCCCTTAGCACGTAAAGGAATATTATTTGGGGGTCCACCCATGGAGAAGAGTTTAGACACTAAGATAATATAAGGAACACACACATTATAAAGAAATCACATTAGGATTCTCTTTTTAAGCCGTTCCTTAAACCACTAGTGCTTAGGAAATCTATTGGAGGCAGAAGCAGTCAAGGGTAGCCTACGGTTAGGTTTAGGCTTAGGGTTAGGCTTAGGGTATGGCTTAGGGTACGGGTTCGGGGAGGGGTTCGGGTACGGCGTAGGGTATGGGTTAGGGTTAGGGTTTGGGTTGGTGTTAGGGTTAGGGCTCCGTTTAGGGTACTGGTTAGGATTAGGGTACGTGTTAGGGTTAGAGTAGGGGTTAGGGTTAGGGTACGCATTAGGGTTAGGGTAGTTATTAAACCTATCCCACTCTCTAGATACACCTTAGCACGTAAAGGAATATTATTGGTGGGTCCAGCCATGGAGAAGAGTTTAGACACTAGGCTAAGATTAGGAACACACCCTTTATAGAGAAATCACATTAGGATTCTCTTTTTAAGCTGTTCCTTAAAACACTAGTGCTTAGGAAATCTATTGGAGGCAGAAGCAGTCAAGGGTAGCCTAGTGTTAGGGTTAGGCTTAGGGTTAGGCTAAGGGTACGGCTTAGGGTTCGGGTTCGGGGAGGGCTTCGGGTACGGCGTAGGTTATGGGTTAGGGTTAGGGTTAGTGTTAGGGTTAGGGCTCGGTTTAGGGTACGGTTTAGGTTTAGGGTACGGGTTAGGGTTAGGGTAGGGGTTAGGTTTAGGGTACGTGTTAGGGTTAGGGTTGTTATTAAACCTATCCCACTGTCTAGATACCCCTTAGCACGTAAAGGAATATTATTTGGGGGTCCAGCCATGGAGAAGAGTTTAGACACTAGGATAAGATAAGGAACACACCCATTATAAATAAATCACATTAGGATTCTCTTTTTAAGCTGTTCCTTAAAACACTAGTGCTTAGGAAATCTATTGGAGGCAGAAGCAGTCAAGGGTAGCCTAGGAATAGGGTTAGGCTTAGGGTTAGGCTTAGGGTACGGCTTAGGGTACGGGTTCGGGGAGGGCTTCAGGTACGGCGTAGGGTATGGGTTAGGGTTAGGGTTAGGGTTAGTGTTAGGGTTAGGGCTCGATTTAGGGTACGGTTTAGGATTAGGGTACGTGTTAGGGTTAGGGTAGGGGTTAGGGTTAGGGTACGTGTTAGGGTTAGGGTAGTTATTAAACCTATCCCACTCTCTAGATACCCCTTAGCACGTAAAGAATATTATTTGGGGGTCCAGCCATGGAGAAGAGTTAAACACTAGGATAAGATAAGGAACCCACCCATTATAAAGAAATCACATTAGGATTCTCTTTTTATGCTGTTCCTTAAAACACTAGTGCTTAGGAAATCTATTGGAGGCAGAAGCAGTCAAGGGTAGCCTAGGGTTAGGGTTAGGCTTAGGGTTAGGCTTAGGGTACGGCTTAGGGTACGGTTTCGGGGAGGGCTTTGGGTACGGCGTAGGGTATGGGTTAGGGTTAGGGTTAGGGTTAGGGTTAGTGTTAGGGTTAGGGCTCGGTTTAGGGTATTGGTTAGGATTAGGGTACATGTTAGGGTTAGGGTAGGGGTTAGGGTTACGGTACGCGTTAGGGTTAAGGTAGTTATTAAACCTATCCCACTCTCTAGATACCCCTTAGAACATAAAGGAATATTATTTGGAGGTCCAGCCATGGAGAAGAGTTTAGACACTAGGATAAGATAAGGAACACACACATTATAAAGAAATCACTTTAGGATTCTCTTTTTAAGCTGTTCCTTAAAACACTAGTGCTTAGGAAATCTATTGGCGGCAGAAGAAGTCAAGGGTAGCCTAGGGTTAGGGTTAGGCTTAGGGTTAGGCTTAGGATACGTCTTAGGGTACGGGTTTGGGGAGGGCTTCGGGTACGGCGTAGGGTATGGGTTAGGGATAGGGTTGGGGTTAGTGTTAGGGTTAGGTCTCGGTTTAGGGTACGGGTTAGGATTAGGGTACGTGTTAGGGTTAGGGTAGGGGTTAGGGTTAGGGTACGCGTTAGAGTTAGGGTACTTATTAAACCTATCCCACTCTCTAGATACATCTTAGCACGTAAAGGAATATTATTTGGGGGTCCACCCATGAAGAAGAGTTTAGACACTAAGATAATATAAGGAACACACACATTATAAAGAAATCACATTAGGATTCTCTTTTTACGCTGTTCCTTAAAACACTAGTGCTTAGGAAATCTATTGGAGGCAGAAGCAGTCAAGGGTAGCCTAGGGTTAGGGTTAGGCTTAGGGTTAGGCTTAGGGTACGGCTTAGGTTACGGGTTCGGGGAGGGCTTCGGGTACGGCGTAGGGTATGGGTTAGTGTTAGGGTTAGGGTTAGTGTTAGGGTTAGAGCTCGGTTTAGGGTATTGTTTAGGATTAGGGTACATGTTAGGGTTAGGGTAGGGGTTAGGGTTAGGGTACGTGTTAGTGTTAGGGTAGTTATTAAACCTATCCCACTCTCTAGATACCCCTTAGCACGTAAAGGAATATTATTTGGGGGTCCACCCATGAAGAAGAGTTTAGACACTAAGATAATATAAGGAACACACAAATTATAAAGAAATCACATTAGGATTCTCTTTTTAAGCTGTTCCTTAAAACACTAGTGCTTAGGAAATCTATTGGAGGCAGAAGCAGTCAAGGGTAGCCTAAGGTTAGGGTTAGGCTTAGGGTACGGCTTAGGGTACGGCTTAGGGTACGGGCTCGGGGAAGGGTTCGGGTAAGGCGTAGGGTATGGGTTAGGGTTACGGTTAGGGTTAGTGTTAGGGTTAGGGCTCGGTTTAGGGTACGGGTTAGGATTAGGGTACGTGTTAGGGTTAGGGTAGGGGTTAGGGTTAGGGTACGCGTTAGGGTTAGGGTAATTATTAAACCTATCCCACTTTCTAGATACACCTTAGCACGTAAAGGAATATTATTTGGGGGTCCAGCCATGGAGAAGAGTTTAGACACTAGGATAAGATAAGGAACACACCCATTATAAAGAAATCACATTAGGATTCTGTTTTTAAGCTGTTCCTTAAAACACTAGTGCTTAGGAAATCTATTGGAGGCAGAAGCAGTCAAGGGTAGCCTAGGGTTAGGGTTAGGCTTAGGGTTAGGCTTAGGGTACGGCTTAGGGTACGGGTTCGGGGAGGGCTTCTGGTACGGCGTAGGGTATGGGTTAGGGTTAGTGTTAGGGTTAGTGTTAGTGTTAGGGCTCGGTTTAGGGTATTGTTTAGGATTAGGGTACGTGTTAGGGTTAGGGTAGGGGTTAGGGTTAGGGTACGCGTTAGGGTTAGGGTAGTTATTAAACCTATCCCACTCTCTAGATACCCCTTAGCACGTAAAGGAATATTATTTGGTGGTCCAGCCATGGAGAAGAGTTTAGACACTAGGATAAGATAAGGAACACACCCATTATAAAGAAATCACATTAGGATTCACTTTTAAAGTTGTTCCTTAAAACACTAGTGCTTAGGAAATCTATTGGAGGCTAAAGCAGTCAAGGGTAGCCTAGGGTTAGGGTTAGGCTTAGGGTTAGGCTTAGGGTACGGCTTAGGGTACGGGTTCGGAGAGGGCTTCGCGTACGGCGTAGGGTATGGGTTAGGGTTAGGGTTAGGGTTAGTGTTAGGGTTAGGGCTCGGTTTAGGGTACGGGTTAGGATTAGGGTACGTGTTAGGGTTAGGGTTGGGGTTAGGGTTAGGGTACGCATTAGGGTTAGGGTAGTTATTAAACCTATCCCACTCTATATACCCCTTAGCACGTAAAGGAATATTATTTGGGGGTCCAGCATTGGAGAAGAGTTTAGACACTAGGATAAGATAAGGAACACACCCATTATAAAGAAATCACATTAGGATTCTCTTTTTAAGCTGTTCCTTAAAACACTAGTGCTTAGGAAATCTATTGGAGGCAGAAGCAATCAAGGGTAGCCTAGGGTTAGGGTTAGGCTTAGGGTTAGGATTAGGATACGGCTTACGGTACGCGTTCGGAGAGGGCTTCAGGTACGGCATAGGGTATGGGTTAGGGTTAGGGTTTGGGTTAGTGTTAGGGCTAGGGCTCCGTTTAGGGTACGGGTTATGATTAGGGTACGTGTTAGGGTTAGGGTCGGGGTTAGGGTTAGGGATCTTATTAAACCTATCCCACTCTCTAGATATACCTTAGCACGTAAAGGAATATTATTTGGGGGTCCACCCATGAAGAAGAGTTTAGACACTAAGATAATATAAGGAACACACACATTATAAAGAAATCACATTAGGATTCTCTTTTTAAGCTGTTCCTTAAAACACTAGTGCTTAGGAAATCTATTGGAGGCAGAAGCAGTCAAGGGTAGCCTAGGGTTAGGGTTAGGCTTAGGGTACGGCTTAGGGTACGGCTTAGGGTACGGGCTCGGGGAGGGGTTCGGGTAAGGCGTAGGGTATGGGTTAGGGTTAGGGTTAGGGTTAGTGTTAGGGTTAGGGCTCGGTTTAGGGTACGGGTTAGGATTAGGGTACGTGTTAGGGTTAGGGTAGGGGTTAGGGTTAGGGAACGCGTTAGGGTTAGGGTAGTTATTAAACCTATCCCACTCTCTAGATACACCTTAGCACGTAAAGGAATATTATTAGGGGGTCCAGCCATGGAGAAGAGTTTAGACACTAGGATAAGATAAGGAACACACCCATTATAAAGAAATCACATTAGGATTCTCTTTTTAAGCTGTTCCTTAAAACACTACTGCTTAGGAAATCTATTGGAGGCAGAAGCAGTCAAGGGTAGCCTAGGGTTAGGGTTAGACTTAGGGTACGGCTTAGGGTACGGCTTAGGGTACGGGTTCGGGGAGGGCTTCGGATACGGTGTAGTGTATGGGTTAGGGTTAGGGTTAGGGTTAGTGTTAGGGTTAGGGCTCGGTTTAGGGTACGGTTTAGGATTAGGGTACGTGTTAGGGTTAGGGTAGGGGTTAGGGTTAGGGTACGTGTTAGGGTTAGGGTTATTAAACCTATCCCACTCTCTAGATACCCCTTAGCATGTAAAGGAATATTATTTGGGGATCCAGCCATGGAGAAGAGTTTAGACACTAGGATAAGATAAGGAACACACACATTATAAAGAAATCACATTAGGATTCTCTTTTTCAGCTCTTCCTTAAAACACTAGTGCTTAGGAAATCTATTGGAGGCAGAAGCAGTCAAGGGTAGCCTAGGGTTCGGGTTAGGCTTAGGGTTAGGATTAGGATACGGCTTACGGTACGGGTTCGGAGAGGGCTTCAGGTACGGCGTAGGGTATGGGTTAGAGTTAGGGTTTGGGTTAGTGTTAGGGTTAGGGCTCCGTTTAGGGTACGGGTTAGGATTAGGGTACGTGTTAGGGTTAGGGTACGCGTTAGGGTTAGGGTAGTTATTAAACCTATCCCACTCTCTAAATACCCCATAGCACGTAAAGGAAGGGTTCGGGTTAGGCTTAGGGTTAGGATTAGGATACGGCTTACGGTACGGGTTCGGAGAGGGCTTCAGGTACGGCGTAGGGTATGGGTTAGGGTTAGGGTTAGGGTTAGTGTTAGGGTTAGGGCTCGATTTAGGGTACGGTTTAGGATTAGGGTACGTGTTAGGGTTAGGGTAGGGGTTAGGGTTAGGGTACGTGTTAGGGTTAGGGTAGTTATTAAACCTATCCCACTCTCTAGATACCCCTTAGCACGTAAAGAATATTATTTGGGGGTCCAGCCATGGAGAAGAGTTAAACACTAGGATAAGATAAGGAACCCACCCATTATAAAGAAATCACATTAGGATTCTCTTTTTATGCTGTTCCTTAAAACACTAGTGCTTAGGAAATCTATTGGAGGCAGAAGCAGTCAAGGGTAGCCTAGGGTTAGGGTTAGGCTTAGGGTTAGGCTTAGGGTACGGCTTAGGGTACGGTTTCGGGGAGGGCTTTGGGTACGGCGTAGGGTATGGGTTAGGGTTAGGGTTAGGGTTAGGGTTAGTGTTAGGGTTAGGGCTCGGTTTAGGGTATTGGTTAGGATTAGGGTACATGTTAGGGTTAGGGTAGGGGTTAGGGTTACGGTACGCGTTAGGGTTAAGGTAGTTATTAAACCTATCCCACTCTCTAGATACCCCTTAGAACATAAAGGAATATTATTTGGAGGTCCAGCCATGGAGAAGAGTTTAGACACTAGGATAAGATAAGGAACACACACATTATAAAGAAATCACTTTAGGAT